>NC_041382.1:308113201-308190114 GCF_002162155.2 Triticum dicoccoides | reverse complement strand
ATTAGAATAGTTATTTTCATCACAGCAGCCTGTATACAAGGCGAGGAGATCCTTCGAAGCTCTGAAACTGGTAGCTACAGAAGAAAAAAACACCAACTTCCTCGATCCCCAACCTCCCACGACCCCCCACCAGAGCGCCCCACACCAACCCCGGCAACCTCCCCGATCCGCAGCCCGCGCCTCCGCCTTTTCTGGATACCCACTCGTTGCCACCGGAAGTGGATCCCGCGCATCGCCACCGGCCCCGGATCCCGCGGGTCGTCGCCGGCGCTGGATCCTCGCTCGCCGTCGCCGGCCCTGGATCCCAAGCGCCGCCGCCGGCCCTGGATCCTGAGCGTCGCCGTCAGGCCATATTTCTTCGCACGAAGACCAACCCCACCTGCTTCAACGGTGGTCGCCGTCCTCCTACTGCAGCTAGCCAACTCCGCATCCCTCCTCCACATGCTGACCTGCTTCCACACGCCGATGAGACCTGCCTCCACCTGCCCGCCCTCAGTCACTACCACCGTTTTGTTTTTTCGCGCCGACACACTAAATCTGAACCACGACATCTGCGACGGTGGCACCCTATGGCCTTCCCATCATCCAACGGATTGGGCACGAGAAGGCAAGATTCGTCCGCCGCCACTATTTCCGGCATCGTCGCCCGCCTTGCCGCCTGCCACCGTGAATCCCCTCCCCCAGCGAGGTTGTGTGCGAGCACCCTACCCGCCTGCTTGGGTCACTGCTGCACCCAACAGGCAAAACTCCCACCGGCATAGCTTTTCCTTGCCACCACATTGCCTACCACACTACCAGATCCTCCCGGTGGGGATCCGTTTCGTGCAAAGTACAGGAAGTTCGCCGACGGCACCGCAGGCCGTTCGCCTTGGCCGACCGCCGCACGCACCGATGCTCGTGATGCACCTCAGCACTGAATCCCTAGCTCACTCCCGAAGGCTTACGTGAGTGCGCGGGTGTTGGCCTTCTGTGCAACGCCGCCATCCTGCAGCTTGTGCTCACTCGCCGGCGTTGCAAGCTAAGCCTGTCTGCATAATTGATTTCCAGCATTTGCGCTCCACCGGTGGTACACCGCGACTAACATATATTCTTTGTTTATTTGCAGATGCGGCAAGCCTGAAGGAGTTGAAGTGTTACTTGACGTATAAAGGTTAAACATATAATGGAGAGAAGGAGCATGTATGTGTGTGTGTGCTGGTGAGGGTTTTTTTTTGAACAAGCAAAGGCACCAAAAGGTGCCACATATTTCATACAGCTGAAAGAGATTGAACAATGTGTATTACATAGACCTGCGAAAGATGGAAAGAAAAGAAGCAGAAACTATGAGTAGGAGCTGAAGAAAGGATCCTAGTAGGGCAAAGTGGCCAGAAGCACTATGTCGTGAGCAACATGATCAGAACTAGAGGAGAAAACATCTGAGAAAAAGAAAACAAAGTAGACTCTGATCTCCTCCGAACAAGCAGCCCACAGAATGAATCGTTGGGCAAGAAAACTGCCAACAACATTATGTGCCCGAGACGCTTGACCTGCCTTAGAAGCAATGCACCGTGTGCAGTTGAATATCTGCAAGTTGAAAGTTTGAAAGAAGGGCCAGTTGAATATCTGCAAGTTGAAAGTTTGAAAGAAGGGCCACCACTGGACATAGAGAATTTGAGTGAGCATGAGCAAAACAAGCAACTTGCGTCTCTCGGACAGATTGGAAAACCTGCTAAGCCAGATTATGAGCGACACCATTGATTTCTCTGGAAACATGAAACACTTGAGTAGCTAAATTAGACGTAACTTTGAGAAAAGTAGCCAACTGTTTTCTAATGTTCCAATGAGCAGGAGAATCTGAAATATTTCTTGAGGCAGCAGCAGAAGCAAGAGAAAGACAGTCCGTCAGAAATGTGGGATTAGTAATATTAAGCTGAGCGGCAAGGTGAGCTGCACAAGAAAGGGCAACTGCCTCAGCTTGAAGGGGAGTTGACGTTGAAGAGGCCGAAGCTTAAACCTGAATACTAATCTCACCTTGATCCGAAGGCATGGAAATATAAACACCTATACCTGTGCCCACATGTCTTCGAGCGAGTCCTGGGATTTTGGACGATCTAAATGCTGCATGAGAGAAAATTTTAGTCCCAAAAATTAACAAATCCGATTTAAGCGTTTTGCCCTGCTTAGGTAAAATATCAGTAGAATGATGATTAGTAGACAGAGGCTGCTCAGAAGAAGGATTGTGAAGATTATGCAAATGCCCAAAGTCCAAAGTTGTAGCAGCAATATTAACCTGATGAGGAAGATGATTTTTCCTATCAAAAAGAAAATCATTTCGAGCTTTCCACAGGCACCATAAAAAATTAAGAACATTCTGAATAGAGGCATGAGGGTGACTCATATTAATAAGAAAGATGAGAATGGAATGCATAGAAGAGTGCCCTTGAGTAAGAACATCCGCTCGAATAAACCAAGGCGAAGAAAACCATGCTGCTCTCGCGAAGCCGCAGAGAAAAAAGAGGTGAAATTCATCCTCCTGCTGTCTGCATCTACAACAAGATGAAGAGATGTGAACAGAGAAGCGGCCAGATCTCATGCCCGTAGGCAAAGCCCTCCGAAGAAGTCTCCAAGCAAAAGTTTGAACACGAGGGAGCAAACTTTTTTGCTTCCAAATGAGCTTGAGAAAGTCTTTCAAATCCAAAAGGTGTGCTGGTGAGGTTGAAGTTCAGAAAATGTGTGTGGTGACGACGAGGTTCATAAAAACATGTGTGTGGTGGAGAAGTTAACTAGATTTTTTAATTGAGACACAAGTAATAGCTTCTTTTGTGCAAACATAAGACAAAAAATTGTATCTGGCTTTAGTAAGGACCGGCCCATGAAAGTTCATGCATATGAAAAAAGGAGATTCACAACTTCAGGGGTGACGAACAGAGAAGTTCGTGCATGAATGTTAGAGGAAAAGTTCAAGAAAAAGGATAACACTAAAACACACACGGAAAAATAAATAAAACCAAAGAAGGTCAAATTAAATCAATTGAGACCATCGATGTTTATGTAGCTAGAAGAAAACCCCAAAATTGGTAACTTTGGAAGTTCAAATTTAATAAATATTAAAGATAGAAAATGAGAAAAAAAAAGACACATGTTTGTACCAAAATAAAAATCCAAGGATTTTCCTCTTTTTGAAAAAACAAAAGGTTCAAATTAAATTAACATAGCAATTTGATGTTTGTAAGAAAAAACATATGTTTTACGTTTATAGAAAGCCCAAGAAAGTCGAATTAAAAAATGAAGTAGTTCGAAAAGAGTTAAAAATGAATTCCCTCGTTTAAAAAACACAATAATTAAAAAATGAATTTTCTTTGTGTCTAAAAAATAGGAAGTTCAAATTTAAAAAAAGGAGCGGCTCAATATTTGCTATAAAAATAGGATTTTCTCTAGCTACTAAAAAATGGAGAAGTTCAAGTTTAAATAACATATAAGTTCAAACTGTTTACTCCAATACCAGCCCGAACTTCAAGTTTAAAAAATGGAGAAGTTCAAGTTTAAAAAATAGAAAGTTTAAACAACATAAAAATTCCCTTACTAAAAGCGAAACAAATAGAAGTTCAAATTGATAACAGCCCGAAGTTCACATACCGCATGGTGTGTTTTGTGAGGGAAAAAAGAACAAAAAGAAAAACTCTTAATAATTTGTTGCTAGAAGTTCAAGTGGTCGCCCCGGGGAAGTTCAAAATAAATTGTGAGAGAGGTTCACCTTGTATTTACATGCGCAAAAACACACACAAAATAACAAAAATGATCTACATTAAAAAGTTTCTCCTATTCAACAATTTGAAACAAAGAGAAGTCCAAGGTGATAACTGTCGAAAGTTCACGTACTGCATGGTGTGTGTTTCGTATGAGAAAATACAATAAAAAGGCAAAGTCTAAAAGTTTTGTTGCCAGAAGTTCAAGTGCTCAGGCCGGGAAAGTTCAAAAATTCTTCTCAAAGAGGTTCACCGTGTATTTAGATGTTCAAATGGAAAAATAAATGTTTCAAATAAATCAACAAGTCCAAATAATAATAAAAAAGTTCAATATTTATATAAAAAGACAAGTTTCTCTTGGTTACTAAAGAATAAAATTAAAGAAGTTCAAATTAAAATAAAAGGAGTAGTTTGATGTTTACGGAAAACTCAAATTCTTTCATTTCTAGGAAAAATAAGTGTCTGAGGTTTAATTCAAAAAAAATGGTTGATGCTTAGTTGAAAACATATTTTTTCTAAGAATAAGACTAAGAAGTTCAATTCAAAATAACAAAGAAGTTCGAAGTATATAGAAAACTCAGATTTGTTGCAAGAAGTTCACGTGCACCTCCGTGCACGGTTCAGAATTTATATTGTGGGGCGACCGACCTCCAATTACATGTTTTAAAATGGCAAAAAATGACTTCCGACCTTCAATTGCGTGTAATTTGACGTATACACAAAAATACGACATAAGTTCGTAGTGAAAACAATGAGAAGTGCAAGTACTGCAAGGAATGCATTTCATGTAAGAAATAAAAGTATAGAAAATTAAAAGCTTAAAAGGTTTGTTGAAAGAAGTTCAAGTGCTTTGTCCAGGGAAGTTCAAAAATTCTTACGAGAGAGGTTCATCTTGTATTTCCATGTTCGATTTTTTCTGTATAAAAATCGAATACAATTCTTTACTCAAAAATATAAAAAGTTGAAGTTTAAATTGAAATAATAGAGAATTTCATAGTTTATTAAAACCAAGGATTTACCCGTTCAAAAAATAAAAAACACAATGCCATTTTTGCACTTTTAAAAACCATCTCATAAACGAAAAAATGGTTGCTAGAAGTTCAATTGCTCGACGAGAAAAAGTTCGAAATTTTTTTGTGAGAGAGGTTCACCGTGTATTTAGATGTCCAAAATACATAAAAAATATGTTGTTTTTTGTGTTTTAAAATAACTCTCTCAATGCAGAGAGAAGTTCAACGTGATAACAACCGGAAGTTCACGTACTACATGGTGTGTGTTTCATATAAGAAAAAATACAAAAAAGTGAAACAGAGTGAAAGAGAGTGAAGTTCAAACAGACATGCCTCAGAAGTTCAACTACTTCATGCAGTGCATAAAACAGCACGTCAAAAACAAAGTGAAGTTCAAACAGACATGCCCCAGAAGTTCTACTACTTCACATAGTGCATTTCCGTTCGCGATGAATGCAGAAATCATGATCTCACCATTTTCTAATTTACCTCAAAATGGCAGGAATATTATTTGTGTAAATTCAAGTCCTCGGTCGGAGAAAGTTAAAAAAAATATTGTGAGAGAGGTTTGTACAAAAAGAATATCATTTGTGTAACACTGACGAAATGGATAAGAAAATTACAAACGAAAATATTTCACAGAAATTCAACGTGAAAACAGCAGGAATTTCACCTACTACACTGAATGAATTTCAGATGAAAAACTTTCAAAATCGTCGCGAGTATGAAAAAATGATCAACACGGGAAAGTTGCGTGTTTACAGCAGCTTTCCACTGGTATATCACTTGCTCAATTCCGGTGAGTGGATGGAGAGCTACGAGCAGTGGATGGAGAGCTATGAGAAAAAAAAACACGTGAAAAACAGAGTGAAGTTCAAGTAGACATGCAGAGAAGTTCAGGTTCTTCACGTGGTGCATTTTCGAAGAATCTGTTTCGCGATAAAGGCATAACGAATGATCTCGCCATTTTCGAAATTACTTGAAAATGTCCAAGATTCAGAGAAATCCATCAACATGAAAAAGTTTTGCATTTTCCGTAGCTTTTCAGCGGTATATTATTTGCCCCATTCCGATAAAGTTTGTAGAAATTATGGCAAAAATACGTTTTAACCATTTTCAAAACTGACATAAAACCATAATGAATTAGGAGAAACAATATATACAGAAACGTTTTGCATTTCTTCAAGCTTTCCAACACCATATCATTTGCTACATTTGGACGTACGGTTAAAAAATTAGCTCGAAAATACGAACTCGGTGGAACTTGTACTGTTTTCTAAATTACTTTTAAACCATTCAAAATTAGAAAACACTTTTAACATAAAAAAGTAGCGCACTTTCATAAGCTTTCCAACGCCATATTATTTCCCTTAGTTGGATTAGCCGTTTAGAAATGGCGTCAAAAATACGAACTCGGGTGTTCGGTTTGCGAAATTTTATGATTTTCCGAATTACTCTTTAACCGT
Organism: Triticum dicoccoides; assembly: GCF_002162155.2. NCBI lineage: Eukaryota > Viridiplantae > Streptophyta > Magnoliopsida > Poales > Poaceae > Triticum > Triticum dicoccoides. The sequence goes on along the minus strand of NC_041382.1, from coordinate 308,183,913 downwards.
AGGGAATTCGAGAAAACTTTCAACATGTGGAAGGAGGGGTTTTTCAGCAGCTTTCCAACGCCATATTATTTGTCTCATTCCGATAAACGGTTTAAAAATGCGATCGAAAATACGATTCACGTTTTTTGTATGATGAAAAAACGGTTTTCAAAACTGCTCTTAAACCGCTTACATTTTGCCAAAAATTTAACTTGGGTCATGATACTGATGTCCATAGCTATCCAACAGTATATCGCAAGCCCCATTTGGACACCTTTTAGCTGAAGTTCAACCTAGTACTCGGGGAAGGTCAGGCGCGTTACTCGGGAAGTTCATGTTGTGATCAGAATATTATTCTGATCCCGTGATCAGAATAGTGTTTATGTATAAGAGGCCAAAAAAAAGAAGGCCCAAATAAAAAAAGAATGAGATTAAAAGAGAGAAGGGACAATGTTACTATCCTTTTTCCACACTTGTGCTTCAAAGTAGCACCATGATCTTCATGATAGAGAGTCTCTTATTTTCTCACTTTCATATACTAGTGGGAATTTTTCATTATAGATCTTGGCTTGTATATTCCAATGATGGGCTTCCTCAAATGCCCTAGGTCTTCGTGAGCAAGTGAGTTGGATGCACACCCACTTAGTTTCTTTGATGAGCTTTCATATATTTTATAGCTCTAGTGCATCCGTTGCATGGCAATCCCTACTCCTTGCATTAACATCAATTAGTGGGCATCTCCATAGCCCATTGATTAGCCGCGTCAATGTGAGACTTTCTCCCTTTTTGTCTCCTCACACAACCTCAATCATCATATTCTATTCCACCCATAGTGCTATGTCCATGACTCGCGCTCATATATTGCGTAAAAGTTGAAAGAGTTTGAAAAGGCTAAGTACGAAACAATGGCTTGGCTTGTCATCGGGGTTGTGCATGATGAGAGCATTTTGTGTGACAAAAATGAAGCATGGCCAAACTATATGACTTTGTAGGGATAAGTTTTCTTTGGCTATGGTATTTTGATAAGACATAATTGCTTGATTAGCATACTTGGAGTATTACTATTTTTATGTCAACAATAAACTTTTATCTTGAATCTTTTGGATCTGAACATTCATGCCACAATAGAGAAAAATACATTCAAGAATATTCTAGAAAGCATTCACACTTCATAAATTATTTATTTTATAATTTACCTACTCAAGGACGAGCAGGAATTAAGCTTGTGGATGTTGATACGTCTCCAACGTATCTATAATTTTTGATTGTTCCATGCTACTACATTATCTGTTTTGGATGTTTATGGGCTTTACTAAACACTTTTATATTATCTTTGGGACTAACCTATTAACCGGAGGCCCAACCCAAATTACTGTTTTCTTGCCTATTTAAGTGTTTCTAAGAAAAGGAATATCAAACGGAGTCCAAACGGAATCAAACCTTCGGGAGAGTTATTTTTGGAACGGAAGCAATCCAGGAGACTTGGAGTAGACGTCAGGGAAGCTTCGAGGAAGCCACGAGGCAGGGAGGCGTGCCTTACCCCCCTGGGCGCGCCCCCCCCCCCCACCCACGTGGGCCCCTCGTGGCTCCCCTGACCGACTTCTTTCGTCTATATATGTCCATATACCCTAAAAACATCAAAGAGCACAATAGATCGGGAGTTTCGTCGCCAAAAGCCTCGATAGCCACCGAAAACCAATATAGACCAGTTCCGGCACCCTGCCGGAGGGGGGAACCCCTCTCCGGTGGCCACATTCATCATCTCGGTGCTCTCCATGATGAGGCGGGAGTAGTTCTCCCTCGGGGCTGAGGGTATGTACTAGTAGCTATGTGTTTGATCTTTCTCTCTCGTGTTCTTGAGTCGGCACGATCTTGATGTATCGCGAGCTTTGCTATTATAGTTGGATCTTATGATGTTTCTCCCCCTCTACTCTCTTGTGATGAATTGAGTTTTCCCTTTGAAGTTATCTTATCGGATTGAGTCTTTAAGGATTTGAGAACACTTGATGTATGTCTTGCATGTGCTTATCTGTGGTGACAATGGGATATCACGTGATCCACTTGATGTATGTTTTGGTGATCAACTTGTGAGTTCCATGACCTCGTGAACTTATGCATAGGGGTTGGCACATGTTTTTTTCTTGACTCTCCGGTAGAAACTTTGGGGCACTCTTTGAAGTTCTTTGTGTTGGTTGAATAGATGAATCTGAGATTGTGTTATGCATATCGTATAATCATACCCATGGATACTTGAGGTGACATTGGAGTATCAAGGTGACATTAGGGTTTTGGTTGATTTGTGTCTTAAGGTGTTATTCTAGTACGAACTATATGATAGATCGAACGGAAAGAATAGCTTCATGTTATTTTACTACGGACTCTTGCATAGATCAATCAGAAAGGATAATTTTGAGGTGGTTTCGTACCCTACCATAATCTCTTCGTTTGTTCTCCGCTATTAGTGACTTTGGAGTGACTCTTTGTTGCATGTTGAGGCATAGTTATATGATCCAATTATGTTATTATTGTTGAGAGAACTTGCACTAGTGAAAGTATGAACCCTAGGCCTTGTTTCCTAGCATTGCAATACCATTTGTGCTCACTTTTACCACTTGCTACCTTGCTGTTTTTATATTTTCAGGTTACAAAAACCTATATCTACTATCCATATTGCACTTGTATCACCATCTCTTCGCCGACCTAGTGCACCTATACAATTTACCATTGTATTGGTTGTGTTGGGGACACAAGAGACTCTTTGTTATTTGGTTGCTGGGTAGCTTGAGAGAGACCATCTTCATCCTACGCCTCCCACGGATTGATAAACCTTAGGTCATCCACTTGAGGGAAATTTGCTACTATCCTACAAACCTCTGCACTTGGAGGCCCAACAACGTCTACACGAAGAAGGTTGTGTAGTAGACATCAGAGAGCGAGAGCAATCCTCTCCTGAAAACCTAGCGCACAATGGACCAATCCTCTCCTTCCTCGAGCCCCACGCCACTTTGCGCCATCCAGCCTCCCCTGCTCCTTGACCCTCCACCGCACGGCTTGTGGTGATGCTGCCTTCTCCCCCAGGCCTCTTCTCGGTGCTCGTGGTGCAGCAGCGGGGGCGGCAATACATCCTTGATCCAGTCGGCTCGATCGCAGGTTGCCGGCATCAGGCGCCATGCTGCACGCCATGATTCTGCTCCTCCCGCGCGCACCCCGGCGTCAGATGATAGAGGCCTCCTCACATCATGCCCCCCATCTGGAGAGGGAGGGACAGACTCAGCCAAAGGTGTCAGCGCCACCAGGGATGCCTCTTCATGGTGAGAGGAGGAGCAGCCACATCAGGTGGCACTTCTGGCAAACACGATGTGCAGCCGCAACAGGTGGTCGTGCTAACGAAGGGATGGCCCATGGCTCTGGTGCCCTCAACAGAAAGGCAAAGCCAAGATCAACCTCTCACATTATCTAGGTAGTTCGTTAGCCATGGAAGATGCAGAAGGAAAATCCATGTAAGTTTCTCTAATTTTATTCCATAGTTTTTTCTCCCCTAAATATACTGTTAGGCAGGTGTGCCCCTTCCTCCTTTCATGGCCCCCTTCAATTTACAGATTTCGGTGATCAAATCATTATATTAGTATGTGTCTCAGTTATTTTCTTCTTAATTTGACAAGGAATATGCCTATGGTATCATACATGATTATGAAAAAGAAGGGAAACAAATGGAAGCCTTCCTCCCTCAGTTTTTACTTCTTGATTTTTCCGATCCTGATAGTCTTATTTTGTCTCAATTTATGGTTTTTCTATACACATTTGTGCAGAACTGAGAAAGAAGAGGAGCAAGAATGTTGAGGTTTTTCTAGACATGTGTGCAAATTTGATAAAGAAAAGAAGAGGAATAATCTTGAGGAAGAGTTTGGTGAAGAATAAGATGAAAAAGAGAGGAATAATCTTCACGAAGAGTTTGGTGAAGAATAAGATGATTTTTTTGTGGGATACGTGTGTACTGATGTTGGAAAATGGTACTTCATATATGACACTTCTATTTTGATTTTTTAGGTCTAATATTTGTGCATACCTACCATGCTTTGTGTATTTGCATTTGCGTACTGGTTAAGGCATTATACTACTTGGTTTAATCTATCTTCATGCTATATGATTGATGATGCCCCTCTTTGAAATAAAACATGGGATCTACTGCTAATATGTCATGCTAGCATGTATGTGTTCTTTCTTAGGACTCTTATGAATACTTGGGGGGTTAGCTATGTTGTTGATCAAATGCGGGTGCTCCTATCCGGTTAATCTGTTAAAATAAGAATCAATAACTAATTTTACGCACCTCTCGCTTTGATGATTTGGCTTCTCTAATATATCTGATATCTCTTTTTATTACATATATTTTTAGCTTTTCTATCCTAATTCAGTAGCACCATTTCTTGATGTAATTTCTCCAGGACTGTTGCTTCCACTATAGTGATTCTCATCTGAAAACGAATTTGAATACGGTCACTTTAGTATCAAGGTCAACCAACTGGTTTGCAATTGTTATTGCAGCCATGATTCTGTAGAAGAGAGGGTGTTTGCTACTAATCATGTCCAAGTGTCCATCTATCTGGTCGTTGTTCGGTTCTTATTATATTTGTTTCCTTATGTATTGCAGGTCCTGCTGTTGTTCCACTGAGCTGCCACCTCGGACGCGGCTTCTGCCTGCTAAGGTTTCTGCTTTGTCCGCCGGGTAATCCCTGGTAAGGTTTCAACTTTGCCCTTCAGCCTTACTTTGTTTTGCTCCTTTCATATACATTGGCTAATTTTTTTCCCTACCGCGGGAAGATTACATGGCCCAAGCACCCTGCTACATTAGTCCTTTACTAGCCTCTCACATGTGCACAGGAAACATTACCAGTCTTCTTCCCCAGGTTCTTCTTCTGTCTTCCTGCGAAGTATGCGCCACCACGCTGGATTGACGGCTCGCATTTGCTTGCTTCTAACTATAACATCCAATTTTTTTATTAAATTTGGATGTTAATAGAATCATTCAATGCATATCATATTTCTTTGCATTTTGGGGTTTTTGAAATATTCAAATAATAATTCTCCACTCGAAAGAAAAAACAAATGAGGGGATAAGATGACTTCCTCAAAATATAAAAGAGTTGGAAAATTTTATTTTGAATATTAGTTGGAGTTTCTATAGTTATTTGGTATTTATTCAATTTTCCAAAAGTGCATCAGTTGCATTAGGAAAAATGTTTTTTTCTCTATGCGTAGATTAATGTTCACTATGCCCTAGAAATTCCAAGATAATTTTAGAAATTATCATGGTATTTTTAGGATTTTGTTTGAAGTTTTTTTAGGGCCACCTTTGTTTTCTGTCAAAAAAAACATGCGCACACCCGCGCACAGGCCTAGCCAGCCGCTGGCCAAAACCAACCCATGGCCCAGCAGCCAGCCGCGCCAGGCCAAGACCACCCGCGACCGCAGCTCCCAGCACCGGAGCGCTCCTTGCCTCGCACGCCCGCTGTCTCCCTCTCGCTAACACGCAGCTAACGCTGCCAGATGGGACCCCGCCCGTATCATCTCCAACCTCCTACTCCTCCCGCTCAAGTAGAGCACGTGCCCGTGCACCGAACTCGCCGGCCGCATCCCTCTTGGGATAACCCTTATCCCCGCTCCCCGAGCCCTCTGCTTGCGCCTATATAAACCCCGATCTCCCCCTCTCCATTCTGCCACCCCGTTTCGCCTCACACCACCCGTAGTCGGCGCCCTGCCGCGTTGGATCTCGACGGAGCCGGAGCATCTCACCGGAGTTTCCATCGCCGTAGACTTCCTTACCTTCATTTTGTTTCTGTCAATCTTTGTTACTCACCGAGGCACATCTTTTTGACACATTTTTGCTGCCTAGGTCTCGCAGAACCGCCGCCCCGACGACCTGCGTCCTCGCCGGAGCATGGAGCCACGGTCCCTGCGCGGCACCACCCCGGCCACCCCGACGCGCGCCACCACCACCACCGCGACCCCCTCATCGCGCTTGTCTCATTCCCCTTCTTCCCCGCCGCCCCGTCACCGCCCGACGCCAGCTCCGCCGTCTCCTGTACGACACCTTCGCCCGCGGTGAGCCGCTCACCCGCCCCTGTTCGCTTAGTTTTTTTATTTTAGTAGTAGATCAGTTTAGTATTAGATCGGTTAACTCGGTTTTCTCAAACCGCGGGTTTCGTTAAAAAACCCGATGTCTTTTTTAGTTAGCCACCGCCGCCGTTTTACTTAGATTGTGGCCGTCCGCTGTAAGCTACGCGGCGAACACCATTCGGACAATAGGAATCTGCCACGTGACAGGGACCTGTTTGTGATAGTTTTTCTTCACTGTTTAGTCCCCTTTTATCACAGATTAGTCCCTAATCTTAGATTAGCCATAACTTTTAAACCGTAGATCCAAACTCGATGAACCCAGCGGCAAATTCTTCGTCATGTTTAGATCTATCTAGTGGTATAATTTTTGTAAACTTTTCTTAGATTCAAATTTGAATTTATTCAGATTCAAATATGAATTTATTCAGATTCAAATTTGAACTACAAATGGCCATATCTCCCAACCGTAGCTCTGATTAAGTTGATTCTTTTTGCACTTTGTCACCGTAGCCAAACCCTATCAACTGGACCTTTGTCACAATAATTTTCACACACTAGAATTTGTCCATTAATATTTTTACTAGTATGCACTATAGTTCACATCACTTTTTGAACCATAGGCCTATGTTGTTTTGCACTTAGAATATTTTTGTGATAGCTTAGCGTGTTGTATATTCATTTGGATTTTATCGAGACTTCTTGCTTTGCATGTTTCTTCTTGGTTCTCTTAAATATTTTCTTTTGTTTGTTTATCTTCTTTGTGATAGATTGCCCGGAGTGCGAAGCAGACTATTATCAGTCTTTAGAATTTGACCAGCAGTACCAAGGCAAGTTGCATCTTGAGCATGTTTCATTACCTATGTTTTTATTATGCACTTAGTTCTTTGTGTAGGACTACATGGTAGGAATTGATGTCGCATGACTATACTTTTCACCCAGTAGTTCATTCAGGTAGGTCTGAACCTTATAACATTGTCTCCATCATTTTACATTATGTTGCTTCGCTAAGTAGACGTGGATTGGGGAATGATCATTGAAAAGTATGAGTGACAATGTAGTAAATAGGACCTAAGATAATTAATGAACTACCTGGGCGGAAACTTGTTGGAATGGTGGCGAAGTATAGTGGGGCACGCATGGGAAATCCATGGTGGTGCACCACTAGTGGTCCGTCCGCTCAAGCTCAAAGAGATCAATCGTATTCTCATGTCTAGAAGCTTACGTATGCAGCCACAAGCCAATATGGGCTCTGGCTTAGTTGAGTAGTTAGTGTGACCCCTTCCGGGATGGGCTAGCAGATGTAGAATGATGTAGGAGTACCGGCCTACCCGTGGGTTAAGGGGGAACATTTTTGAAAGACTATGTCTCGATCTTCCGATCATGGAGGTGGTCGAGTCTTGTGGGGAAAAGTGCACAACCTCTGTAGAGTGTCAACCTAATCGATTAGTTGTGTCCCCGGTTACGGACAACTTGAGCATCTAGTAGTGGAAATGACGGGAGATCTCCTCACCTTTAATTAAACAGTTGGGTTTTAAATGAAACTTGGGAACGGGTGGAGTTGGGTTTGCCAACTCATCCTATGCAAATGTGTAGTAGTAGAATAACATCTTTTCTAATAGGGAAAAACTAGCTTTATGCAAAAACTAAACTTAGAGCTATCCACCAGCCAAATTGCATGTATAAATAGGTTCATTACACTTATGATGTGACTTGCCAGTACATTCAATGTATTGACCTATATGGCTGCAACTTATCATGTTGCAGATATATCCAACGAAGATTAAGGTGCGATAGGTCGATGTTCTACACGCAACCTTGCTCGTGGAGTTGGACTCATTTACTACTTTGCTTCTGTAGTATTTGCTTATTGGCTCTATGCCCTATTTTGTAATAAATGTATTGCTCCTGGACTATCGATGTAATAAAGAGATGTGTGTTATTTTTGTTATTTCATCGAGTACTGTGTGTGCTAGCAAGTCGATCCAGGGACTAGCAAGGTAAGCACAGAGACTTCGACTCTTACCGAGTCAGGTCGCTACAAGATGGTACCAGAGCACACATTGACTATAGGATGCGATCCCTAGAAAATGGAAATGCCATAGGATAAAACTATATTTTTCATTTTCCCTATATATCCTTTGGTCTCGTACCTTCTCTGCTTCAGTACTAATTTCTTCTCTCTTTCAAAATGTAAATGTCATCTGCCATTGTTGAGTTCGAGCTGCCCGATGAGACCATGCCCTTTGGACGGTAGCTGGTGAAGATCGTGAACCACTTGAAGGTTGGGCTTCCCACATTCACTAGAACCTTCACAGCCACCCTGCCCGAGGAGACACGTTGGAGGATCGATGCCCATATCCTCGGATGCATACTCGAAAACCACAGCAAGCCCATTGATTTCCATCTGGATACTGCAACATGGGGCTTGGGCAGAGGCACCCCTGCTCACATTGCTCTCGAACGTATTCGGGATGAGTATGATGAGGACCTCAAGAAGACCTCCTTCGTGATGTATGGACGCCGCGACGCGAATGGATACGTGGTGCGTACCCCGGAGGACGAGACGATAGCATCCCATATCCAGGACATGGAGGAGCACATTCGCATGATGGAGATGGAGCTGTCTGACAACATGATCATCATCAAGAACCTCATGACCCGCAAGGCCAAGCTCGAGGAGGAGCTCCAGGACGCTCGCATCAAGCACCTGGGAGAGCTGGACGCACTACAGGAGAAGATCGACGACTTGAAGCTTAAGCTTGAGGAGGCCGAGGAGAAGCTGGATGAGGGAGAAAACATCCAGGAGGATCACTCGTACGGTGCCTATGTCAGCCAAGACAGGGACCAGAATGATGAGCTCGGAGATGACGACACGGAGAGTGATGCAAGGACACCCAATGTTGACATGGTTGACTGATCCTCATCTGATGAGAGTTAGATTTTATACCACCATGAGAGTTAGGAATTCGATTTCGTTATCCAATTAGTTTTATTTCATTTGTAAGACCTTGTCAAATATTGTGACATGGCTTACCTTAGGTTTGATTATTCATGTGAATCTCTTTGTTTGAAATTGAATTGGAGTGATTTGAAGTTTTATTGCTATCATGTGCATATGGGTAGTGATTTTACTCACTAGGCCTTATTCTATTCTAACTCCTCATCCACTCTAAAACCCATCAGATGCCTCCAAGACGTGACCCCGGATTCAACTTTCTGCTAGAGCTCACCCAATTGATCCAGCATCAGAATGCTCTTATGCAGATGCTCATTCAGAACTAGAACAATGACACACCGCTGCCACCCCTAGTTGACAGCCTTACCCGTTTTCTGAGGCTAAACCCACCCATGTTCTCCAGTAGCACGGAGCCGATCGCCGCAGATGACTGGTTCCGCAAGATAGGAAGGGAGCTGGCCACATTAGGATGCAATGATGCTGAGAAGGTGAGGTCTGCCGCCCACCAGCTGGATGGACCGGCAGCTGCTTGGTGGGAGAACTACACCACCACATACCCCATGGAGAGTGTGACTTGGACTCAGTTCCAGCAGGCGTTCCGCACTGCTCATTGTTGGGGAACGTAGTAATTTCAAAAGAATTCCTACGCACACGCTAGATCTGTATAGGTGATGCATAGCAACGAGAGGGGAAGAGTGTTGTCCATGTACCCTCGTAGACCATAAGCGGAAGCGTTATGACAACGCAGTTGATGTAGTCGAACGTCTTCACGATCCGACCGATCCTAGCACCGAAGGTACAGCACCTCCGCGATCTACACACGTTCAGCTCGGTGATGTCCCACGAATTCTAGATCCAGATGAGTGTCAAGGGAGAGTTTCGTCAGCATGACAGCATGATGATGGTGATGACGAAGCTACCGAAACAGGGCTTCGCCTAAGCACCGCTACAATATGACGGAGGTGGATTATGGTGGAGGGGGCACCGCACATGGTTAAGACAATGATCAACTTGTGTGTCTATGGGGTGCCCCCTCCCCCGTATATAAAGGAGTGGAGGAGGGGGAGGGCCGGCCCTCTATGGCGCGCCCTAGGGGAGTCCTACTCCCACCGGGAGTAGGATTCCCCCCTTCCAAGTAGTAGGAGTAGGAGAGAAGGAAGGGAAGGAGAGAGTGAAGGAAAGGGGGGCCGGCCCCCACCCAATTCGGATTGGGCTAGGGGGCGTGCCTCCCACCTTTTCCCTTCCTCTCCTCTATTCCACTAAGGCCCAATAAGGCCCATACACTCCCCGGGGGGTTCCGGTACTTCGGAAAATGCCCGAACTCATTCAAAACCATTCTGATGTCCAAATATAGGCTTCCAATATATTGATCTTTATGTCTCGACCATTTCGAGACTCCTCGTCATGTCCGTGATCATATCCGGAACTCTGAACTACCTTCGGTACATCAAAACACATAAACTCATAATACGGATCGTCACCGAACGTTAAGCATGCAGACCCTACGGGTTCGAGAACTATGTAGACATGACCGAGACTCATCTCCGGTCAATAACCAATAGCGGAACATGAATGCTCATATTGGTTCCTACATATTCTACAAAGATCTTTATCGGTCAAACCACACAACAACATACGTTGTTCCCTTTGTCATCGGTATTTTACTTGCCCGAGATTCGATCATCGGTATCTCAATACCTAGTTCGATCTCTCTATCGGAAAGTCTCTTTACTCGTTCCGTAATGCATTATCCCACAACGAACTCATTAGTCACTTTGCTTGCAAGGCTTATAGTGATGTGCATTACCGAGAGGGCCCAGAGATACCTCTCCGATACTCGGAGTGACAAATCCTAATCTTGATCTATGCCAACTCAACAAACACCATCGGAGACACCTGTAGAGCATCTTTATAGTCACCAAGTTACGTTGTGACGTTTTATATCACACTAAGTGTTCCTATGGTATTCGGGAGTTGCATGATCTCATAGTCATAGGAACATGTATAAGTTATGGAGAAAGCAATAGTAACAAACTAAACGATCATCGTGCTAAGCTAACAGATGGGTCAAGTAAATCACATCATTCTCCAATGATGTGATCCCGTTAATCAAATGACAACTCATGTCTATGGTCAGGAAACATAACCATCATTGATTCAACGAGCTAGTCAAGTAGAGGCATACTAGTAACACTCTGTTTGTCTATGTATTCACACACGTACTAAGTTTCCAGTTAATACAATTCTAGCATGAATAATAAACATTTATCATGATATAAGGAAATATAAATAACAACTTTATTATTGCCTCTAGGGCATATTTCTTCAGTCTCCCACTTGCACTAGAGTCAATAATCTAGATTATATTGTAATGATTCTAACACCCATGGAGTCTTGGTGCTGATCATATTTTGCTCGTGAGAGAGGCTTAGTCAATGGGTCAGCAACATTCAGATCCGTATGTGTCTTGGAAATCTCTATGTCTCCCTCCTTGACTTGATCGCGGATGGAATTGAAGCGTCTCTTGCTTGGTTCTCTTGCGAAATCTGGATTCCTTTGCCAAGGCAATTGCTCCAGTATTGTCACAAAAGATTTTCATTGGACCCGATGCACTATGTATTACACCTAGATTGGATATGAACTCCTTCATCCAGACTCCTTCGTTTGCTGCTTCCGAAGCAGCTATGTACTATGCTTCACACGTAGATCCGGCCACGACGCTCTGCTTGGAACTGCACCAACTGACAGCTCCACCATTTAATGAAAATACGTATTCGGTTTGTGACTTAGAATCATATGGATCAGTGCCAAAGCTTGCATCAATGTAACCGTTTACGAAGAGCTCTTTGTCACCTCCATAAACGAGAAATATATCCTTAGTCCTTTTCAGGTATTTCAGGATGTTCTTGACCGTTGTCCAGTGATCCACTCCTGGATTACTTTGGTACCTCCCTACTAAACTAATAGCAAGGCACACATCAGGTCTGGTACACAGCATTGCATACATGATAGAACCTATGGCTGAAGCATAGGGAATGACTTTCATTGTCTATCTATCTTCTACAGTGGTCGGACATTGAGTCTGACTCAACTTCACACCTTGCAACACAGGCAAGAACCCTTTCTTTGCTTGATCCTTTTTTAACTTCTTTAAAACTTTATGAAGGTATGTGCTTTGTGAAAGTCCAATTAAGCATCTTGATCTATCTCTATAGATCTTGATGCCCAATATATAAGCAGCTTCACCGAGGTCTTTCATTGAAAAATTTCCTATTTAAGTATCCTTTTATGCTATTCAGAAATTTAGTATCATTTTCGATCAATAATATGTCATCTACATATAATATCAGAAATGCTACATAGCTCCCACTCACTTTCTTGTAAATAGAGGCTTCTCGAAAAGTATGTATAAAACCATATGCTTTGATCACACTATCAAAGCGTATATTCCAACTCTGAGAGGCTTGCACCAGTCCATAAATGGATCGCTGGAGCTTGCACACTTTGTTAGCACCTTTTGGACCGACAAAACCTTCTGGTTGCATCATATACAACTCTTCTTTAAGATATCCATTAAGGAATGCAGGTTTGACATCCTTTTGCCAAATGTCATAATCATAAAATGCGGCAATTGCTAACATGATTCAGACGGACATAAGCATCGCTACGGGTGAGAATGTCTCATCATAGTCAACTCCTTGAACTTGTCGAAAACCTTTTGCAACAAGTCGAGCTTTGTACACAATAACTTTACCGTCAGCGTCAGTCTTCTTCTTGAAGATCCATTTATTCTTTATGGCCTGCCGATCATCGGGCAAGTCAATCAAATTCCACACTTTGTTCTCATACATGGATCCCATCTCAAATTTCATGGCCTCAAGCCATTTTGCGGAATCTGGGCTCATCATCACTTCCTCATAGTTCGTAGGTTCGTCATGGTCAAGTAACATGACCTCTAGAATAGGATTACCGTACCACTGGTGCGGATCTTACTCTGGTTGACCTACGAGGTTCAGTAGTAACTTGATCAGAAGCTTCATGATCATCATCATTAGCTTCCTTACTTACTGGTGTAGGAATCATAGGAACAGATTTCAGTGATGAACTACTTTCAAATAAGGTAGAAGGTGCAACTACCTTATCAAGTTCTAGTTTCCTCCCACTCACTTCTTTCGAGAGAAACTCCTTCTCTAGAAAGGATCCATTCTTAGCAACGAATATCTTGCCTTCAAATCTGTGATAGAAGGTGTACCCAACAGTCTCCTTTGGGTATCCTATGAAGACACATTTCTCCGATTTGGGTTCGAGCTTATCAGGTTGAATCTTTTTCATATAAGCATGCTACCTCTTGAGCATGCGTTGGTTTTCCCTTGAAGAGGAAAGGGTGATGCAGCAAAGTAGCGTAAGTATTTCCCTCAGTTTTTGAGAACCAAGGTATCAATCCAGTAGGAGACTACACGCAAGTCCCTCATACCTTCACAAACAATCAAGAACCTGGCAACCAACGCGATAAAGGGGTTGTCAATCCCTTCACGACCACTTGCAAAAGTGAGATCTGATAAAGATAATAAGATAAATATTTGAGGTATTTTTGTTGTATAGATTGAAAAGTAAAGATTGCAAAATAAATGCTGACAAAAATAGCTAGTTGATGGAAAATAATATGATGGAGAATAGACCCGGGGGCCATAGGTTTCACTAATGGCTTCTCTCAAGATAGCAAAATCTATGGTGGATGGACAAATTGCTGTCGAGCAATTGATAGAAAAGCAAATAGTTATGATAATATCTAGTCATGATCATGTATATAGGCATCACATCCGTGACAAGTAGACCGAAACGATTCTGCATCTACTACTATTACTCCACACATCGACCACTATCCAGCATGCATCTAGAGTATTAAGTTCGGAAGAACAGAGTAACGCATTAGGCAAGATGACGTAGAGGGATAAACTCAAGGAATATGATATAACCCCATCTTTTTATCCTCGATGGCAACGATACAATACGTTCCTTGCTGCCCCTGCTGTCACTGGGAAAGGACACCGCAAGATTGAACCCAAAGCTAAGCACTTCTCCCATTGCAAGAAAGATCAATCTAGTAGGCCAAATCAAACTGATAATTCAAATAGACTTGCAAATATATTTAAATCATGCATAAAAGAATTTAGAGAAGAACCAAATATAGTTCACAGATAATCTTGATCATAAACCCACAATTCATCGGGTCTCGACAAACACACCGCAAAAAGAATTACATCGAAAGTTCTCCAAGAGAATCGAGGAGAACTTTGTATTGAGATCCAAAGAGAGAGAAGAAGCCATCTAGCTAATAATTATGGACCCGAAGGTTTGTGGTAAACTACTCACACATCATCGGAGAGGCTATGGTGTTGATGTAGAAGCCCTCCGTGATCGATTCCCCCTCCGGCGGAGCACCGAAAAAGGCCCCAAGATGGGATCTCACAGGTACAGAAGGTTCCGGCGGTGGAAATAGGGTTTCGTGGTGCTCCTGGATGTTTTCAGGGTATATGAGTATATATAGGCAAAAGAAGTAGGTCGGTGGAGCTGCGAGGGACCCACGAGTGTAGGGGCGCGCATGGCCCCCTGGGTGCGCCCTCCAACCTCGTGGATGCCTCGCTGCTTCCTTGACATCCACTCCAAGTCTCCTGGATCATGTTTGTTCCAAAAAAGATCCTCGCGAACGTTTCATTCCATTTGACATTCCTTTTCTACGAAACACTGAAATAGGCAAAAACAACAATTTGCACTGGGCCTTCGGTTAATAGGTTAGTCCCAAAAATGATATAAAAGTGCATAATAAAGCCCATTAAACATCCAAAACAGATAATATAATAGCATGGAATAATCAAAAAATATAGATACGTTGGAGACGTATCACGCATCCCCAAGCTTAATTCCTGCTCGTCCTTGAGTAGGTAAATGATAAAAACAGAATTCTTGATGTGGAATGCTTCCTAACATAACTTTAAAAGTAATTTTCTTTATTGTGGCATGAATGTTCAGATACGAAAGATTCAAGATAAAAGTTTAATATTGGCATAAAAATACTAATACTTCAAGCATACTAACTAAGCAATTATGTCTTCTCAAGATAACATGGCCAAAGAAAGTTATCCCGACAAAATCATATAGTCTGGCTATGCTCTATCTTCACCACATAAAATATTTAAATCATGCACAACCCCGATGACAAGCCAAGCAATTGTTTCATACTTTTAACGTTCTCAAACTTTTTCAATCTTCATGCAATACATGAGCATGAGCCATGGATATAGCACTATAGGTGGAATAGAATGGTGGTTGTGGAGAAGACAAAAAAGGAGAAGATAGTCTCACATCAACTAGACGTATCAACGGGCTATGGAGATGCCCATCAATAGATATCAATATGAGTGAGTAGGGATTGCCATGCAACGGATGCACTTGTAACACCCACAATGTGGCTATATCTCCCATGTGTCGGGGCACGACTTAGAGGCATAGCCGCATGGTAGTTTTGTCGCAAGAGGGGTAATCTTCACACAATCCCACGTACTGAAAAAGAAAGGGATAAAGAGTTGGCTTACAATCGCCACTTCACACAAATAACAAGTTAAACATACATCATCCAGAGTACAATCAAGGTCCGACTATGGAACCAAAATAAAAGAAGACAACCCCAAATGCTAGATCCCCGATCGTCCCAACTGGGCTCCACTACTGATCATCTAGAAAAGACACATAAAAATGACCATGATATTCATCGAGCTCCCACTTGAGCTCGGTTGCATCACCTACACTGGTATCATCGGCACCTGCAACTGTTTGGAAGTATCTGTGAGTCACGAGGACTCAGCAATCTCACACCCGCAAGATAAAGACTATTTAAGCTTATGGGAAGGGTAAGGTAATGAGGTGGAGCTGCAGCAAGCACTAAGCATATATGGTGGCTAACATACGCAAATAAGAGCTGGAGGAGAAGCAATGCAATGGTTGAGAAGCTATAAGTGATCAAGAAGTGATCCTAAAACTACTTACGTTCAAGCATAACACAAGACCGTGTTCACTTCCAGGACTCCGCCGAAAAGAGACCATCATGGCTACACACGCGGTTGATGTATTTTAATTAAGTCAAGTGTCAAGTTCTCTACAACCGGACATTAAAAAATTCACATCTGTCACATAACCGCGGGCGCGGCTCTCGAAAGTTTATACCCTGCAGGGGTGTCCCAACTTAGCCCATCACAAGCTCTCTTGGTCAACGAAGGATATTCCTTCTCCCAGGAAGACCCGACCAGTCTCGGAATCCCGGTTACAAGACATTTCTACAATGCTAAAATAATACCAGCAAGACCGCCCGATGTGCCGACAATCCCGATAGGAGCTGCACATATCTCGTTCTCAGGGCAACATCGGACGAGCACTCCGTACAACTAAAACCAGCCCTCAAGTTTCCCCGAGGTGACACTGCAAAGGACTCTAGTTCGGACCAACACTTAGAGAAGCACTGGCCTGGGGGGTTAAAATAAAGATGACCCTTGGGAGCGCGACTCCCAAGGGAAAAGTATAGGTGGTGGTGAGGCAAATGGTAAAATCAAGGTTGGCCCATGCTGGAGGAGTTTTATTCAAGGCGAACTGTCAAGGGGTTCCCATTATAACCCAACCGTGTAAAGAACGCAAAATCAAGGAACATAACACCGGTATGACGGAAACTAGGGCGGCAAGAGTGGAACAAAACACCAGGCATAAGGCCGAGCTTTCCACCCTTTACCAAGTATATAGATGCATTAATTAAATAAGAGATATTGTGATATCGCAACATATCCATGTTCCAACATGGAACAAACTTCAGCTTCACCTGCAACTAACAACGCTATAAGAGGGGCTGAGCAAAAGCGGTAACTTAGCCAAACAACGGTTTGCTAGGAAGGTGGGTTAGAGGCTTGACATGGCAATATGGGAGGCATGATATAACAAGTGGTAGGTAGCGCGACATAGCGATAGAGCGAACAACTAGCAAGCAAAGATAGAAGTGATTTCGAGGGTATGGTCATCTTGCCTGAGATCCCGCAAGGAAGAAGAACGAGTCCATGAAGGAGACAAACGGACGTAGCTGAACGGATCCTCACAAACGCAACGTTACCAGAACTACCAAGAAGAAACACCAGAAAATAAGCAAGCAACATGGTAAACCAATAGGCATAAACAGGGCATGATGCACAATCAAGTATGATGCATGTCCGGTTTAAAGAGGCATGGCATGGCAAAGTGCAACAAACAACACTACAAGTTAAGTGGAGCTCAATATGCAACGAGTTGCATATTGACGAAACACCACATGACTCATTTAGTTCTCTCCCGTTCATGTACTCAACAATATTAAATGTTGGTTAGCCTGGCAAGGGGTGAAGCATAATAAAACTTATATATCTAGGCAAGTTTAAATGAGGATGGAACAACAAACAACAATTCCAGAAAATCCTCATATGCAATTTACGGATTTGGTACTGTTCTGCCCTAAACCATATTTTAGAGTTGTTAAACATGCAAGAAGAGTGCACCATGTTAAACTAGGCATTTTTCCACCCCATTTACATATAAAGTTTATTAAAATTGGAGTTGCGGTTATTTAGTTATGAAATAAATCATTTTAACATGGAATTTATGCAAAACAAGTGCAAACAGCCATTTAAACATTTCTAACATGGGTGAAAGTGGCATATTATTAAACTAGATGAAATTCTAAACATTTTTCATATATGAAGTTTTTACATACGATGCACGGTTTGCGAGATATGATATGCAGGAACACTAGGGGATTTTTTGAAAAACTGCATTTCTCTGATTAATTAGGCAAATTCGTTCACGAAAAAAAAAACACGTCTCAGGCCGAATCTGAAACAGCCCACTGGGCGGCTGGCTACTCACCTAGCTGGACTTGGCCCAGGTCGGTGGAGGCGGTTCAGGGGGCGTGGTCAAGCAGGCCGGCTCGGCAGAAGCCCAGGCCCACCCGCGCCGGCCTCGGCCAACGGATCGCGATCGAGAGGGGGGATAGGTAGGCCTAGGTGGGCTGGTTGTGACTCTGTAGAAGGTCGGGGGCTGTGGGAGAGAAGAGAGAGACCCGGCAGCAGTTTCCGGAGACCGAAAACGTCCGACAATTTGACCGACTATATTTCGTTATAGTTATCCATTGGGGCATCAACGGACTCCTAATGCGATGAAACTTGACAGCCGGCCTACTAACAACATAACAACACCGCATGCCAACTTTCAACCGGTTCCGAGAACATTTTTCGACCACTTATAAAATAATATTTCGGAGGTGCCGCGGGCTCGTGCAAGTGTGTCTGGGCTCAGAACGGACAACGGAAATAACTTGGGAACCCGGACGGATGCAAGTTTTGACAACATGATAACATGGCAAGATGCAACACACAAGCGAAAGACAAGGAAACAACAGCGAATAACTCGAAGACACCTGGCGCAACGGTCTTGGGGCGTTACAGCACTAGAGCTATAAGTGTATGAAAGCTCAAAAAGAAACTGAGTGGGTGTGCATCCAACTTGCTTGCTCATGAAGACCTAGGGCATTTTGAGGAAGCCCATCATTGGAATATACAAGCCAAGATCTATAATGAAAAATTCCCACTAGTATATGAAAGTGACAACATAGGAGACTCTCTATCATGAAGATCATGGTGCTACATTGAAGCACAAGTGTGGTAAAAGGATAGTAGCATTGCCCCTTCTCTCTTTTTCTCTCTTCCTTTTTTTTATTTGGGACTTTTCTTCTTCTTTTTTATGGCCTCTTTTTTCTTCTTTTTTTCGTCCGGAGTCTCATCCCGACTTGTGGGGCAATCATAGTCTCCATCATCCTTTCCTCACTGGGACAATGCTCTAATAATGATGATCATCACACTTTTATTACTTACAACTCAAGGATTACAACTCGATACTAGAACAAAAATATGACTCTATGTGAATGCCTCCGGTGGTGTACCAGGATATGCGATGAATCAAGAGTGACATGCATGAAAGAATTATGAACGGTGGCTTTGCCGCAAATACGATGTCAACTACATGATCATGCAAAGCAATATGACAATGATGAAGCGTGTTATAATGAACGGAACGGTGGAAAGTTGCATGGCAATATATCTCGGAATGGCTATGGAAATGCCATAATAGGTAGGTATGGTGACTGTTTTGAGGAAGATATATGTTGGGTTTATGGTACCAACGAAATTTGCGCGGTACTAGAGAAGCTAGCAATGGTGGAAGGGTGAGAGTGCGTATAATCTATGGACTCAACATTAGTCATAAAGAACTCACATACTTATTGCAAAAATCTATTAGTTATCGAAACAAAGTACTATGTGCATGCTCCTAGGGGGATAGATTGGTAGGAAAAGACCATCGCTCGTCCCCGACCGCCACTCATAAGGAAGACAATCAATAAATAAATCATGCTCCGACTTCATCACATAACGGTTCATCATACGTGCATGCTACGGGAATCACAAACTTTAACATAAGTATCTCTCAAACTCACAACTACTCAACTAGCATGACTCTAATATTACCATCTTCATATCTCAAAACAATCATCAAGTATCAAACTTCTCATAGTATTCAATGCACTTTATATGAAAGTTTTTATTATACCCATCTTGGATGCCTATCATATTAAGACTAATTTTATAGCTAAAGCAAATTACCATGATGTTCTAAAAGACTCTCAAAATGATATAAGTGAAGGATGAGAGATCAATAATTTCTATAAAATAAAACCACCACTATGCTCTTAAAAAGATATAAGTAAATCACTAGAGCAAAATTATCTAGCTCAAAAGATATAAGTGAAGCACATAGAGTATTCTAATAAATTTCAATTCATGTGTGTCTCTCCAAAAGGTGTGTACAGCAAGGATGGTTATGGTACACTAAAAGGCAAAGACTCAAGCAAAACACATATCATGTGGTAAATAAAAATATAGCCTCAAGTAAAGTTACCATGGACGAACACGAAAGAGGGGATGCCTTTCGGGGCATCCCCAAGCTTAGGCTTTTGGTTGTCCTTGAATTTTACCTTGGGGTGCCATGGGCATCCCCAATCTTAGGCTCTTGCCACTCCTTATTCCAAAATCCATCAAATCTTTGCCCAAAACATGAAAACTTCACAACACAAAACTCAACAAAAAATCTCATGAGCTCCGTTAGTATAAGAAAACAAACCACCACTTCAAGTTACTGTAATAAACTCATCCTTTATTTATATTGGTGTTAAACCTACTGTATTCCAACTTCTCTATGGTTCATACCCCCCGATACTAGCCATAGATTCATCAAAATAAGCAGACAACACACGAAAAACAGAATCTGTCAAAAACAGAACAGTCTGTAGTGATCAGTAGGTTTCGAATACTTCTGTAATTCCAAAAATTCTACCAAATTATTAAGACCTAAATAATTTGTATATTGATCTACTTCAATTGGAATCAGTATTTTATCTCTCTCTAGTTAGAAATGAAAATTATTCTCGTGAGCGCATACTTTCTGTTTTTTTCAGCAAGATCAAACAACAATCATCCAAGAAGATCCTAAAGACTTTACTTGGTACAAACACTAATTAAAACATAAAAACACAATCAAAACAGAGGATATATGATTTATTTATTAGTAAACATAATCAAAAAGTAAGAATCAGAAATAAAATTGGGTTGCCTCCCAACAAGCGCTATCGTTAACGCCCCTAGCAAGGCATAAAAACAAAAATAGATCTAGGTATTGTCATCTTTGGTTGGCATTTCTTCAATGGAACACTTATATCCCTTAGGAGTTTCCTTATTTTTATTAATGATCAAACTCCTAGGCAAGAAATCAAGAAATTCATTTGTAGCAAAAGATTCCTTAATGATAGCGGGTGAACACTTATTGATTTGAGATCCGCATTTTCCTTACTAGAAGATTCACCTTAATTTTTAGGCACATACATGAACTTGGAAACTTTAGTAGTAGGAGGATTTGGGGTATATTTCACGGAAGAAAAGGCAGACCCTAAGTTTGTAATAATATCCTCAAGTTTATCAATTCTTGTGGAATCTTGATCTATCTTTTCGTTAACTATGGGTTCCTTTTCTTTAAAAAATTTAAGAGCAACTCCTACCTTAGATCCTTAGTGGTTAATTTGGTTGTGGATCTTTTTATCCAAATTTTCAATCAACTCTACAGTGGCAACTTTATTTTCAATAATTTCAAGCCTTTGCATCACATGTTCCAAAGTTAAAATAGTTCCATTAACCAAAAGAGGTGGTGGGCCAAACAAATCTAACATAGCATTATAAGAATCAAAAGTATGGATACCCAAGAAATTCCCTCCAGTAATGGTATCAAGAGTATATCTATTCCAAGGAGTGATGCCTACATAAAAATTGTGAAGAAGAATGGAAGTAGATTGCTTCTTAGTAGATCTATTCTGAGCATTGCAAATTCTATGCCAAACATCTTTTAGATTTTCTCCATCCCTTTGTTTAAAATTAAGAACTTCGTGATCAGGAGTACTAACAATGATAGAAGGACTAGACATGACGACGAAACAAACGATCTAACACACGGACACACAAGAAGCAAGCGAAAATAGACAGGCGGAAAAAGAAGGGAGAATAAAACGGCAAGGGTGAAGTGGGGGAGAGTGAAATGGGAGGCAAATGGCAAATAATGTATTGCAAGGGATAAGAGTTTGTGATGGATACTTGGTATGTCTTGACTTGTGCGTAGATCTCCCCGGTAACGGCGCCAGAAATGGATAGTTGTCGGTAGATCAAATCTCGACTTGACTTGGTGCAAATCTCCCCGACAACGGCGCCAGAAATCCTTCTTGCTACCTATTGAGCATGTGTTGGTTTTCCCTTGAAGAGGAAAGTGTGATGCAGCAAAGTAGCGTAAGTATTTCCCTCAGTTTTTGAGAACCAAGGTATCAATCCAGTAGGAGACTACACGCAAGTCCCTCGTACCTGCACAAACAATCAAGAACCTTGCAACCAACACGATAAAGGGGTTGTCAGTCCCTTCACGGCCACTTGCAAAAGTGAGATCTGATAAAGATAATAAGATAAATGTTTTTGGTATTTTTGTTGTATAGATTGAAAATTAAAGATTGCAAAATAAACGGTGACAGAAATAGCTAGTTGACGGAAAATAATATGATGGAGAATAGACCTGGGGGCCATAGGTTTCACTAGTGGCTTCTCTCAGGATAGCAAAATCTACGATGGGTGAACAAATTACTGCCGAGCAATTGATAGAAAAGCAAATAGTTATGAGAATATCTAGGCATGATCATGTATATAGGCATCACGTTCATGACAAGTAGACCGAAACGATTCTGCATCTACTACTATTACTCCACACATCGCCTGCTATCTAGCATGCATCTAGAGTATTAAGTTCATAAGAACAGAGTAACGCATTAGGCAAGATGACATGATGTAGAGGGATAAACTCAAGCAATATGATATAAACCCCATCTTTTTATCCTCGATGGCAACAATACAATACGTGTCTTGATGTCCCTGCTGTCACTGGGAAAGGACACCGCAAGATTGAACCCAAAGCTAAGCACTTCTTCCATTGCAAGAAAGATCAATCTAGTAGGCCAAACCAAACTGATAATTCGAAGAGACTTGCAAAGATATTTAAATCATGCATAAAAGAATTCGGAGAATAATCAAATATTGTTCATAGATAATCTTAATCATATACCCACAATTCATCAGATCTCGACAAACACACCGCAAAAAGAATTACATCAAATAGATCTCCAAGAGAATCGAGAACTTTGTATTGAGATCCAAAGAGATAGAAGAAGTCATCTAGCTAATAACTATGGACCCGAAGGTCTATGGTAAACTACTCACACATCATCGGAGAGGCTATGGTGTTGATGTAGAAGGCCTCAATGATCAATTCCCCTCCGGTGGAGCGCCAAAAAAGGCCCCAAGATAGGATCTCACGGGTACAGAAGGTTGCGGCGATGGAAATAGGGGTTCGTGGTGCTCCTGGATGTTTTAAGGGTATATGAGTATATATAGGCGAAAGAAGTAGGTCGGTGGAGCTGCGAGGGGCCCATGAGAGTGGGGCATGCTTGGCCCCCTGGGTGCGCCCTCCTACCTCGTGGCCACCTTGCTGCTTCCTTGACGTCCACTGCAAGTCTCCTGGATCATGTTTGTTCCAAAAAAGATCCTCGCGAAGGTTTCATTCCATTTGGATTCTGTTTGATATTCCTTTTCTACGGAACACTAAAATAAGCAAAAAAATAGGAATTTGCACTAGGCCTTCGATTAATAGGTTAGTCCCAAAAATAATATAAAAGTGCATAATAATGCCCATTAAACATCCAAAATAGGTAATATAATAGCACGGAACAATGAAAAATTATAGATACGTTGGAGACGTATCAAAGCATCGCAGCCCCAAACTTTAAGAAACGACAACTTGGGTTACTTGCCAAACCACAGTTCATAAGGTGTCGTCTTAGCAGATTTTGATGGTGCCCTATTTAACGTGAATGCAGCCGTCTCTAAAGCATAACCCCAAAACGCTAGCAGTAAATCAGTGAGATACATCATAGATCACACCATATCTAATAAAGTGCGGTTATGATGTTCGGACACACCATTATGTTGTGGTGTTCCAGGTGGCGTGAGTTGCAAAACTATTTCGCATTGTTTCAAATGAAGACCAAACTCATAACTCAAATATTTACCTCCACGATCAGATCATAGAAACTTGATTTTCTTGTTACAATGATTTTTCAATTCAGTCTGAAATTCTTTGAACTTTTCAAATGCTACAGACTTATGTTTCATCAAGTAGATATACCCATATCTGCTCAAATCATCTATGAAGGTAAAAAATAATGGTATCCGACGCGAGCCTCAATGTTCATTGGACCACATACATCAGTATGTATGATTTCCAATAACTCTATTGCTCACTCCATTGTTCCGGAGAACGGAGTTTTAGTCATCCCATGAGGCATGGTTCGCAAGTACCAAGTGATTCATAATCAAGTGATTCCAGAAGTCCATCAGAATGGAGTTTCTTCATGCGCTTTACACCAATATGACCCAAACGGTAGTGCCACAAATAAGTTGCACTATCATTATCAACTCTGCATCTTTTGGCTTTAATACTATGAACATGTGTATCACTATTATCAAGATTTACTAAAAATAGACCACCCATCAAGGGTGCATGACCATAAAAGATATTACTCATATCAATAGAACAACCATTATTCTCTGATTTAAAAGAATAATCGTCTCGCGTCAAACAAGATTCAAATATAATTTTCATACTCAATGCTGGCACCAAATAACAATTATGTAGGTCTAAAACTAATCCCGAAGGTAGATGTGGAGGTAGCGTGCCAACGGCAATCACATCGACTTTGGAACCATTTCCCACGCGCATCGTCACCTCATCCTTAGCCATCTTCGCTTAATCCATAGCCCCTGTTTCGAGTTGCAAATATTAGCAACATAACCAATATCAAATACTTAGGCGCTACTGTGAGCATTAGTAAGGTACACATCAATAACATGTATATCAAATATACCTTTTACTTTGCCATCCTTCTTCTCCGCCAAATACTTGGGGAAGTTTCGCTTCCAGTGACCAGCCCCTTTGCAGTTGAAGCACTCAGTTTCAGTCTTAGGTCCAGACTTGGGTTTCTTCACTTGAGCTACAACTGGCTTATTGTTCTTCTTGAAGTTCCCCTTATTCCCTTTACCCTTTTTCTTGAAACTAGTGGTCTTGATGACCATCAACACTTGATGCTCCTTCTTGATTTCTACCTCCGCGGCTTTTAGCATTGCGAAGAGCTCGGGAATAGTCTTATCCATCCCTTGCATATTATAATTCATCACTAAGCTCTTGTATCTTGGTGGCAGTGATTGAAGAACTTTGTCAATGACACTATCATCAGGAAGATTAACTCCCAGCTGAGTCAAGTGGTTATGGTACCCAGAAATTCTGAGTATATGTTCACTCACAGAACTATTCTCCTCCATTTTGTAGCAGTAGAACTTATTGGAGACTTCACATCTCTCAATCCGGGCATTTTCTTGAAATATTAACTTTAACTCCTGGAACATCTCATATGCTCCATGACGTTCAAAACATCGTTGAAGTCTCGGTTCTAAGCCCTAAAGCATGGCACACTGAATTATTGAGTAGTCGTTAGTTTTGCTCTACCAGGTGTTCACAACATCTGGCATTGCTCCTGCAGTGGGTTTGTCACCTAGCGGTGCTTCCAGAACGTAATTCTTCTGTGCAGCACTAA
Organism: Triticum dicoccoides; assembly: GCF_002162155.2. Lineage (NCBI taxonomy): Eukaryota > Viridiplantae > Streptophyta > Magnoliopsida > Poales > Poaceae > Triticum > Triticum dicoccoides. The sequence continues at coordinate 308,158,510 of NC_041382.1, read as the reverse complement.
GGATAATCCTCAAGTTACGGACACAGTCCGTGTAGTTTCTACCATCATCTTTCAACTTAGCTTTCTCTAGGAACGCATTAAAATTCAATGGAACAACAGTACCGGCCATCAATCTACAACAACATAGACATGCAAAATACTATCAGGTACTAAGTTCATGATAAATTAAAGTTCAATTAATCAAATTACTTAAGAACTCCCACTTAGATAGACATCTCTCTAATCATCTAAGTGATCACGTGATCCATGTCTACTAAACCATGTCCGGTCATCATGTGAGATGGAGTAGTTTTCAATGGTGAACATCACTATGTTGATCATATCTACTATATGATTCACGCTCGACCTTTTGGTCTCAGTGTTCCGAGGCCATATCTGCATGTGCTAGGCTCGTCAAGTTTAACCCGGGTATTCTGCGTGTGCAAAACTGGCTTGCACCCGTTGTATGTGAAATTAGAGCTTATGACACCCGATCATCACGTGGTGTCTCGGCACGACGAACTGTAGCAAGGTGCATACTCAAGGAGAACACTTGTACCTTGAAATTTAGTAAGAGATCATCTTATAATGCAACCGCCGAACTAAGAAAAATAAGATGCATAAAGGATAAATGTAACGCCCTCGATGCGGCTATATCTCCTACGTGTCGAATGTGCCGAAATCCCGGTTCTACAAGATAACTTCGACAATGGTAAAACTGTTGGAAATATGCCCTAGAGGCAATAATAAAAGCATTATTATTATATTTCCTTGTTCATGATAATTGTCTTTATTCATGCTATAATTGTGTTATCTGGAAATCATAATACATGTGTGAATAACAGACATCAACATGTCCCTAGTGAGCCTCTAGTTGACTAGCTCGTTGATCAACAGATAGTCATGATTTCCTGACTATGGACACTGGATGTCATTGATAACGAGATCACATCATTAGGAGAATGATGTGATGGACAAGACCCAATCCTAAACATAGCACAAGATCGTATAGTTCGTTTGCTAGAGTTTTCTAATGTCAAGTATCTTTTCCTTAGACCATGAGATCGTGTAACTCCCGGATATTGTAGGAGTGCTTTGGGTATGCCAAACGTCACAACGTAACTGGGTGACTATAAAGGTAGACTGCGGGTATCTCCGAAAGTGTCTGTTGGGTGACATGGATCAAGACTGGGATTTGTCACTCCGTATGACGGAGAGGTATCACTGGGCCCACTCGGTAATGCATCATCATAATGAGCTCAGAGTGACCAAGTGTCTGGTCACGGGATCATGCATTACGGTACGAGTAAAGTGACTTGCCGGTAACGAGATTGAACGAGGTATTGGGATACCGACGATCGAATCTCGGGCAAGTAACATATCGATAGACAAAGGGAATAGCGTACGGGGTTGATTGAATCCTCGACATCGTGGTTCATCCGATGAGATCATCGTGGAGCATGTGGGAGCCAACATGGGTGTCCAGATCCTGCTGTTGGTTATTGACCGAAGAGTCGTCTCGGTTATGTCTGCTTGTCTCCCGAACCCGTAGGGTCTACACACTTAAGGTTCGGTTATGCTAGGGTTGTAGGGATATGTATATGCAGTAACCCGAATGTTGTTCGGAGTCCCGGATGAGATCCCGGACGTCACGAGGAGTTCCGGAATGGTCCGGAGGTAAAGATTTATATATGGGAAGTCCTGTTTCGGACATCGGGACAAGTTTCGGGGTTATCGGTATTGTACAGGGACCACCGGAAGGGTCCCGGGGGTCCACCGGGTGGGTCCACCTGCCCCGGGGGGGCACATGGGCTGTAAGGGGGTGCGCCTTGGCCTAATGGGCCAAGGGCACCAGCCCCACATAGGCCCATGCGCCTAGGGTTTAAGGGGGCAAGAGTCCTAGGAGGGTAAGGCACCTCCTAGGTGCCTTGGGGGGAGGGAAAACCCCCCTTGGCCGCCGCACCCCCTAGGAGATTGGATCTCCTAGGGCCGGCCACCCCCCCTTGGCACCCCTATATATAGTGGGGGAGAGGAGGGACTTCATACCTGAACGCCCTGGCCTTTGGTTGCCTCCTTCTCCCTCCTCAACACCTCCTCCACCTCCATAGTGCTTAGCGAAGCTCTGCCGGAGTACTGCAGCTCCATCAACACCACGCCGTCGTGCTGCTGCTGGTGCCATCTCCCTCAACCTCTCCTCCCTCCCTTGCTGGATCAAGAAGGAGGAGACGTGGCTGTTCCGTACGTGTGTTGAACGCGGAGGTGCCGTCCGTTCGGCGCTGGTCATCGGTGATTTGGATCACGTCGAGTACGACTACATCATCACCGTTCTTTTGAACGCTTCCGTGTGCGATCTACAAAGGTATGTAGATGCATCTGATCACTCGTTGCTAGATGAACTCCTAGATGATCTTGGTGAAACGAGTAGGAAAATTTTTGTTTTCTGCAACGTTACCCATCAGTGGCATCATGAGCTAGGTCTATGCGTAGTTCTTCTTGCGCGAGTAGAACACAATTTGTTGTGGGCGTAGATTTGTCAACTTTCTTGCCGTTACTAGTCCTTTCTTGCTTCAGCGGTATTGTGGGATGAAGCGGCCCGGACCAACCTTACACGTACGCTTACGTGAGACCGGTTCCACCGACTAACATGCACTAGTTGCATAAGGTGGCTGGCGGGTGTCTGTCTCTCCCACTTTAGTTGGAGCGGAATCGATGAACAGGGTCCTTATGAAGGGTAAATAGAAGTTGACAAATCACGTTGTGGCTTTAACGTAGGTAAGAAAACGTTCTTGCTAGAACCCTAATTCAGCCACGTAAAACTTGCAACAACAATTAGAGGACGTCTAACTTGTTTTTGCAGCAAGTGGTTTGTGATATGATATGGCCAAAGTTGTGATGAATGATGAATGATCTATATGTGATGTATCAGATGTTCATGCTATTGTAATAGGATTCACGACTTGCATGTCGATGAGTATGACAACCGGCAGGAGCCATAGGAGTTGTCTTTATTCTTTTAATGACCTGCGTGTCATCGAGAAACGCCATGTAAATTACTTTACTTTATTGCTAAACGCGTTAGCCATAGTAGTAGAAGTAATAGTTGGCGAGCAACTTCATGGAGACACGATGATGGAGATCATGATGATGGAGATCATGGTGTCAAGCCGGTGACAAGATGATCACGGAGCCCCAAGATGGAGATCAAAGGAGCTATGTGAAAATGGCCATATCATGTCACGTTTATTATTTGATTGCATGTGATGTTTATCATGTTTTGCATCTTGTTTACTTAGAACGATGGTAGTAAATAAGATGATCCCTCACAATAAAATTCAAGAACTGTTCCCCCTAACTGTGCACCGTTGCGACAGTTCGCTGTTTCAAAACACCACGTGATGATCGGGTGTTTTATTCAGACGTTCACATACAACGGGTGTAAGACAGATTTACACATGCAAACACTTAGGTTGACTTGACGAGCCTAGCATGTACAGACATGGCCTCGGAACACAGAAGACCGAAAGGTCGAGCATGAGTCGTATAGAAGATACGATCAACATGAAGATGTTCACCGATGTTGACTAGTCCGTCTCACGTGATGATCGGACACGGTCTAGTTTAACTCAGATCATGTAATACTTAGATGACTAGAGGGATGTCTAATCTAAGTGGGAGTTCACTAATAATTTGATTAGTTGAACTTAATTATCATGAACTTAGTCTAAAATCTTTGCAATATGTCTTGTAGATCAAATGGCCAACGTAGTCCTCAACTTCAACGCGTTCCTAGAGAAAACTAAGCTGAAAGACGATGGCAGCAACTATACGGACTGGGTCCGGAACCTGAGGATCATCCTCATAGCTGCCAAGAAAGATTATGTCCTACAAGCACCGCTTGGTGACGCACCCGTTCTCCCTGCAGAACAAGATGTTATGAACGCTTGGCAGGCACGTTTCGATGACTACTCCCTCGTTCAGTGCGGCATGCTTTACAGCCTAGAGCCGGGGCTCCAAAAGCGTTTTGAGAGACATGGAGCATATGAGATGTTCGAAGAGCTGAAAATGGTTTTCCAAGCTCATGCCCGGGTCGAGAGATATGAAGTCTCCGACAAATTCTTCAGTAGTAAGATGGAGGAAAACAGTTCTGTCAGTGAGCACATACTCACTATGTCTGGGTTGCATAACCGCTTGACTCAGCTAGGAGTTAATCTCCCGGATGATGCGGTCATTGACAGAATCCTCCAGTCGCTTCCACCAAGCTACAAGAGCTTTGTGATGAACTTCAATATGCAGGGGATGGAAAAGACCATTCCTGAAGTATTTGCTATGCTGAAATCAGCGGAGGTAGAAGTCAGGAAGGAACATCAAGTGTTGATGATCAATAAAACCACTAAGTTCAAGAAAGGCAAGGGTAAAAAGAGCTTCAAGAAGGACGGCAAGGAGGTTGCCGCGCCCGGCAAGCAAGCTGCCGGGAAGAAGCCAAAGAGTGGACCCAAGCCCGAGACTGAGTGCTTTTATTGCAAGGGAAGCGGTCACTGGAAGCGGAACTGCCCTAAGTACATAGCGGATAAGAAGGCCGGCAAAACCAAAGGTATATGTGATATACATGTAATTGATGTGTACCTTACTAGTGCCCGTAGTGGCTCCTGGGTATTTGATACCGGTGCAGTTGCTCACATTTGTAACTCAAAGCAGGGGCTGCGGAATAAGCGGAAACTGGCAAAGGACGAGGTGACGATGCGCGTCGGGAATGGTTCCAAGGTCAATGTGATCGCCGTCGGCACGCTACCTCTGCATCTCCCTTCGGGATTAGTTTTAAACCTTAATAATTGTTATTTAGTGCCAGCTTTGAGCATGAACATTGTACCGGGATCTCGTTTAATTCGAGATGGCTACTCTTTTAAATCTGAGAATAATGGTTGTTCCATTTTTATGAGAGATATGTTTTATGGTCATGCTCCTATGGTGAATGGTTTATTCTTTATGAATCTCGAACGTGATGCTACACATGTTCATAATGTGAGTACCAAAAGAAGTAAAGTTGATAATGATAGTCCCACATACTTGTGGCACTGCCGCCTTGGTCACATAGGTGTCAAACGCATGAAGAAGCTCCATGCTGATGGACTTTTAGAGTCTCTTGATTATGAATCATTTGACACGTGCGAACCATGCCTTATGGGTAAAATGACCAAGACTCCGTTCTCAGGAACAATGGAGCGAGCAACCGACTTATTGGAAATCATACATACCGATGTGTGCGGTCCAATGAGTGTTGAGGCTCGCGGTGGCTATCGTTATGTTCTCACCCTCACTGATGATTTAAGTAGGTATGGGTATATCTACTTAATGAAACACAAGTCTGAAACCTTTGAAAAGTTCAAGGAATTTCAGAGTGAGGTTGAAAATCAACGTGACAGGAAAATCAAGTTTCTGTGATCAGATCGTGGAGGAGAATACTTGAGTCACGAGTTTGGCACACACTTAAGAAAATGTGGAATAGTTTCACAACTCACGCCGCCTGGAACACCTCAGCGTAATGGTGTGTCCGAACGTCGTAATCGCACTCTGTTAGATATGGTGCGATCTATGATGTCTCTTACCGATTTACCGCTTTCTTTTTGGGGCTATGCTTTAGAGACTGCCGCATTCACGTTAAATAGGGCTCCGTCAAAATCCGTTGAGATGACACCATATGAATTATGGTTTGGGAAGAAACCTAAGCTGTCGTTTCTAAAAGTTTGGGGATGCGATGCTTATGTCAAGAAACTTCAACCTGAAAAGCTCGAACCCAAATCGGAAAAATGCGTCTTCATAGGGTACCCAAAAGAAACTATTGGGTACACCTTCTACCTCAGATCCGAAGGCAAGATCTTTGTTGCCAAGAATGGGTCCTTTCTGGAGAAAGAGTTTCTCTCGAAAGAAGTAAGTGGGAGGAAAGTAGAGCTTGATGAAGTATTGCCTCTTGAACCGGAAAATGGCGCAACTCAAGAAAATGTTCCTGAGGTGCCAGCACCGACTAGAGAGGAAGTTAATGATAATGATCAAGATACTTCTGATCAAGCTCCTACTGAAATTCGAAGGTCCACAAGGACACGTTCCGCACCAGAGTGGTACGGCAACCCTGTCTTGGAAATCATGTTGTTAGACAACGGTGAACCTTCGAACTATGAAGAAGCAATGGCGGGACCAGATTCTGACAAATGGCTAGAAGCCATGAAATCCGAGATAGGATCCATGTATGAGAACGAAGTATGGACTTTGACTGACTTGCCCGTTGAACGGCGAGCCATAGAAAATAAATGGATCTTTAAGAAGAAGACAGACGCGGATGGTAATGTGACCATCTATAAAGCTCGGCTTGTCGCTAAGGGTTATCGACAAGTTCAAGGGGTTGACTACGATGAGACTTTCTCACCGGTAGCGAAGCTGAAGTCCGTCCGAATCATGTTAGCAATTGCCGCATTCTATGATTACGAAATATGGCAAATGGACGTCAAAACGGCATTCCTTAATGGTTTCCTTAAGGAAGAATTGTATATGATGCAGCCGGAAGGTTTTGTCGATCCTAAGAATGCTGACAATGTGTGCAAGCTCCAACGCTCGATTTATGGGCTGGTGCAAGCATCTCGGAGTTGGAACATTCGCTTTGATGAGATGATCAAAGCGTTTGGGTTTACACAGACTTATGGAGAAGCCTGCGTTTACAAGAAAGTGAGTGGGAGCTCTGTAGCATTTCTCATATTATATGTAGATGACATACTCTTGATGGGAAATGATATAGAACTCTTGGACAGCATCAAGGCCTACTTGAATAAAAGTTTTTCAATGAGGGACCTTGGAGAAGCTGCTTATATATTAGGCATCAAAATCTATAGAGATAGATCAAGACGCCTCATAGGTCTTTCACAAAGCACATACCTTGATAAGATATTGAAGAAGTTCAATATGGATCAATCCAAGAAAGGGTTCTTGCCTGTGTTACAAGGTGTGAAATTGAGCTCAGCTCAGTGTCCGACCACGGCAGAAGATATAGAAGAGATGAGCGTCATCCCCTATGCCTCAGCCATAGGTTCTATTATGTATGCCATGCTGTGTACCAGACCTGATGTTAACCTTGCCGTCAGTTTGGTAGGAAGGTACCAAAGTAATCCCGGCAAGGAACACTGGACAGCGGTCAAGAATATCCTGAAGTACCTGAAAAGGACTAAGGAAATGTTTCTCGTTTATGGAGGTGACGAAGAGCTCGTCGTAAAGGGTTACGTCGACGCTAGCTTCGACACAGATCTGGATGACTCTAAGTGACAAACCGGATACGTGTATATTTTGAATGGTGGGGCAGTAAGCTGGTGCAGTTGCAAGCAAAGCGTCATGGCGGGATCTACATGTGAAGCGGAGTACATGGCAGCCTCGGAGGCAGCACATGAAGCAATATGGGTGAAGGAGTTCATCACCGACCTAGGAGTCATACCCAATGCGTCGGGGCCGATCAAGCTCTTCTGTGACAACACTGGAGCTATTGCACTTGCCAAGGAGCCCAGGTTTCACAAGAAGACAAGGCACATCAAGCGTCGCTTCAACTCCATTCGTGAAAATGTTCAAGATGAAGACATAGAGATTTGTAAAGTACATACGGACCTGAATGTAGCAGATCCGTTGACTAAACCTCTCCCTAGAGCAAAACATGATCAACACCAGAATTCCATGGGTGTTCGATTCATCACAATGTAACTAGATTATTGACTCTAGTGCAAGTGGGAGACTGTTGGAAATATGCCCTAGAGGCAATAATAAAAGCATTATTATTATATTTCCTTGTTCATGATAATTGTATTTATTCATGCTATAATTGTGTTATCTGGAAATCGTAATACATGTGTGAATAACAGACATCAACATGTCCCTAGTGAGCCTCTAGTTGACTAGCTCGTTGATCAACAGATAGTCATGATTTCCTGACTATGGACACTGGATGTCATTGATAACGAGATCACATCATTAGGAGAATGATGTGATGGACAAGACCCAATCCTAAACATAGCACAAGATCGTATAGTTCGTTTGCTAGAGTTTTCTAATGTCAAGTATCTTTTCCTTAGACCATGAGATCGTGTAACTCCCGGATACTGTAGGAGTGCTTTGGGTATGCCAAACGTCACAACGTAACTGGGTGACTATAAAGGTAGACTGCGGGTATCTCCGAAAGTGTCTGTTGGGTGACATGGATCAAGACTGGGATTTGTCACTCCGTATGATGGAGAGGTATCACTGGGCCCACTCGATAATGCATCATCATAATGAGCTCAGAGTGACCAAGTGTCTGGTCACGGGATCATGCATTACGGTACGAGTAAAGTGACTTGCCGGTAACGAGATTGAACGAGGTATTGGGATACCGACGATCGAATCTCGGGCAAGTAACATATCGATAGACAAAGGGAATAGCGTACGGGGTTGATTGAATCCTCGACATCGTGGTTCATCCGATGAGATCATCGTGGAGCATGTGGGAGCCAACATGGGTATCCAGATCCCGCTGTTGGTTATTGACCGAAGAGTCGTCTCGGTCATGTCTGCTTGTCTCCCGAACCCGTAGGGTCTACACACTTAAGGTTCGGTTACGCTAGGGTTGTAGGGATATGTATATGCAGTAACCCGAATGTTGTTCGGAGTCCCGGATGAGATCCCGGACGTCACGAGGAGTTCCGGAATGGTTCGGAGGTAAAGATTTATATATGGGAAGTCCTGTTTCGGACATCGGGACAAGTTTCGGGGTTATCGGTATTGTACCGGGACCACCGGAAGGGTCCCGGGGGTCCACCGGGTGGGTCCACCTGCCCCGGGGGGCCACATGGGCTGTAAGGGGGTGCGCCTTGGCCTAATGGGCCAAGGGCACCAGCCCCACATAGGCCCATGTGCCTAGGGTTTAAGGGGGCAAGAGTCCTAGGAGGGTAAGGCACCTCCTAGGTGCCTTGGGGGGAGGGAAAACCCCCCTTGGCCGCCGCACCCCCTAGGAGATTGGATCTCCTAGGGCCGGCCACCCCCCCTTGGCACCCCTATATATAGTGGGGGAGAGGAGGGACTTCATACCTGAACGCCCTGGCCTTTGGTTGCCTCCTTCTCCCTCCTCAACACCTCCTCCACCTCCATAGTGCTTAGCGAAGCTCTGCCGGAGTACTGCAGCTCCATCAACACCACGCCGTCGTGCTGCTGCTGGTGCCATCTCCCTCAACCTCTCCTCCCTCCCTTGCTGGATCAAGAAGGAGGAGACGTGGCTGTTCCGTACGTGTGTTGAACGCGGAGGTGCCGTCCGTTCGGCGCTGGTCATCGGTGATTTGGATCACGTCGAGTACGACTACATCATCACCGTTCTTTTGAACGCTTCCGTGCGCGATCTACAAAGGTATGTAGATGCATCTGATCACTCGTTGCTAGATGAACTCCTAGATGATCTTGGTGAAACGAGTAGGAAAATTTTTGTTTTCTGCAACGTTACCCATCAAAAACAAGTCCAGCAACACCGCCCGAATGTGCTGACAAATCCCGATAGGAGCTGCACATATCTCGTTCTTAGGGCACACTCAGATGAGACTAGCTACGAATAAAACCAAACCTCAAGTTTCCCCGAGGTGGCCCCGCAGGCACCTCAGTCGGACCAACACTCAGAGGAGCACTGGCCCAGGGGGGTTTAAAATAAGATGACCCTCGGGCTCCGGAAACCCAAGGGAAAAAGAGGCTAGGTGGCAAATGGTAAAACCAAGGTTGGGCATTGCTGGAGGAGTTTTATTCAAGGCGAACTGTCAAGGGGTTCCCATTATCACCCAACCGCGTAAGGAACGCAAAATCCGAGAACATAACACTGATATGGCGGAAACTAGGGCGGCAAGAGTGGAACAAAACACTAGGCAAAAGGCCGAGCCTTCCACCCTTTACCAAGTATATAGATGCATTAAGATAACAAGATAATATAGTGGTATCCCAACAATAAACAATGTTCCAACAAGGAACGATCTCCAATCTTCACCTGCAACTAGCAACGCTATAAGAGGGGCTGAGCAAAGCGGTAACATAGCCAATCAACGATTTGCTAGGACATGGTGGGTTAGAGGTTTGACAAGGCAATTTGGGAGGCATGATAAGCAAGTGGTAGGCATCATAGCATAGGCATAGCAAAAGAGCGAGCATCTAGCAAGCAAAGATAGAAGTGATTTCGAGGGTATGATCATCTTGCCTGCAAAGTTGTCAGAGTTGACTTGATCCTCGTAAGCACACTCAACAGGCTCCTCGTTAGCGAACTCGTCTCCCGGATCTACCCAAACAATACAAACAAGCAAAAGGAACACAATCAACCACGTGCAAAGCTCAAGCAAACATGATGCAAACATGGTATGCTATGCGGGATGCGATATGTGATGCATATGCAAGATTTGACAAGGAATGATTGAACCTGGCCTCAACATGGAAATCCAAGAGTTCCACTGGAAAGGTGAGGAGATTTCGGTTGAAATCGATATAAAGATCACCGGAATCGGATGCACGGTTTGGAAATGGCAAGCAAAACAAATATGGCACCGGTCTGCGATAACCAGCAAGTAGCCATCTAAATGCATCAAGATAAATATTCTACATCACTAAAATATGGCAAAACAATACATGGCAGGGATCCATTCATGAAGCTTAAAAAAATATGAACACTCAGCTACGGCCAATTCATCCATTAACAGGTTCAAACAAGCATGAAAAAAATGCAAATGGTAAACAGGTTTTAGACTTAGTGAAATTAACACAAGTCTGGAATTTAACATCAGGTAGCACACTTTGGAGCATGAAAACTATATGCTACAGGAACTTAACATGGCTAAGCAAGGCATGACATGAAGCTACTCAAAGCACTTAACAAAAGTCCCTTAGTGACCTTGAGCCAAAAGGGATCATACAATACAATTGCAAGCAAGTGAACATGGCAAAAACATAATCAGATTACAAGCTTAGTGATAAATTGGAGCATGCAAATCTGTTAACAAGTAGGCATGTTTACGAGCTCGATGCACTCACTACAGAGCAAGACATGACAACTAAGCATACACCCATCAAGAATATATATCATAGAAGCTAGACATGGCAAGAACAACAACATAGCATGCACGGATAATTAATAACATCCTCGGCAAAATCGCTAACAAGTCAACAATCTGCCAGGAATCACGAAATAGCAAAATTAGAGCTTGATTGACTCAAGTTAGGGTGCTCCATAAATGCAAACAAAGACATTGATGGATAGAGCACCACAATGTTAACAAATCATCCTTACTGATCATCCTCAAAAGAGGCACGGATCACTAGGAAACAACATGAACATATGGCATATTGATAAAAACAGATAAAGGGCTTAAGAGAAATTCTAAGTCCCTGAAATCAGCATTAACGAATGCACTACTTTGCAAGCTTGTGCTAGTCACCACACATATCACAAAAATACATGGAAAGCACCTCTGTAAAGATGGCATGGCATATAATAAAACTCATGTATAACTCAGGAGCATATCATGCACACAATAAACATGGCAAAAATGACAAATAGCTATTTGATGCAGCAGATCTGACAATTAACTCATATAGCTCTCTTCCAACATCATTTTGGGCATCAAGATGAGTTCAAATGAAAATGACGCAATGAGATGAAATGATGTACTCTCTGAGGCGAACATTTTGATGTGCTACACGCCCAAATCGGAGCTACGGATGCAAAGTTACGGCATGATGAAAAACGCAAAATAGCTAGAGTTTCGGGGGAAAGTCAACCCTAGCGGATCTCAGATCCAGATCGGCACGGACTTCGAGGCGCTCACCGGAGTTCACTGTAGCTCGCCGGGGTTCGTTGCCGGACTTGGTGAGGCACGCCGGCCGGAGGAGGGCTGGCCGGAGTGGAGGAGCGCAGAGGCGAGCGGCGCGGGTCAGCACCGGAGCTGCGGCGGCGTCGGGCGGCGGAAGCAGCGCGGCGGGGCGGCACCAGAGCAAGCGCGGCGGGCGGCGGCCGGCGACGTCGAAGGAGGAGCGCAGCGGTGCGGCGAAGGTTTGGCGGGCGGCGCTCGCTGGCTCGGGCGGAGAAAGAGGCAGGCGGCGGCGCTCGGCGGTTGGGCCGCGGGGGCCCCGAGCGGGCTCGGTGGGCCGCGGGCGTGGGGTGGCGGCGGCTGCCATGTGGCGTGCCCTGGTTGGCGCGGGCGGCGACGGCGACTTCGTCTGGCGGCGGTCGGACGTGTCCGACAGCGGCGGGGTGATTTTTAGGGTTTGGGGTTGGAAGAGATCCGAGAAATTCGGGAGAGGGTCTATATATAGGCATAGGGGGAGCTAGGAGAGTCCAAATGAGGTGCGGTTTTCGGCCACGCGATCATGATTAAACGCTCTAGATGATGGAGAGAGTTTTGGTGGGTTTTGGACAAAATTGGAAAAGGTGTTGGGCTGCAACACACACGAGGCCTTCTCGGTCCCTCGGTTAACCGTTGGAGTATCAAACGAAGTCCAAATGGCACGAAACTTGACAGGCGGTCTACCGGTAGTAATCCAAGGCCACATGACAAGTCTCGGTCCAATCCGGAAATGTTTAACCCCCACACACGAAAAGAGGTGGAGAGGACCACCGGAGGAGATAGGAGCGCCGGAATGCAAAACGGACAACGGGGAAAATGCTCGGATGCATGAGACGAGCACGTATGCAAATGCAATGCACATGATGACATGATATGAGATGCATGACAACGGCAACAACACACGAAGACAAAAACCCGAAACCGAGGAAATAAAATAACTTAGCGCCAGAAACGGCAAGAGTTGGGATACATATAAGGTAAATTACATCCGGGGTGTTACAACACTCCACCAAAGGATCTCGTCCCGAGATCTAGGACTGGAAGAATGCCGGGTACTCAGAACGGAGGTGATCCTCGCGTTCCCAGGTGGCTTCACGGTCGGAATGGTGTGACCACTTGACTTTGAGGAATTTGATTGACTTATTGCGAGTCTTGCGTTCAGTCTCTTCAAGAATAGCAACTGGGTGCTCACGATAAGAAAGGTCTTCTTGGAGATAAATGTCTTCGAAGTTGACGGTGCAGTCAGGAGTCTTGAAGCACTTGCGGAGCTGATAGACATGGAACACGTCGTGCACATTTGCAAAGTTTGAAGGAAGCTCGAGTTGATAGGCGAGATCGCCTCTCTTGCTGAAGATCTTGAAAGGACCCATGTATCTAGGGGCAAGCTTCCCTTTGATACCGAAGCGACGAGTACCTTTCATTGGAGAGACACGGAGGTAAACATGGTCTCCGATCTCGAAAGCCAAATCACGATGCTTACTATCATAGTAGCTCTTCTGGCGCAATTGCGCTGCTTTGAGGTTATCACGAATGACCTTGCACATTTCCTCTGCCTCTGTGATCAAGTCATTTCTGACACGTTGACGTTCACCGGTCTCTGACCAGCTTAGAGGAGTACGGCACTTCCTGCCATAGAGAATTTCGAATGGGGCCTTGCCCAAACTTGCTTGAAAACTGTTATTGTAGGAGAATTCGGCGTATGGAAGACAATCTTCCCACTTCATACCGAAAGAGATAACGCAAGCCCTGAGCATATCTTCAAGAATCTGATTGACACGCTCGACTTGACCGCTAGTTTGAGGATGGAAAGCTGTGCTGAAGCGGATGTTGGTGCCCATGGCCTTCTGAAAAGAATCACAAAACTTGGAGGTAAAGATGTTGCCACGGTCTGAAGAGATTAACTGTGGAATACCATGCAGAGAGACAATCCGAGAGGTATAAAGCTCCGCCAATTGAGCTGCAGTGATAGACTCTTTGATAGGCAGGAAATGAGCCACTTTAGTGAGTTTATGGATGAAAACGAATATAGCATCATTGCCACGCTTGGACTTTGGAAACCCAGTCACGAAGTCCATCTCAATGTGGTCAAACTTCCATTCTGGAATGGCAAGAGGTTGGAGGAGACCAGCTGGCCGTTGGTGTTCTGCCTTCACTCTTCTGCAGACATCACATTCATTCACGAATTGAGCAATCTCGCGCTTCATTCTAGTCCACCAATAAGCCTGCTTGAGGTCCTGATACATCTTCGTACTCCCAGGGTGGATGGAGAGGAGTGAATTGTGAGCCTCGTTCATGATGACTTTACGAAGGTCACCTTTGGGCACAACAATACGATCCTCGAAGAAGAGAGTATCCTTGTCATCAAGGCGATAGCACTTGTACTTGGGTTGACTTGGCAATCCCAATCTTCACCTTCTTCACCATAGCATCAAGAAGTTGTGCCTCCCGAATCTGATCTTCCAAAGTAGGTGAGACTTGAAGGTTGGCGAGGAAACCTTGAGGAACAACTTGCAAATTGAGTTTGCGGAAAGCTTCACAAAGCTCGGGTTGATAAGGGTTGAGAATCAGACTATTGCAGTAAGCCTTCCTGCTCAAAGCGTCAGCAATCACATTGGCCTTGCCTAGAGTATACTCGATGCTCGGATTATACTCTTGAATCATTTTGACCCAACGAGTCTGCCTGAGGTTGAGATTAGGTTGAGTGAAGATGTACTTGAGACTCTTGTGGTCAGTGAAGATGTCCACTTTTCTTCCCAATAAGAGATGTCTCCAAGTCAAAAGAGCATGCACAACTGCCGCCAACTCGAGGTCATGAGTGGGGTAGTTCTTCTCATTGGGCTTCAACTGGCGAGAGGTATAAGCCACAACTTTCTTCTCTTGCGTCAACACTGCACCAAGACCTTGAAGAGAGGCATCGCAGAAGACCTCCAACGGTTTGGATTCATCAGGGGGAGTCAGAACTAGAGCAGTGACCAATTTCTCTTTCAAAGTGTTGAAAGCGATGTCACATTCCGGAGACCAAACGTACTTGACGTGCTTCTGGAGAAGGTTTGAAAGAGGCTTCGCGATCTTTGAAAAGTTCTCAACGAACCTTCGACAGTAGCTCGTGAGACTAAGGAAGCTGCGGAGTTGCTTCATGTTCTGAGGTGGTTCCCAATTCACAATTGCAGACACCTTCTCAGGATTCACCGCTATGCCCTTGGCAGAGATGATATGCCCAAGATAAAGAACCTCATCGAGCCAAAACTCGCACTTTGAGAACTTGGCGTAGAACTGATGTTCCCTGAGCTTATCGAGCACCAAACGCAAGTGCTTGGCATGATCTTCCTTGTTCTTCGAAAAGATCAGAATGTCATCGAGATAGACCAGAACGAAGTCATTTGTGTAGGCATTGAAGATGAAGTTCATCATGCGAGAGAAAGTCGGCGGAGCGTTGACGAGGCCAAAAGACATGACAGTGTATTCATATGAACCATAGCTTGTTCTGAAAGCCGTCTTGGGAATATCTTGCTCACAGATTTGAATCTGGTGATAGCCCATACGGACATCAAGCTTGGAGAATACTTGGGCACCTTTGAGTTGTTCGAAAAGCTCAATGATGTTGGGAAGTGGGTACTTGTTCTTGATAGTCTTCTTGTTCAATGGACGGTAGTCAACACAAAGTCGGTCCGTTCCATCCTTCTTATTCACAAAAAGAACTCCACAACCCCACGGAGAAGAACTAGGTCGGATGAGACCCATTCGCTCTTGAATATCGAGTTGCTTCTTCAGCTCCTTCAACTCTCCAGGTCCGAGCTTGTAAGGACGCTTACAAACCGGTTCCGTGCCAGGCTCAAGATCGATGACGAATTCAACTGGCCGGTGCGGAGGCATTCCTGGAAGCTCTTCTGGAAAGTCGTCTTGATATTCGCAAATGACTGGAATTTGAGAGATGGCATCCAGTTCGCCCTTCTCATTGAGAGAAAACAGATGGATGGTATCATCACGAGCGGCAAAGACAATTACATCCTCAGACGAATGAGTCAATTGAATCTGCCTGGCTGCACAATCAAGATGCGCCTTGTGCTTAGAAAGCCAATCCATTCCGAGAATAAGATCAATATCCGAGTCACCCAGAACAATAGGAGAAGCTAGAAATTTGTAGTCGCCCAACGTGATAGTAACATCCGGGACGCAGATATTTGTTGTCATTTGCTTGCCCGGTGACACGATTTGCAAAGATCTTTGAAGATACTGATAATCGCACTCATACTTTGATGCAAAAGGTTTGGAAATGAAACAATGCGATGCACCCGTGTCAAAAAGAACTTTTGCAGGAACATCGTTAATAGGAAGGTTACCCATGATGACATCTGACGAGTCCTCTGCCTGAGCTGCATTCACCATGTTGACCTTGGCGTACTTGGGATTATGCTTGACCACAGCTGTACTTGCCGATTTCACAGGAGGAGGAGGAGGGAGATGCCTCTGATTGAAGCATTTGTTGGCATAGTGACCCTTCTGTTGGCACTTGTTGCACGTGACCTCTGAAAGCGGACGGTGATACGGAGCACTCGATCTTGGAGCTTGAGACGAAGTCTTGTTCTGAAAGCCAGGGTTGGGTGGGTGGGAAGATCCACTGCCACCTTTGCTCTTCTATTGATAAGGCTGACGGAACGAAGGAGGAGGAAGCCAATACTTCTGCTGCTTAGCCACTTGAGTTGAGGAAGAAGGAGTAGCATCTCTGACTCGCTTCTAGGAAGCATCGCACTTCAGTTGAGCAGACTCTTGCTTCATTGCCATGTTGTAAAACTCATCTTACCTCTTGGGCTCAAAGAGGACGAGAGCTAGCTGGATTTCTTCTCTGAGACCACCCCTGAACTGGTATATCATGCTCTTCTCGTCAGGGACGTCCTGCTTAGCAAAGCGGGCGAGCTTCTGAAACATCTTGTTGTACTCATAGACAGACATAGAGCCTTGCTTCAGGTTGCGGAATTCCTCACGTTTGCTTTCAACCACGCTCTGAGGAATATGATGAGCTTTGAAGTCTTGACAGAATTCATCCCAGGTAATAACACTGCCTCCTCTGGAATCTTTGTACTGCTGAAACCATTCTGCAGCTTGATCTTTGAGTTGGAAGGAAGCGAACTTGACAAAGTCCTCAGGCCTGACGTTACTGCACTTGAAATGCTTGCTTATGTCCACGAGCCAATCATCAGCGTCAGTTGCCTCAACACAATTGCTGAAGGTCTTTGGCTGGTTAGCAAGGAACTGGTTGAGTGTAGCAAAGTGATTCTGATTGTTGCCTTGGTTCCCTTGGTTGCACTCTTGAAGAAGTTGCATGATTAGCTGCGTGTTTTCATTGGTAGCGGCCATCACAGCTTGTCATGCCTCCGGAGGTGGAGGTGGTGGTGGCGGATCAGGATTCGGAGTCGTGCGCATTGGAGGAGCCATCCTGAAGAGGTTGACATCCATTAGCACATTGATAGAAAAATATTGAAGCTGAATCAAATGGGTTGA
Organism: Triticum dicoccoides; assembly: GCF_002162155.2. Taxonomy (NCBI): domain Eukaryota; kingdom Viridiplantae; phylum Streptophyta; class Magnoliopsida; order Poales; family Poaceae; genus Triticum; species Triticum dicoccoides. Next base: position 308,141,165 of record NC_041382.1, on the reverse strand, counting down.
AATTGCAGCATATAGTCTTCACATCCGAACAAAATGAACGAATGCATTCCAATTGAAATGGTCACATATCAATAAATTGAGAAGCCACTTAGAATTGATGTAGAAGAATAAAATCAACAAGGTACGGAACAAGAATGAATACTCGGTAAGGATCACCCAATCTCAAACCAAATATCCGTGGAAGAAGAACTAGAGCTACAAGAATTCCCACCTATGAAACTCCCGAACCTTTCCGGTTATGCAATCAGGTGTTGGGGATACAGGGGAAGCATAATATCTCACCCAAATCTAGCAAATCCTACATCCAGCTGTATCCATCCTTCAACACATAACCGAGAAAACTTCGGAAATCGTCTACCTCAACCTTCGAAAAGCATCCGTTATACAAGTTATGGCAATACTCCCGAACTCCCGCCCCAGTACTGGGTGGCGTCGAGGTTATCTCACCAACAACTGCATAAAAGAGATTTTCGATGTCGGTGAAACTAAACTCAGGTCTTCCAGAACTGCAACGATAAAATTGTGATGACAACACCTCGGAGCTCAACTCCCCGGGACACTACCACAACCCCTAAATGACAGGAGGCACCAAGAACAATGTTCTCGTCACAAATCGATCGGAACGATTCCAAGATACCCGTGTGATCCTAAAAAAATTAGTGAAATTTGAGAAGAGAAGAGTCAAAACTCTACGTTAGGATGCCTTACCAGAGCGATGAAGGGACTGGGGAGTAAAATGAATTCCTAAACTCTCTGATATATAATTCCTAAATGACTCAAAACATTTTTCTAGACTCAACAACGTCAGCTAATTCGATCAAGTAGGGGGGCTCCTCAGGTCGGGGAAGGCTCTGATTACCAACTTGTAACGCCCTCGATGCGGCTATATCTCCTATGTGTCGAAGCACGACTTAGAGGCATAACCGCATTGAAAACAATGTCGCAAGTAAGGTAATCTTCACAACAACCCATGTAAACAGAAAATAGGGGAAAAGGTACATAGTTGGCTTACACTCGCCATGTCACACAAATACATAAATAACATTACAATCATCCAATACACTCATGGTCCGACTACGGTACCAAAATAAAAGATCAACCCCAACATGCGACACGGTCCCGATCGCCCCAACTGGGCACCACTACTGATCATCAGGGAAAGACACATAGTAACGGCATGAGTCTTCGTCGAACTCCCACTTGAGCTCAAGTGCATCATCTGGAACGGAGTCATCGGTCCCTGCATCTGGTTTGGAAGTAATCTGTGAGTCACGGGGACTCAGCAATCTCACACCCTCGTGATCAAGACTATTTAAGCTTATAGGTAAGGTAAGGTAATATGTGGAGCTGCAGCAAGCGACTAGCATATATGGTGGCTAACCTGTTCGCAAAAGAGAGCGAGAAGAGAAGGCAAAGCACGAATGAAGAACTATAGAATCAACCTACGGCAAACATTACTCCAACATCGTGTTCACTTCCCGGACTCCGCCGAGACGAGACCATCACGGTTACACACGCGGTTGATTCATTTTAATTAAGTTAAGGTTCATGTTATCTACAATCGGACATTAACAAATTCCCATCTGCCCATAACCGCGGGCACGGCTTTCGAAAGTTCAAATCCCTGCAGGGGAGTCCCAACTTAGCCCATCACAAGCTCTCATGATCAACAAAGGATAAACCTTCTCCCAAGACATTCCGATCAGACTCGGCATCCCGGTTCTACAAGACAACTTCGACAATGGTAAAACAAGTCTAGCAACACTGCCCGAATGTGCCGACAAATCCCGATAGGAGCTGCACATATCTCGTTCTCAGGGAACACTCAGATTATACTAGCTACGAGTAAAACCAAACCTCAAGTTTCCCCGAGGTGGCCCCGCAGGTAGCTCAGTCGGACCAACACTCAGAGGAGCACTAGCCCAGGGGGGTTTAAAATAAGATGACCCTCGGGCTCCGGAAACCCAAGGGAAAAAGAGGCTAGGTGGCAAATGGTAAAACCAAGGTTGGGCATTGCTGGAGGAGTTTTATTCAAGGCGAACTGTCAAGGGGTTCCCATTATCACCCAACCGCATAAGGAATGCAAAATCCGGGAACATAACACCGATATGACGAAAACTAGGGTGGCAAGAGTGGAACAACACACTAGGCAAAAGGCCGAGCCTTCCACCCTTTACCAAGTATATAGATGCATTAAGATAACAAGATAATATAATGATATCCCAACAATAAACAATGTTCCAACAAGGAACGATCTCCAATCTTCACCTGCAACTAGCAACGCTATAAGAGGGGCTGAGCGAAGCGGTAACATAGCCAATCAACGGCTTGCTAGGACATGGTGGGTTAGAGGTTTGACAAGGCAATTTGGGACGCATGATAAGCAAGTGGTAGGCATCGTAGCATAGGCATAGCAAAAGAGCGAGCATCTAGCAAGCAAAGATAGAAGTGATTTCGAGGGTATGATCATCTTGCCTGCAAAGTTGTCAGAGTTGACTTGATCCTCGTAAGCACACTCAACAGGCTCCTCATTAGCGAACTCGTCTCCCGGCTCTACCCAAACAAGACAAACAAGCAAAAGGAACACAATCAACCACGTGCAAAGCTCAAGCAAACATGATGCAAACATGGTATGCTATGCGGGATGTGATATGTGATGCATATGCAAGATTTGACAGGGAATGATTTAACCTGGCCTCAACTTGGAAATCCAAGAGTGCCACTGGAAATGTAAGGAGATTTCGGTTGAAATCGACATAAAGATCACCGGAATCGGATGCACGGTTTGGAAATGGCAAGTAAAACAAATATGGCACCGGTCTGCGATAACCAGCAAGTAGCCATCTAAATGCATCAAGATAAACATGCTACAGCACTCAAACATGGCAACAAAATACATGGCAGGGATCCATTCATGACGCTTAACAAAAGATGAACACTGATCTACGGCCAATTCATCCATTAACAGGTTCAAACAAGCATGGAAAAATGCAAATGGTAAACAGGTTTCAGACTTAGTGAAATTGACACAAGTCTGGAATTTAACATCAGGTAGCACACTTTGGAGCATTAAAACTATATGCTACAGGAACTTAACATGGCAAAGCAAGGCATGGAATGAAGCTACGCAAAGATCTTAACAAAAGTCCCTTAGTGACCTTGAGCCAAAAGGGATCAGAAAATACAATTGCAAGCATGTGAACATGGCAAAAACATAATCAGATTACAGGCTTAGTGATAAACTGGAGCATGCAAATCTGTTAACAACTAGGCATGTTTACGAGCTCGATGCACTCACTACAGAGCAAGGCATGACAACTAAGCATACACCCATCAACAATACATATCATAGAAGCTAGACATGGCAAGAACAACAACATAGCATGCACGGCTCAATACCAACATCCTCGGCAAAATCGCTAACAAGTCAACAATCTGTCAGGAATCACGAAATAGCAAAAGTAGAGCTTGGTTGACTCAAGCTGGGTTGCTCCATAAATGCAAACAAAGACATGGATGGATAGAGCACCACAATGTTAACAAATCATCCTTACTGATCATCCTCAAAAAAGGCACGGATCACTAAGAAACAACATGAACATATGGCATATTGATAAAAACAGATCAAGGGCTTAGAGAAATTCTAAGTCCCTAAAATCAGCATTAACGAATGCACTACTTTGCAAGCTTGTGCTAGTCACCACACTTATCACAAAAATACATGGAAAGCGCCTCTGTAAAGATGGCATGGCATATAACAAAACTCATGTAGAACTCAGGAGCATATCATGCACACAATAAGCATGGCAAAAATGACAAATAGCTATTTGATGCAGCAGATCTGACAATTAACTCATATAGCTCTCTTCCAACAGCATATCAGGCATCAATATGAGCTCAAATGAAAATGATGCAATCAGATGAAATGATGTACTCTCTGAGGCGAACATTTTGATATGCTACACGCCCAAATCGGAGCTACGGATGCAAAGTTACGGCATGATGAAAAACGCAAAATAACTAGGGTTTCGGGGGAAAGTCAACCCTAGCGGATCTCAGATCCAGATCGGCACGAACTTCGAGGCGCTCGCCGGAGTTCACTGTAGCTTGCCGGGGTTCGTCGCCGGACTTGGCGAGGCACGCCGGCCGGAGGATGGCCGGCTGGAGTGGAGGAGCGCGGAGGCGAGCCGCGCGGGTCAGCACCGGAGCTGCGGCGGCGTCGGGCGGCGGAAGCAGCGCGGCGGGGCAGCGCCGGAGCGAGCGCGGCGGGCGGCGGCCGGCGACGTCGAAGGAGGAGCGCAGCGGCGCGGCGAAGGTTCGGCGGGCGGCGCTCGCCGGCTTGGGCGGAGAAAGAGGCAGGCGGCGGTGGTCGGCGGTTGGGCCGCGGGGGCCCCGAGTGGGCTCGGCGGGCAGCGGGTGTGGGGTGGCGGCGGCTGCCACGTGGCGTGCCTTGGTTGGCGCGGGCGGCAGCGGCGACTTCGTCCGGTGGCGGCCGGACGTGTCCGACGGTAGCGGGGCGATTTTTAGGGGGTTTTGGGGTTGGAAGAGATCCGGGAAATTCGGGAGAGGGTCTATATATAGGCATAGGGGGAGCTAGAAGAGTCCAAATGAGGTGCGGTTTTCGGCCACGCGATCGTGATCGAACGCTCTAGATGATGGAGAGATTTTTGGTGGATTTTGGACCAAATTGGAAAAGGTGTTGGGCTGCAACACACACGAGGCCTTCTCGGTCCCTCGGTTAACCGTTGGAGTATCAAACAAAGTCCAAATAGCACGAAACTTGACAGGCGGTCTACCAGTAGTAAACCAATCCGGAAATGTTTAACCCACACACACGAAAAGAGGTAGAAAGGACCACCGGAGGAGATAGGAGCGCCGGAATGCAAAACGGACAACGGGGAAAATGCTCGGATGCATGAGACGAGCACGTATGCAAATGCAATGCACATGATGACATGATATGAGATGCATGACAATGGCAACAACACACAAAGACAAAAACCCGAAACCGAGGAAATAAAATAACTTAGCGCCGGAAACGGCGAGAGTTGGGATACATATAAGGTAAATTACATCCGGGATGTTACAATAAACATCACATGCAATCAATATAAGTGATATGATATGGCCATCATCTTCTTGTGCCTTTGATCTCCATCTCCAAAGCACCGTCATGATCACCATCGTCACCGGCTTACACCTTGATCTCCATCGAAGCATCATTGTCGTCTCGCTAACTATCGCTTCTACGACTATCGCTACCGCTTAGTGGTAAAGTAAAGCAATTACATGGAGATTTTCATTTCATACAATAAAGCGACAGCCATATGGCTCCTGCTAGTTGCCGATAACTCTGTTACAAAACATGATCATCTCGTACAATAAAATTTAGCATCATGTCTTGACCATATCACATCACAACATGCCCTGCAAAAACAAGTTAGACGTCCTCTACTTTGTTGTTGCAAGTTTTACGTGGCTGCTACGGGCTGAGCAAGAACCGTTCTTACCTACGCATCACAAAACCACAACGCGGTACAGTGATTGCTTTTTGATCTTCAGAAAAAACCATGTTCATTGAATCCGATTCAACTAAAGTTGGAGAAACTGACACCCATTAGCCACCTGTGTGCGAAGCACGTCGATAGAACCAGTCTCGCGTAAGCGTACTGATACGTCTCCGTCGCATCTACTTTTCCAAACACTGTTGCCCTTGTTTTAGACTCTAAATTGCATGATTTGAATGGAACTAACCCGGACTAACGTTGTTTTCAGCAGAATTGACATGGTGTTATTTTTGTGGAGAAATAAAAGTTCTCGGAATGACTTGAAAATCAACAGAGATTATTTTTGGAATATATAAAAAATACTGGAAGAAGAATCCACGTCAAGGGGCCCACACCCTGTCCACGAGGGTGGGGGCGCGCCTACCCCCCCTGGGCGCGCCCCCCTGCCTCGTGGGCCCCCTGAAGCTCCACCGACCTCAACTCAAACTCCATATATTCGTGTTCGGGGAGAAAAAATCAGAGAGAAGGATTCATCGTGTTTTACGATATGGAGCCACCGCCAAGCCTTAATCTCTCTCGAGAGGGCTAATCTGGAGTCCGTTCGGGGCTCCGGAGAGGGGAATTAATCGCCATCGTCATCATCAACCTTCCTCCATCACCAATTCCATGATGCTCACCGCCGTGCGTGAGTAATTCCATCATAGGCTTGCTGGACGGTGATGGGTTGGATGAGATTTATCATGTAATCGAGTTGGTTTTGTTAGGGTTTGATCCCTAGTATCCATTATGTTCTGAGATTGATGTTGCTATGACTTTGATGTGCTTAATGCTTGCCATTAGGGCCCGAGTGCCATGATTTCAGATCTGAATCTTATTACGTTTTCATGAATATATGTGAGTTCTTGATCCTATCTTGCAAGTCTATAGTCACCTACTATGTGTTATGACCCAGCAACCCTGAAGTGACAATAATCGGGACCACTCCCGGTGATGACCGTAGTTTGAGGAGTTCATGTATTCACTATGTGTTAATGCTTTGGTCTGGTACTCTATTAAAAGGAGGCCTTAGTATCCCTTAGTTTTCAATAGGACCCCGCTGCCACGGGAGTGTAGGACAAAAGATGTCATGCAAGTTCTTTTCCATAAGCACGTATGACTATATTCGAAATACATGCCTACATTACATTGATGAATTGGACCTAGTTCTGTGTCACCCTATGCTATAACTGTTGCATGAATAATCGCATCTGGCATAATTCTCCATCGCCAATCCATTACCTACGAGTTTTTCATATATTGTTCTTCGTTTATTTACTTTTTCGTTGCTATTGACACAATCACTCCAAAACCCATAAATATTACTTTTGCTACCGTTACCACTACTATCATATTACTTTGCTACTAAACACTTTGCTGCAGATATTAAGTTTCCAGGTGTGGTTGAATTGACAACTCAGCTGCTGATACTTGAGAATATTATTTGGCTGTCGAATCAATAAATTTGGGTTGAATACTCTACCCTCGAAAACTATTGTGATCCCCTATACTTGTGGGTTATCAAGACCATTTTCTGGCGCCGTTGCCGGGGAGCATAGCTCTATTCTTTAAGTCACTTGGGATTTATATCTGCTTATCACTATGAAGAACTTGAAAGATCAAAGAACCAAGATCTATCCCTCAACTACGAGGGGAGGTAAGGAACTGCCATCTAGCTCTGCACTTGATTCACCTTCTGTTATGAGTAAACTTGCAACACCTACTGCTGTTATTGATTCCGATAGGTCGCATCTTATTGATGATGCCACTTCTGCTTTGCATGATACTTATGATGAAACTACTTCTATGCTTGATACTACTGTGCCACTTGGTGAATTTCTTGATGAACAACTTGCTAGGGCTAGAGAGAATGAAATTATTGAAACTGATAATATAGATGAAAGTGATGATGAAGATTCTCCCCTAGATATGAATTGCATGTTGTGCCTGAGGGTTATGTTATGGATGAAGAAACTGCTAGAGACTTTCTTGCCTGCAATGATAGAACTGATCTTAAGAAACTATTAGCAAAGTTGAAAGAAAAATCTCCGAATGCTAGAATGAAATATGATCCTGCTTATGCTACTTCACCTATCTTTATTACTGATAAGGATTGTGACTTCTCCGTCGATCCTGAGATAATTACTTTGGTTGAATCTGATCCTTTTTATGGCTATGAATCTGAAACTGTTGTGGCACATCTTACTAAATTAAATGATATAGCTACCCTGTTCACTAATGATGAGAAAACTCACTACTATTATATCCTTAAATTATTTCCGTTCTCATTAATGGGTGATGCTAAGATATGGTTTAATTCTCTTGATCCTGGTTGTGTGCAAAGTCCCCGGGATATGATTTACTACTTCTCTGCTAAATATTTCCCCGCTCATAAGAAACAAGCTGCTTTAAGGGAAATATACAATTTTGTGCAAATTGAAGAAGAGAGTCTCCCACAAGCTTGGGGAGGCTTCTCCAATTACTTAATTGTTTGCCTAATCATCCTCTCAAGAAAAATGAAATACTTCATATCTTTTATAATGGACTAACCGATACTTCCAGAGATTACCTGGATAGTTGTGCTGGTTGTGTTTTCAGGAAAAGGACAGTTGATCAAGCTGAATTGCTATTGAATAATATGTTGACTAATGAAAATAATTGGACACTTCCTGAACCAACTCCTAAGCCAACTCCGAAGAAAAGGGGTATTCTATTTCTCAGTCCTGAAGATATGCAAGAGGCAAAGAAATCTATGAAAGAAAAAGGTATAAAAGCTGAAGATGTTAAGAATTTACCTCCTGTTGAAGAAATACATGGTCTTAATTCATCTCCTATTGAAGAAACACATGGTCTCGATAACCCGACACAGGTAGTAAAGGTAAACTCTCTCTATAGATATGATAAAGTTGAAATCCCTCCTGCTAAGTTTGCTAGCCAATGTTTGGATGAATTTGATAACTTTATGGTTAAGCAAGAAGATTTTAATGCTTAATTTGGCTAGACAATTGAAACGCAATGCTTATATGATTGAACACTTAGGTGATTATATGTCTAGAGTTAAAGGTGAACTTAAACTCATTAGTAAACATGCTTCTATGGTTACCACTCAAGTAGAACAAGTACTTAAAGCTCAGAATGATTTGCTCAATGAATTGAATCGTAAGAATAATGACTTTGCTGTTAGAGTTGCAACTAGAGGAGGTAAAGTGACTCAGGAACCTTTGTATCATGAGGGCCACCCTAAGAGAATTGAGCAGGATTCTCAGAGAAATAATGTTGATGGACCTAGTCCTTCTAAGAGGAAGAAAAAGAAAAATGATAGGACTTTGCATGCTTCTGGTGAACCTGTTGTAGACACACCTGAGAATCCTAATGATATTTCTATCTCTGATGCTGAAACACAATCTGGTACTCAACATGAACCTAGTGATAATGTTAATGATGATGTTCATGTTGATGCTCAACCTAGAAATGATAATGATGTAGAGATTGAACCTGCTGTTGATCTTGATAACCCACAATCAAAGAATCAACGTTATGATAAGAGAGACTTTGTTGCTAGGAAGCATGGTAAAGAAAGAGAACCATGGGTTTAGAAACCCATGCCTTTTCCTCCTAAACCATCCAAGAAAAAGGATGATGAGGATTTTGAGCGCTTTGCTGAAATGATTAGACCTATCTTTTTGCGTATGCGTTTGACCCATATGCTTAAAATGAATCCTTATGCTAACTATATGAAGGATATTGTTACAAATAAGAGAAAGATACCGGAAGCTGAAATTTCCACCATGCTTGCCAATTACACTTTTAAGGGTGGAATACCAAAGAAACTTGGAGATCTAGGAGGACCAACTATACCATGCTCCATTAAAAGAAACTATGTTAAAACTACTTTATGAGATCTTGGAGCCGGTGTTAGTGTTATGCCTCTCTCTTTATATTGTAGACTTGATTTGAATAAGTTGACACCTTGTCGGTGTCAAAACCGGCGGATCTCAGGTAGGGGGTCCCGAACTGTGCGTCTAAGGCGGATGGTAACTGGAGGCAGGGGACACAATGTTTTACCCAGGTTCGGGCCCCCTTGATGGAGGTAAAACCCTACGTCCTGCTTGATTAATATTGATGATATGGGTAGTACAAGAGTAGATCTACCACGAGATCAGAGAGGCTAAACCCTAGAAGCTAGCCTATGGTATGATTGTATGTTGTCCTACGGACTAAAACCCTCCGGCTTATATAGACACCGGAGAGGGCTAGGGTTACACAAGGTCGGTTACAAAGGAGGAGATATACATATCCGTATTGCCTAGCTTGCCTTCCACGCCAAGTAGAGTCCCATCCGGACACGAGACGAAGTCTTCAATCTTGTATCTTCATTGTCCAATAGTCCGGCCAAAGGATATAGTCCGGCTGTCCGGAGACCCCCTAATCCAGGACTCCCTCAGTAGCCCCCGAACCAGGCTTCAATGACAATGAGTCCGGCACGCAGTGTTGTCTTCGGCATTGCAAGGCGGGTTCTTCTCCAACATTAAAGTGTTCGTAAGCAGTGTCCGGATCCATAAATGTTGAACCTCTTGGCTTCTGTGCCCAATAAGGGCTATCTCCCATGCGTCGAATGAATACGAGGCGCCAGGGCGTTTTTACATTCGCCCCCCTAGCCAGATAAATAATTGTCTATTAAAGGGATGGGGATTCTTAGATCCAATCCATATCATCGTCCCCCAGCGAGAATTCATCAAAGCGTGCTTCGGAAAGATCCATTCCAGCATGGCCGACCTCCGCAGCTCCTCCTCCCGCCCCCGTAGCCCTAAGCACGGTGATTCGTAGAGGTGTTCAGTCCCGCACAGTCGATTAGTCGAGCTGCAGACTAAGGGATTTCTCCCTCCAACATACATGGTGCCCGTTCGAGCCGGGCTCGCCACCTACAATGGCGGGGAGCAAGCGGAAAACTTTCCCTATCCCTCCATGGGGGAACGGGTTTGCCTTGTTCCTTACTTAATAAGGGGACTCGGATTTCCAATCCATTCGTTCCTCCGCGGGCTCCTGGAGTTCTACGGCCTCCAACTACACAATCTTACCCCTGCCTCCATCCTACACATCGCTGGCTATGTTGCTCTCTGCGAGTTGTTCCTGGGCTGCGAGGCTCACTTCGAGCTGTGGAAAAGGCTATTCTGCCTTGTCCCTCACACACAGAGGGAATCTCTTTATCAAGTGGGCGGAGCCGAAATATGGCGTATCGCCGATACCGGATACCTGTCTGGTACCCCAAAGAAGCCGTTCGAAGACTGGCCTTCGGAATGGTTTTATATGGAGGACCTCCCCCTTCTGGACCCTGTTCGGCGGGGTCTACCCGAGTTCAAAATGCTCCTCTGAAGAAGCGCCAAAGTTGGGGCCCACAGAGTCCCCAGGCGGAAGACAACGGAGAAGTCCTCTATCTGATGAACCGGATCAAAGCACTAGCTCTATCCGAACTGGCAATAATCGAAGTTATGTTGATTTGCATAATGCGGGGAGTGCAGCCACTCCAATATCGTGGGCACCCCTTGTGGTGTTATAACGGGGCAGATGACGCCACCCGCTGCGGGCGTAAGGGTCCGGACAATGCTGCCGCTTTAGCGAAGATTCTGTCCGAACTGTTCAAGGGCGAGGAAGAGAAGTTCACCCGCATCAAGCCACGGGATGGATTCTCTATGTACAATCCTCCAAGCTGGTTAAGTTATATTTCCCTGCTCCCATTTTTCCCGCATTCTTAGTCGTAAGTATTCACCTTGCCACCTTGCAGCAGGAACTGCGAAAAGCCATAAAGGAGGTCAGCAGCCCTTCTCCACAACTAGAGGACCCTGACCGGGCCATCGATTTCGGGCTCGAATAAGATCCGGTTATCTCCGTGGAACTGATAGACCGGCAGTTCTATCAGTTAAGCTGCGACGATTCCCCGGTGGCCATTAGGGCCGACTATCCCGGACTGCTCCCTGTGTCGCAGGTAAGAAAAATCAAAATGTCCCAACTCCAAAACTAGGATCCCCTTTTAGGCTCTTCACCCACCATATACACATGGCATCTTTTACAGGGAAAGCATTCGGGACGCCCTGCCGAACCCGCGGCAACTCGCCAACAAGAGGTGCCGAGGCCAGGTAGGACAAAAAGGAAGGCGGTCAGGACGGAGACGCCGGCGCAATGGTATAGGAAAAACCCTGCTCCGTGGTTGTCGTCTTTCTCAAAATGTAATGACGCCCGCGTTTCTTTAACAGAAAGAATGCTCGCCGGAATATGTTCGGTGATGCTGCCAATCAAGCTTCCACCAGTCGAGCACTAGGACCGGAAATAGAGGCGGAAGGCGATATGGGGCAGGCGCCGGATAATCCCCCGACAGAGGATGCGGATAGATTGTCCGCTACAAACTCAGAAGTGGAAAGCGCCATGAATCATAGGCGCCGCTGGGCCGTACTCCGCGACGCTTGTTTCTCACCAGACGCGTTCGACGCCTTCAATTCTAGAGAGGCGTACCTCCGTGCTGCTCAAGATGGTCTAGCCAGAGCCACGGATCAGTATGTAAACGATGTACGTGTCAGGACCCCGATTCCAAGTCACATCGATCTAGCCGGTAACACCTCATATCACTTTGCGTCCTCACGCACGGTATTCCCACGGGTTTCACCTTACCATGGCCCGGGACCGTTTGCGCCTTTTGGCTCACGTATATGATGGTGTCGCTAGCAACCATATGACAGAGAACCCAGGCCAACATGACTAGTCGTGAACCCAAAGTGGCACTAACTTACGGGGACAGGCATACATGAATCAACATTGAGCATGTCGGTCAGCAGCGTGCGAATCTGGGCTGTAGCGCTGGGCTAACAGGACTTCAGTGAACCGGGTTGTAGCAGGCTAGGAAGGACTCCGGATGTCACCGCCTGACATTTCTCTGAAGGGACAAACACAGGAACGAAGTGAATCACATGCCGGCCAGTCAAATGTTCTGGAGCAGTAGTGTTGGGCTAGCAGGACTCCGGTGAACCGGGCTATAGTGGACTACTATGGCTCATGGAAGCACAAGACTACATTTCCCCATAAGAGAGGCTACCAAGGATAAACAACTAGGTTGTCAGATCCCACACATACCAAGCATTTCAATCATACACACAATATGCTCGATATGTGTAAATACAACATGGCATCACAACAAAACTCTATGACTCAAGTATTTATTCATTAGGCTCCGAAGAGCCAAGAATTACAAACATGGGTCTCATGACCCAACATACAGAGCATACAAGCAACAAGCACATGCGGAAGGATAACTTGTCTGAGTACAGACAACTACAAATGAAAAAGGCTGAGAAGCCTGACTATCTACAAGACCCTCCCAAGGGTACAAGATCGTAGCTGAGGTAACGAGCTAAACGTCGAACTCCACGCGGAACTACTAGCGAGACTGAAGTCTCTCTGCAAAACATAGAATAAGCAAACGTGAGTACAAATCTACCCAGCAAGACTTACATCAGAACTATCTACATATGCATCGGTATCAACAAAGGGGTGGTGGAGTTTAACTGCAGCAAGCCAGCTTTGACTCGGTGGCTATCCTGAACTACGACTGCAAGTAACTCATTTGAGGTGGCGCACACGAGTCCACATATTCACCATACCAATACACCACTATGAATCCGCTCTCGTCTCCCTACGAGAACGCCATCCATAGCACTCACGCTTATCTTGCGCATTTTAGAGTATCCACTTTCACTTGTCTATGAACTATGCAAGGGGTCCAAGTTTCCATATCCGAGGAATCCGGCTATTCGAATAGATAATGATAACCCTGCAGGGGTGTACTTCTTCACACACGCTCTCGCCACTTACCACCATGTACACGTCGTGTATCTTGGCCACTTTCAAGCGGAAGCCTGGTGAGGGAGTCGGCCACGACCTGACTAATCACACAAGTCTCTCGTCCAGGTTTATCGCCTATTCGGGTTCCATCCGCAAGGAGATTCGGCCGGGGTGTCTCTCACGGCTCCAAACTATGTGTACAGGGTTCCCAAGCCCACCATCTGGGTGCCACTTGGTACACCGGGCCACTGTGCCTAGTCTGTCCCAAGCCCACCTGTACCGGGTGCCACTTGGTAGACTACTAACACTACCTACAAACACCAGAAACTAGTTGCAACTCCTGGACAGAGATCGAGTTGATTAATAAGTCGAGAGGGGTCGAGTTACCGGAACCCAATGTGTGGTAGTAACTGTTCATGGATCACAAACACAAAACTCAGTTCCTGAGGACGGCTGCAATGAGACAACCCACCATGTACTCCTACATGGCCTCTCACCACTACCTTTACCAAATCGTGTTCACACACTTAGCTCTCAACAGTAGGACGTGTTCACCACATTCCAATTCATCCCCGATGAATCGGACCTGACTCAACTCTAAGCAGTAGCAGGCATGACAAACAAGCATGAATGAGTAGGCACATCGGGGCTCAAACAACTCCTACACATGCTAGTGGGTTTCATCTATTTACTGTGGCAATGACAGGTCATGCAGAGGAAAGGGGTTCAGCTACCGCAGCATGTAACAGTTGAAATGTTGTTGTCCTAATGCAGTAAAAGATAGCAGGAGCGAGAGAGTGGGATTATATCGGGATGAACAAGGGGGTTTTGCTTTCCTGGCACTTCTGAAGATATTATAGCTCTTCATCGGTGTCATCGAACTCATCGTCGGGATACGCCTACCGAGAGGGGACAAGCACCGACAATAGAGAAGAACACAATCAATGCAAATGCGACAATATGATGCATGATCATGACATGGAAATATGCTCTGATTTGTACTAATGCATCTAGCAACAATTTAAATGAAGTCCATATGAACCAAGGGTTCATATGCAAAGTCCATAAGGGGTATTTAAAATGCCATTATCATGTTTTCACTTATACAGGGGGTATAAGTTGGTTGAACATGCATGAAAGTAGCTTAAATGGGTAGATTGAATTTTTCTGATAATTTTTCATATATAATTTATTTCATTCTGAGCTACGGTTGTATTTCTATGATTTTTAGAAGTTTGGGGTATTTTATGAAATTTATAAATCATTTTTAATTTATTTTAATTCCAGAAAACTTTACTGCGTCAGCACTGCGTCATCATGATGTCAGTAGGTCAACAGGGCGCGGTCCAGGTCAGGCCAGTGTAACAGGGCAGGAACAGAGGCTGGCTTGTGGGGCCAGGTCAACAGCCACGTCAACACGGTCAAAGCTGACGCATGGGTCCCGCAGGGTTATGACTAATCTAAGCAGAAATAAAGTTGGGGTTAATTAGGGCGTGGGGCCCATTTGTGAGTGAGCAAGGGGGGTTAATTAGGGCGTGATTAACCCCTAACAGTGGTTGTCACCGGCGGCTAATCGCCGGCGAGCACACAGACGCGGCGAAGTCGCCCTTTCGGCCAACTCCGGTGATGGATGGATGTGTGGCTAGGTTCTACGGGAAGCTGGCATCACGGCGTGTCCGACGGTGGTCTCGGGAAGGCCCGAGGTGGACGGTAGCGACAACAACGACATCAACAGTGGCGGCCGAGGCTCGGGCGTTCTTAGAGTCGAGGCTATGGCGTGCTAACAGATGACCCGAAGCGCTTGAGAGGCTCTACGGTGTGCGGCGAGCTTGTTGGACATGCTGGGGTGACCAAATGGTCGCCGGAGCAACGTCGGCGACATGCTCTTGCGGCGGTGGGTTTCGGTCATCGGCGAAGCGGCAGCTACGGCGTGCAAACGAGTAAACAGAGAGGGGGAGGAGGAGCAGCAGCTCACAACGGTTGCAGCAGGCGTCGAAGCGGGCTCGGGGAAGCTCGGGAGGCGGTGAATTGACGGCGACGATCTCCGGTGGCCGACGAAGGAAACGGCAGCGGTGGCGGCGTTGCAGCGCGTCCGGGGCCTCGTGGCTGGTCGAGGGGGTTGGGGATGTCGAGACGGAGCTCATGGACACGTCGTAGGGGCGAGGGGATGGCTCAGGGAGCGGCAGCGGCGAACGGTGGCGACGGTGGCACTCGGGTGTGGTGCGGGGGAGAGCAGAGGATGGGGAGGAGCACGGGGGGAGGTCGAGGCGGTCGGGAGGTTGCGTGGCGTCCTCTGGGCGCTTCGAGGCGGCGAGGAGATAGGCAGGCAAGGTGGAGGTGGCCGGCGCGTGCCGGCACGCGTCGGGCACACGCCCTCCTGCCCACTGGCAGGAGGTGGAAGACGACAGGGGGAGCCCCTGGTGGGCTGGGCCAGAACAGGAGCTGGGCTGGTGCGGCTGCAGGTAGGTGGCCTAGGTAGTTTCCTCTCTTTTCCTATTTTTTCTGTTTTCTATTTTCTGTAACTTCAGGGCTTTATTAAAATGCCAGGGCATTTCCAAAAATCATGAAACTAATCATGGCTACTGTTTATAATGTATCCAACAGTAAACATTTTAGTTTATGATTATTTGAGCAATTAATATATTTTGTAGCATTTAAATGCCCAAATGCAAATACTATATGATTTAGTTCAGTGACCCTTTGTTGTCCTAGAAAAGTGTGCACCATTTTTGTCAGAGGTTCTAGACCAAGGCAAAGATGATGAACATTTTAGAAGGGCATTTCAGGTTCATTGAATAAGTATTTTAGTAACCCTAGTTGGTTTGAGTGGTGCTGGGGGTTTCTTTCATCCCCATTTCAAGTTTCTAAGAAAATTAAACATGATGATATGATGATCATGCAAGGACAAGCAAAGGCTAAGCTAGGGTTGTGACAACTCGCCCCCACTAAACAAGAATCTCGTCCCGAGATTCAAGATGTGAGGTAAGAAGACAGAGGGGGCACAAGGCCGACACGATCTTCATGATCCAATTGCCCTTCTCGGAGATGTTGATTCATTGCTCCAATTGATCTTGACGTCTTTGCTTTTGAGATCTTCATCCAACATGATGATGACGGAAAGAAACTCTACCGAAATCGATCTTCTCGAAGATCGAGCAACTCACGATCAACTTATGGGGTGAGATGTAGGAACATCTCTCGAGCTGAGACACAAAACACATATCGAGAGGGGAGGAAAGAAAGAGACGACGCGGTTTCAATTTGGCAGGCTACAATTCCACACTTGAATAAGATGGAGCATGAATTTTCAAAGTAGCAAGGAGATAATTGCCATGATTTCGTAACATGATACCTTAAGGAGGGTGACTCGTAGAATTATTCCCTTAAGTGGCAAAAAGAATTACTTTTGATACAAGATCATTGAAACTCTTTATACCATCCTAAGGCAATCACAATCGATCATTTGAAGGAGTTGGAAAAGGATGGCATACTCAGGCTAGAATGGATGATGTGGACTACCTTGTTGAAGACAGCGCAATGAGTAATTTTTGCTTATCACCAGAAATGGATGGGACGCACGGTAGGACCACTTTGAAGATGATCCTAATCATTAATTACTGAGAAGGGTAGTTCATAGTAGGATGACACAATGGCGGTGCAAGCTGGGAACAAAATGCAAATGTTGGGGATTTTCCAACCATCATATCTGCCTGAGATTTAGATCTGGTTGGTAACAGGATACTTCAGACTCGGCATGTCTGAAAAGGAAGTTTGGAACACAAACCAATGAGATGACGTCGCGAGATTCTTGGGAAATGAACTACGATAGCAAGCTCCAAAACATGAGCTAGTTCTGCTACAAACCTGTGAACACGTTGTCCCAGATAAGCATGCCCACATAGTAGTCTTATAATAAACACTGCCGAGTTTAGGTGGGGAACCATCAATGTGGATAACGAAGTCCTTGCATAAGTCATGATTAGCTATTAAGAAGGAACTTCTTCTCCTTGAACAAATCAATCAGTGGCTTGGTGTGCTAGGAACACATACAGAATGGAGGCGGCCAACCTATCATACCATAGAGTACTTCACACATGGGCGTGACTAACTTGGGATGATTCCAGAGGAAGCAAAAGCAATCTTTCTCGAATTCACGACGGCAACTTGCATCCAATGCACATGAATTAGGGGAAGTCTCTTCTTTCATCCAAACATATACCTCATGAGCGGGACACGAAGGCATTGTTTACAAAGTTTCCAACACTAACTTAGATGTTCAACCCAAATCATGGACAAGATGAAATTGTTGTCAATGGGCTCAACAACAACCATCCAGGCTTCCATATAGATGGAATTCCATAATTAAGTGAACATGGTGATAGCATTGGTCAGACCAAATGATGTAATGGTGTATGCCCGAGGAATCAACCACGCGTAACACAACATTACAAACATCGTTGGTTCTGATTTGATTTGAGAATAGTCCACACTCAAATCAAAGTTTGGACAAGATAATAGATCCAATAACTGATCACGAGGACCAATCGATGGAGATATCATCTTTCTTCAACACACACACACACACACACAAAGATATCCCTTAACATGAACTAAGTCAGACAAGCTTTTATCTTCCAACTCTCCAAGTTGTTGTTTGGCTTAAGCAACTAGCTCAGGGGTATCCAACACAGATTCTTGGAGAATGGGTGGTTTGGAGGAAAACCAACTTGATCACGAACTCAACATAGCGGTCAGGTGACAACCTGGTAACACTTCCGAGAAGATATCCGGAAAATCACGAACCACCGATATGTTGCTAAGCTCGAGAACAATCTTGTTTTTCAAGGCAAGACGATATGATCAAAAGAGCGAGGGATTGACACAATCATAACTCATTGATCAAAGAGTGCACCTGAAATAAGGACTAGGTAGCACGATCAATCTTAGAATGATAGTTCAGCAACCAGCACGCTAAGAATGAGAGTATTTCCCATTAACTACCAAGCAATGGCATTGCTAGGAGTATTGATTTCGCACATCACAGTACACTTGTCGGTATTTCGGTTGCAACAACACGGAACCAAGGAGCGAATGATGATGGCGAGAAGTATCACTGCATCAAGAATTTATAAGAGTTGGTGCAATTATCATGACATTCCTAACATCAAGAGGGTGATACTTCAGGGTAGAATAGAATCAAAAGCAGGATTGGCATTTGATCTGCGGAATACAACTGCTTTGACCCAATCCTAGAAATGGATGAGGTACTGGAGCTTGTTTCTCCTAGTCATTCTGGAATAGAATGGCTTGATGGACCCCAAGAGTAATGGGCATCGACGAACGAATGCACGCATACTCTTGACTATCAATTGATAGACGAAGGTCAGAAATCAACTAAAGAGAATAACTCAGAGGAACATACGATTTTCTGAGTTGTGTGGATGCATAGATTAGTATGTCGAGCGAAGCTCTACATTTCTTCCGGATAACTCATGCGGAAAGGGTAGAACTGGTGGATTCACAATTATGAATGGAGAACTCCTCAAGAGTACTATGACTGTGATATTTTGGTTCAAAGAACTTCTGCCTTAATGGATCATGGTATTTGGAAGAAAGAAATACCACGGACCTCGAGGACTATAGCAAGGTTACTAATATCTTAAAGGAACTAGCAACACTATCAACATGAAGTAAGTAGGGTGAATCTCGGGTTCAGAAACCCAGGAGTAGAATACCTACTACTAAGTAGCATCGCGGGATGCTTTCGAGAATGATGGCCAGAATCATCACACTTGGGACACAAAGCATTTCTAGATTACTGGGTGGTTCTCTAGGACACCTAGGGTCATAATAATAGCTCCAACATATATATCGAGGCAATGGAATACCTCAACACACTGGTTAGTGTGATTAATCTGGCCCAAATGGACATCAGTAACATGGAGGAGTGATTGCAAGTGCATCAGACTATCTAGAAACCTGGGATGACTCGGACAGCATAACGGATGTAAATGCTCAAAATGATTTGAGACATCCTGCAAAAATGGTGGCATAACCACTCAACATCACAATATCAAGGTTCTAAGGCCAGCTATGAACATATGGAGGTAGTAGGAACTGAACCGAGGCTTGAACTCAACGATCCTAGGCAACTACGGTTTAGTAACACGCCATCCTGAGAGATAGAAGCGAAGCCTAGTTCTTAACCCCATAGAAAAGATAAGATGACTCAGATCGGAAGGTCATGAGGATAAGGAGTAAAAAGAGCCTTATGTTCCCATCCACAATCAATTCCCTTATATAACTAAAGCATTTCTAGACACGACTTCGACCAGCTTGGCTTGGTAATCCTACAGGCAGTAAGGCTCTGATACCAAAGCTGTCAAGACCCTGATTCCAAGTCACATCGATCTAGCCATTAACACCTCATATCACTTTGCGGCCTCACGCACGGTATTCCCACGGGTGTCGCCTTACCATGGCCCGGGACCGTTTGCGCCTTTTGGCTCACGTATATGATAGTGTCGCTAGCAACCATATGACAGAGAACCCATGCCGACATGACTAGTCGTGAACCCAAAGTGGCACTAACTTACGGGGACAGGCATACATGAATCAACATCGAGCATGTCGGTCGGTAGCGTGCGAATCCGGGCTGTAGCGCTGGGCTTACAGGACTCCGGCGAACCGGGCTGTAGCAGGCTAGGCAGGACTCCGGATGTCACCGCGTGACATTTCCCCGAAGGGACAGACACAGGAACGAAGTGAATCACATGCCGGCCAGTCAAGTGTTCCGGAGCAGTAGTGCTGGGCTAGCAAGAGTCCGGTGAACCGGGCTGTAGCGGACTACTATGGCTCATGGAAGCACAAGACTACATTTCCCCATAAGAGAGGCTACCAAGGATAAACAACTAGGTTGTCGGATCCCACACATACCAAACATTTCAATCATACACACAATATACTCGATATGTGTAAATACAACATGGCATCACAACAGAACTCTACGACTCAAGTATTTATTCATTAGGCTCCGAAGAGCCAAGAATTACAAACATGGGTCTCATGACCCAACATACAGAGCATACAAGCAACAAGCACATGCGGAAGGATAACTTGTCTGAGTACAGACAACTACAAATGAAAAAGGCTGAGAAGCCTGACTATCTACAAGACCCTCCCAAGGGTACAAGATCGTAGCTGAGGTAACGAGCTAAACGTCGAACTCCACGCGGAACTACTAGCGAGACTGAAGTCTCTCTGCAAAACATAGAATAAGCAAACGTGAGTACAAATCTACCCAGCAAGACTTACATCAGAACTAACTACATATGCATCATTATCAACAAAGGGGATGGTGGGGTTTAACTGCAGCAAGCCAGCTTTGACTCGGTGGCTATCCTAAACTATGACTGCAATGTAACTCTCTTGAGGTGGCGCACACGAGTCCACATATTCACCATATCAATACACCACTATGGATCCGCTCCCGTCTCCCTACGAGAATGCCATCCATAGCACTCACGCTTATCTTGCGTATTTTAGAGTATCCACTTTCACTTGTCTATGAACTATGCAAGGGGTCCAAGTTTCCATATCCGAGGAATCCGGCTATTCGAATAGATAATGATAACCCTGCAGGGGTGTACTTCTTCACACGCGCTCTCGCCACTTACCACCATGTACACGTCGTGTATCTCGGCCACCTTCAAGCGGAAGCCTGGTGAGGGAGTCGGCCACGACCTGACTAATCACACAAGTCTCTCGTCCAGGTTTACCGCCTATTCGGGTTCCATCCGCAAGGAGATCCGGCCGGGGTGTCGCTCACGGCCCCAAGCGATGTGTACAGGGTTCCCAAGCCCACCATCCGGGTGCCACTTGGTACACCGGGCCACTGTGCCTAGTCTGTCCCAAGCCCACCTGTACCGGGTGCCACTTGGTAGACTACTAACACTACCTACAAACACCATAAACTAGTTGCAACTCCTGGACAAAGATCGAGTCGATTAATAAGTCGAGAGGGGTTGAGTTACCGGAACCCAATGTGTGGTAGTAACTGTTCATGGATCACAAACACAGAACTCAGTTCCTGAGGACGGCTGCAATGAGACAACCCACCATGTACTCCTACATGGCCTCTCACCACTACCTTTACCAAATCGTGTTCACGCACTTAGCTCTCAACAGTACGAAGTGTTCACCACATTCCAATTCATCCCCGATGAATCGGACCTAACTCAACTCTAAGCAGTAGCAGGCATGACAAACAAGCATGAATGAGTGAGCACATCGGGGCTCAAACAACTCCTACTCATGCTAGTGGGTTTCATCTATTTACTGTGGCAATGACAGGTCATGTAGAGAAAAGGGGTTCAGCTACCGCAGCATGTAACAGTTGAAACGTTGTTGTCCTAATGCAGTAAAAGAGAGCAGGAGCGAGAGAGTGGGATTATATCGGGATGAACAAGGGGTTTTTGCTTGCCTGGCACTTCTGAAGATATTACAGCTCTTCATCGATGTCATCGAACTCATCGTCGGGATACGCGTACCGAGAGGGGACAAGCACCGGCAATAGAGAAGAACACAATCAATGCAAATGTGACAATATGATGCATGATGCATGATATGGAAATATGCTATGATTTGTACTAATGCATCTAGCAACAATTTAAATGAAGTCCATCGTATTTCGTCTCGCGATCCTCAAAAATCCTAAGCAACTCAAGGACACTCGGAGAGAGTTGGGGATTTCCCGGTTTTCAAATTTGATTTTTATCGAATTCTGAAACGAGGATTTTTGGGTTTAATTATTTTCTCTCCAAAAATATTTCATACTAAAAAAATATGAGAGGAGATAATATGACTTCTCCAAGATAATTGAAATATTGGACGAAAAATATTAAAATCAAATATTTGTTTTATTTGGATTTTATTGCAATTTTGTTTGCATTAGAAAAATTGCAGGTTTTTCAAAATTGCATTTTAAGGCCAAGAAAATGTTCATCTCCTTCTAAATATTTTATTTAGACGGTGAAAATTTATTTTGGCATTTTTAGATTTTTATTTATTTTTCTAGGATTTTATTTCGGTCGGCGAAATTATAAAAAAAAAGTTCCCGCGCCCGACTAGGCCTAAAGCCCAGCCGAGCCAGGCCGCCAGCCGCCGTCGCCGCCGCCACTCGGACCGGAGTCCGAGTTGGACTCCGCCTCCACCGCGCCTTGCCCCCTCCTCCAAGTCGCCGCCCCGCCTCCTTTATATACGCCGTCACCCCCGCCCCCAAACACCACCGCCACCGCCGCCGCAGCCGTCGCCGCCCGCGCTAGCCAGCCCCACCGCCGCCGCTGCAGCCCCGCGAGGCGCCTCCCTGCCGCTGCCCCACCCCACCGGAGCCCCCTCGCCGGAGGTAGCCACCGGACTCCGCCACCGGTTTTTTTAAAACCGTTCGGGTTTTTTTAGAAAACCCTAAATCTGTTTTTTCGGATTCGTCGGTTTTTCTCGGTTCTTCTAGTTAGCGGGCGTTCGTCCGGACGTTCGTTTTAACGAACGGTTTTCGCCCGTTAGTTACAGCTAACGAACGCTCGTTCGTTAGTCTGTTCGTGAGTTTTCTTTTATCGGATTTATTCCGCGATTTTTCTGATCGCGATTTCTGATCCGATCTTAGTTTCTGTTTATCTTTTCGCTCGTTAGTCGGAATCAGGCAATTCAAGTGCCTAGAGTTTCGTCCCGAAACCCTCCGTTTAACCAACTCAAACAAGTTTTTGCTACTGTAAAATTTGACCTAGTTTCAGATTAGTAAATGAAGCTTCTTTCTTTCGTCGTGTGAGTTTCGTTGCTCCGTTTGATTTGATTTTTTTTGCAAACCGGAGTTCTTAAGTTGAAACTTCTGGTCAAGCCTCTTTTATTTGAGTTTTGCTTGTGCATCGTTGCTTGTTACTTATGTATGCTATTGTTTGCTTGCGATAGAACACCCGGAGTGCGAAGCGTGCTACTACGAGTCCCTAGGTTTCGCAGATCGTCGGCAAGGCAAGTAACACTTTGATCATACCCCTTTATCACCCAGTTTTTATGCATTAGATCCAATCCTCAAACATTGCATGATTAGGATGTCATTAACTTGTGGGTTGGGAAGTAGTTGTTGAGGTAGAACCTATTGCCCTGTTACTTTCAAACCCTTGGGAGTTACTCTACGCGTTGCTTATATACTATGCTATGCTATGCTCGTAGACGTGGTTTGGGTTTGAGTGAAATCCATGACAGATGTGATCTTGTTAATTAATGGTTCAACTTAAGGTGGCAACTTAATCAAACAACTGGGTGGATTGAGGCCCCTGGAGTACCCAGTGTTGCCTGTATTTTTTTGGAAATCCCGGAGTACCCGTGTGATCTTCCTATGGATCGCCACCCAGGCTCAAAGGGAACTGAGATGATTCATGCTAGAAACTTCCATGTGCAGCCACAAGCTATTATGGGCTCTAGCATAGTTGAGTAAGTTACGTGAAGCTCTTGAAGAGGCAGATCAGCAGGTAGTGGGATGTAGGTTTGGTATGGTCTGTCCGGAGTAGAGTTAATGTTTCTGAAAGACTGTGTCTCGGTCATCCATTTCTCAAACACCCTGTAGTGTGAGAAAACCAACGAAGGCGATCGAGTCTTGTGGGGAAAAGTGTGCAAACCTCTGCAGAGTATACAATCTAATCATGGTTAGCCGTGTCCCCGGTTATGGACAATTCTTGAGTATCTAGTACTTGGGTTATCACAAGTATCTCATCATGTTTAACTAATATTGTTGGGTTGTTAATCACTTTAATTGGGATTGAGTTGGAGGAACCTTCTCAATGTTGTTCAACCACCATGATAGTTAAATTAAAATCTATTCCTTTGTTGTAGGGAAAAATTGGCTTTTTGCAAAAGTGTAACCATAGAGCTTTCCACCAGCCAAATATGCATGTAGTGATAGCATTATTCTGTTCTTGCTCTACTGTGTTACTTTGCCAGCATATTCCATGTGCTGACCCGTTTTTGGCTGCAACGTATTATGTTGCAGACTTTTCAGACGAGGAGTAAGGTTCGTTAGGTCGTTGTCGTGCAGCTCAGCTATGCCGTTGGAGTTGATGGACTCACTTTATCTTCCAAGCCTTCCGCTGTTATCGTATTAGATGGCCTTAAGCCATATTGCTGGAATTAGTTCTCTCTTGAGACATTCAATGTAATAAGTGTGTGATTGCTACTCTGTTATAAATCCTTCGAGTACTGTGTGTGTGTGTGTCAGCATTATCGATCCATGGATGACACTGAAGCACAGAGACTTGACCATCTGAGGTCGGGTCGCTATAGTTATCCACAACTTCAAGGTTTTGTTTGCTGGTACATATGGAAATTCTAGTTCTTTTAGCATACGAAATTTCGAATCAAGATTTGTACCAGCTCCCAAGGTCAATTTCAGGTGGGTTCTCCATGGAAATCTCCCATTTTACAAGATTTAAACCAGCCACCAGCAACTTTTTGGTTCTTTCTCCAAAAAAGCAGATTAAAAGTAATTTAAATTCACAATATTTTCCATACTAAGTATGTAACTGATTTTTTAATTTTTTTTCTTTGACATGTATGACTCAGGAATTTTCCTTCTTCAGTATGTTAGCAAGTACAAAGGTCTCGGTTTGGAAGGTTTCTCTAATGTAAGTAATAGTCATATCTTTTCTTTTTTGGTCATTACTTGTAACATATCAGGAATTAAACAACAACTTTTTCTAAAATACTATAGGATGATTTACATGCTCTACGTCAAAAATTCCTTTTCAAGATTGTAACTTGCAAGCACAATGAAATTTAGCTCCCGTTAGTAACTTCTTTCCTGCAGAGACATGTAAGTTCTTTTTTTGTTTCCCAATGACATAAAAGAGTTGTTTTTTTCTTAGAGCCTATTGTTTCCCAATTTCTTAGAGCCTATTCTTCTTTTCTTCTAATCGCGTGTATGTTTCAACAGGGTTTCCGCATATTGAAGTGAAGCTTGGAAGGCCATTTTTTACTTGTTCTGCACATGACAGTAACCTCAGGTAACTTCTCAAATCAACATGTAAGTTCAATTAACATCCTTATTCTTTCTATTCTGAAAGGTCTCGTTATTCTTATTAGTTACTCTAAAAGTTTCAAGCAAAAAGAATCCCAATGATGAAATGTTCTGCACCTGTGTTTCCAATTAACATATTTCTTCTTTCTATTCTCAAGGGTCTCATTAATGTTGTCACCTTCAAGGGAAGTTGCACTGCAAGATTCAACTCAAAGGAATACTTCGATGCGAAAAATGTTTCCTTAACGATAGAGCTATCTTTTTTTCTCTTAATGGTCTAGTGATAGTTTCTTTGCAAGAACTTTGGGTGTAAACAATGTCTGAAAACAGCTGAAACATTTTTGTAAACGAGCAACCAATTTCTTTGGGAAACATATTTCCCTTTTTAATTCTCAAGGGCCCCAATGCAAGAATTTTTTTCAACTCAAAGGAACAGTTCCATGAGGAAACTAATCTACTTTTTGTTTAACATGGTTCCCCAGTTATATTTTCTTGCATTACGTTCAATTTTTAATAAGGCTTAAATATGCAAAATAAGTTTGCAAAGAAGCTCAAATATTTATATTCTTATTTTCCATGTATTTTTTCTGTATGTTCTTTTCTTATACTGATCCTTTGTTGCACATTTCAAACTCTTCTTTTACTACTGTTTGTCAAGTTTATTGGAACTGTTCTTCCTTTGACAAAGAAACATTTCCTTTGTTGGAAAATAAGTTTGCAAAATAAGTTGTCATTATTTTTCTCTTTTATTGGAACTGTTCTTCCTTTGACAAAGAAACAGCAGAAGCAACAGAGAAAAACAGTACAAGAAAAGAAACAGAGAAACAAACACGCACGAAACAGAGAAAGCAACGTCCACGAAACAGTACAAACGGTTTTCAAAACGCGCGCCCAACAAAGAAACAGAGAAACGCGACCCAAACAGCGCACTAGCGAACCCCCCTTGTGCGAACGCCCAACACTTTGACGCAGAATGCGTCGTATAGGACCTCCCATCGATCACGGTGCCTCAAAAAAAAGCTATCAATCACGAAGGTACAATACCAGTATCAATACATGATGATGTCATCCTGATGTCATCTGAATGAGACCAAACTATATCTCATTCAGCTGAGTTCTAGGCGCTCCCATAAAGTTTACGTTGCCAATATTTTTCCGTGACCTGCCAGGTATGAACTAAAGCATCAATATCAGTCGAACCTAATCATGTCAGGGTCTAAATTATTGCCTATCTGCCAATATAATAACATGCTAGATGTTATTAGATTCAATCCAAAAAAGCTTTGTTTGTGTTCCTTTCAATTTTAGACGTGAAAGTAGCTCGATAATTTGCTTTTGTTTTTGTTCAGTACATGCATACAGTTACACCATAATTAAGCTTATCAATTTGCTCCGATTAAATTAGCAAACCTGAAGCTTTTAAGGATTCACATGAGTGAAAATTCATTTTCTTTCAGGAGAAAAGATCTTTTAGTTAATACCAGTCGAATTTGGTAAGGCCAATAATTATATCCTTTCATAATCATTAGGTTTGCTACACTTAGTCATAATAAAGTATTCTTATTTTTCTTTTTCACAGTGGCATTGCAATGGATATTCTTCTTTTACCAGCAGTGTGCTGAGTGTGCACGCAAAATACAGGTCATTTTGAGTGGCAAGGGTTACCATAATGTTAATATGTTGAAGAACCTTATAAAATATATAATTATATATTTGACACTTTTTATACTGATTCTAGTGAAAAATGTCATAATTCTAACAGATATTTGCATCTGCACCAAGTGCGGCATGCAGTCATCCTCATCCTATCCTGAACGTACCATGTACTCTGTATTGAGAAAAGACTAGGAAGTTAAGAATACCATGTGGCACCGGAGCAGCCTAAGGGCCATTAGTTGGGAATAAGATGCACTGGGTATCCGAGTTTAAGTGGTAGCTTCGCACTTTGCAGTATGGTGATGTCACTCTTGGTGTGATGGTCACTCATCGAGCGTGTCAACTACATACAACAGCTCTATCCAGCAAATTTTCTTTTGATTTTGCTTTATTCTATTGATCAGATTTGCCAAGTCATTTTTCCTTCGATGTATTTAGCATTGCCAAATTTATATATTTACCTAAACACTTCCGCTTCGGTAGACCCCCTCCAACACAAGGACGGCTAAGATTGTCCCATACCCCTTCATAATGGAGGGCATGATCGGCAAAAATTGAAAAGAGGCCGCCCGCCCGCTGTCCCAATCGCAACGTCTACGTATTCGTATACGCATCTTATTTTTTTCGGCCGGGTCGCCCCGCCAGCGCGCCCACCCCCCACGTCCTACGCTAATTACACGCCCGCCCGCTTCCACCCCGCTATGTACGCGCGGATAGGCATGCATGGCGCGGTTACGGGCCCCGCTGCCGCCTGCCACGCTGCACCCCCGCTGACGCCTGCCGCCCGCTTCCGCCTCGCCCACCCCCGCTGCACCCCCGCTTCCGCCTCGCGTCGGCCACCCCCGCTTTCGCCTCGGCCTGCGCCGCTGCT
>NC_041382.1:308112248-308112894 GCF_002162155.2 Triticum dicoccoides | reverse complement strand
CTGCCCCCGCTGCCCGCTGCCGCGCTGCTGGCTGCCGCCTCGCCTGCCACGCGTGCCCCGACGCCTCCTGCCCCCCGCTGCCCGCTTCCCGCTGCCGACGGTCTGTGCCCCGATGCCTATCGCTGGGCGCGCCCGTCCAACGCCCCTGCCCATAAAACCGCCCAAGACCCGCGCTCGCCTCACAGAAAACGGCCCCGACCCCGCCTCTCCTCTAGAAACCGTCCCCGACCCCGCCTCTCCTCTCTCCGGTGCAATGCCTCGTGGACGCGGATGCTTCGGCCGTCGTTGGTTCGGCTGGGGAGGCGGCAGTGGAGGCGCAGGGAGCAGTCGCCGGGCGGGAGGCGGCGGCAGCGGCGGTGGACGCGTCGGCAGCGGTGGTGGACGTGGCGCCGCGCCAGGCGGTATGTGGCCCTCTAGCCTCATCGGGGCGCAGACAGTGTATATCTACCGGCACGGCATCCCCGTGCCGCCGTCGCGTCGCCTAGCACACGGCTGGCACGTGACGAGCATCGGCTATGCCACGCCTGGGCCGGCACAACCCGGTCCATGGAACCCCGAAGGTCGCCTGAACTTTTGGCAAGGCCGCGACTTCGACACGGTGGCCAGCTTCTACAAGTCTCGGGGCATCCGCGCGGATGCTCCAAAC
>NC_041382.1:308107987-308112088 GCF_002162155.2 Triticum dicoccoides | reverse complement strand
CGTCCCGGTCGTGCAGGCCTGTGCCGGTCGGCGCGCTCGCGCAGGCGCCCCGGCTAATCCTGCCGCCGCGCCCGCTGCTCCATCAGGCGCCCCTGAGTTTCAGATCCCGTCGGAACTGGCGGCGATATAAGAGGAGGGCGACCCATTGGAGTCGCCGGGTTTGATCCGCGCGATCTGGAACTCCACGTCGGAGACCGGTTGGATGCCGCCGGCGGATATTGTTGACCAGAGGGACCCGGCAGACGAGCCGAGATACTGGCAGGCGATTAGGGACTCGACTGATACACTAGCGCAGGAGTCGGCTACCGTGGAGGAATTTTTCGGATACCTTGGCAGTTCCGATGACTCAGACGGCGGCGAAGACGGCGGCCAGACCGTAGTGGTTGATCTTCTGAGTAGCGAGGAGGAGTAGTTAGATTTGTTTTAGTGTTAATCTTCTTTCATGTAAAATTTTGTTCGAATGTAAAATATTCTAAATATGAATGAAATTATGTTGTTTCAGTGAGTAATGGAATGGTTGTATAATAAACAGGTCTTCCAATAGTAGACGCCCGGTGATAAGTTGAGCCCTCACGAAACCAATAAAAAGCCCCAAACGACTGACATGTAAGATCCGGACTGCCCATAATACGAACGGCCCCTCTGAACAGCTGCATCAACAGCAATAGATTTACTAAACCAATAATATGAAGCACCAGACGCAGCAATAGCCTCTTCAGCACTGGGAACAAAATTATCTGCAAATACAAAAATTTCAGCACTGGGAACAAAATTATCTGAAAATACAAAAAACTGCTACAACCAAAATCAAAAGAAAAAAAGACACAGTCCAAACAACCCCAACGTATCAAAAGCACGCACCACCGACGACAGCGGACACACATGCATGTTCCATGCATGCAAACGCACGCATACACCACGGAGTGCACCTAACAGCACCAAGCGCACGTGCATGCGCCATGCACGCAAACGCGAGGGTACGCCACAGGGTGCACCTAACACGAACACTTCACTGCACGTAACCTGAGCAGGAAAAGATGAAGTAAACACATGAAAATGTTTTTGTTATTAATGGGATATTTTGATTTTGTAAAAATATGAAGTAAACACATGAAAGTAAAAATATGAAGTAAACACATGAAAATGTTTTTTGTTATTAATGGGATATTTTGATTTTGGAAAAATATGAAGTGAACACATGAAAGTAAAAAAGATGAAGTAAACACATGAAAATGTTTTTGTTATTAATGGGATATTTTGATTTTGAAAAAATATGAAGTAAACACATGAAAGTAAAAAGATGAAGTGACCACATGAAATACCGGCAAAAAATTTAAGTTACTTAAAAAATTCCCAACCACCGATGTTGAGCCATAGTAGCTTACAGAACATACCCATATCAAGCCCGAAGGCGACACAGGCGGCTGATTGAGCCCACTAAAGGGCCCAGCATCGGGTTGGAACGGGGCAGTGGTGAGTAATAGCAGAGGAGTTCAAAAGAGGGGGCGGAGGCAGCTATTTAAGTCGCTCCTCGCGCCCCTCCACTTCCGAGGTGGGACTAAACTCACGCTGCAACGCGTCCCTCAGTGCACGCGGCCGCCGCAGGGCTCATCAGGCCGTTTTCTACGCTGTGACCGGGCGGCCCAGTTCGGCCCATAGAGGCAGGGCGCCACTCAGCCCCTCCCACGGCCCATGGCCAACGCCCCCTGATAACCCACAAGTATAGGGGATCGCAACAGTTTTCGATAAGTAGGAGTGTCGAACCCAACGAGGAGCTAAAGGTAGAACAAATATTCCCTCAAGTTCTATCGACCACCGATACAACTCTACGCACGCTTGACGTTCGCTTTACCTAGAACAAGTATGAAACTAGAAGTATTTTGTAGGTGTTTTCGGAAAGGCTTGCAAGAAAGTAAGGAGCATGAAAATAAAACTAGGGGCTGTTAAGGTAAAGAAGCAACTAAAGTAAATATAGCGAGTGTGGAAAAGTGGTGGTAGCAGTTGTGAAATTGTCCCTTAAGCAATTTACTACTTTACTAGACCAATAGCAAGTATTATGTGGGAGAGGTCACTGCTAGCATGTCATCCCTTACTTGGAATTCTATGAACTTATGATTGGAACTATTAGCAAGCATCCGCAACTACTAATGTTCATTAAGGTAAAACCCAACCATAGCATTAAGATATAATGGTCCCCCTTCAATCCCGTATGCATCAATTTCTATGCTAGGTTGAAGCTTCCGTCACTCTTGCCCTCCAATACATAGTCCTATCAACATACAAACTAACCCTAGGGTGTGATCCACACGTGCAATCATATGATGGCAGCAAAGGACAGCAACATAACCACAAGAAAATTAAATCAATCATAGCAATTCATCAACCACCGATAGGACAACGAAAATCTACTCAGACATCATAGGATGGCAACACATCATTGGATAATAATATGAAGCATAAAGCACCATGTTCAAGTAAAGGGTGCAGCGGGTTGCGGGAGAGTGGACCGCTGTAGATAGAGGGGGGAAGGTGATGGAGATGTTGGTGAAGATGGCGGAGGTGTTGGTGTAGATCGCGGTGATGATGATGGCCTCCGGTGGCGTCCTGGTGCCACCGAAAGCGAGGGGGAGAGAGCTCCCCTCCTTCTTCTTCCTTGACCTCCTCCCTAGATGGGAGAAGGGTTTCCCCTCTGGTCCATGGCCTCCATGGCACGAGAGGGGCGAGAGCCCCTCCGAGATTGGATCTGTCTCTCTGTCTCTCTTTGTTTCTGCGTTCCCAGATTCTTCCCTTTCACTATTTCTTATATTTCCGGAGATCCGTAACTCCGATTGGGCTGAAATTTTAACACGATCTCTATCCGGATATTAGCTTTCTTGCGGCGAAAGAAGGGCACCAACCGCCTTACGGGGTGGCCACGAGGGTCAGGGGCGCGCCTAACACCCTGGGGCGCGCCCCCTACCTCGTGGGCCCCTCGAGCATCGTCTCGCGTGGATTCTTCTTCCCAAAAATCATATATATTCCAAAAAAATCTCTGTCAGTTTTTATTCCGTTTGGACTTCGTTTGATATGGATATTTTGCGAAACAAAAAACATGCAACAAACAGGAACTGGCACTCGGCACTGGATCAATATGTTAGTCCCAAAAATAGTATAAAAAGTTGCCAAAAGTATATGAAAGTTGTAGAATATTGGCATGGAACAATCAAAAATTATAGATACGACGGAGATGTATCACCCCCTCCCCTCGCCCGCGCGGGGCAACACTCAGTGTTTAGTCCCACCTCGGAAGCCGGGGCGAGTGAGGAGCGGCTTAAATAGCCGGGCGTGCAGTAGTTGTTGAGTGCCTTTGAAGTGTCACTGCCCTGTTGGACCCACATGCTGGTCCGTGTGTTGCCGTCCCGAGTCGCGGTCGGGCAAAAAAAAAGTTGTGTGTGGGCGTTGAATGGGCAGTACACGTTGCGGGAGATGTGTTGGAGGCGTGCATGGGGGCGGGGAGATCGAGGAGGATGCCGACGTTTGCGGGAGACGTGTTGGAGGCGCGCATGGGGGCGGGGAGATCGAGGAGGATGCGGTCGGGAGGCTCAGAGTCGCTGGGCGCAGGGAGCGAGGCTGATCCGGTCGGTGCGTGGTGGCGGGATCCGAGGGAGGCGCTGGTTGGGCAGCTGGGATGAGGTAGGTGTGATTCGGTGGGTGTGATCTTTTTTTTAAGTTGGGTGCGATCTTCTGTGCATGCACGGGTTTGTGGCGACCTGTATGTTAAAAACATGCATGAGAGAATAATAACACGGGAAAAACATGGCATGAGACAATAACACGGCCGGGTGCGTTTTTTCACCATGTCAGTTAGCCCAGGTAGTATAACACATACAATTTTGAAACTACGGACTATTTCACATAGGACAGTACAAAATACAAATTTATTACATAAATATTTTGAGAAAACATAAAGAAATCACTTATCAAGTTTTGTGGCACGCACTTACGAATAAAAACAGTATAGGTTATTCAGACAAGACTCGGACAACCACTTTTATTATCTGTCGAGGGTGATGCCAACGTGTGGAAAAAGCTTTGTGCCATTCGGCGGAGTCAAAAAAAAGT
>NC_041382.1:308106632-308107183 GCF_002162155.2 Triticum dicoccoides | reverse complement strand
ATGCAATTGCATCGAAGTGTGCACACATGTGGGCAGGGCCTACCTAGGGCCCCACGCAAGGTTGGAATGAAAACAGACACAAAACGACCGTTGCGTCACGTCCGGCCAGTGTTTTAGGGGGTTTTCACCGGGAAACTCCTAGGAAATGCATCGTGCGTAGGAAAAATGTGAAAATTGGCGTGGGTGCTGTCGAGGGTGATGGCAACGTGCGGAAAAAGTCACGTGCCATTTTGGCGGAGTGAAAAAAAACGTAGTTGGGAACCCCCCCTCCCTCTGGCACACTGAAAGGGAGCTGGTTGCACTAGGGCTACGTGATCGCATGCATGCAATGGCACCAAAGTGTGCATACATGTGTGCAGGGCCAACGTAGGACGCCACGCTATAAATGAATGAAAACGGAGACAAAAGGAACGTCGCGTCACGTCCGGGCAGTGTGTTTGGGCATTTTCACCGGGAAAATCCTAGGAAAAGCATCGAGCGCCGGGAAAATATGAAAATTGTCGTGGGTGCTGTCGATGGTGATGCCAACATGTTGAAAAAGTCTCGTGCCA
>NC_041382.1:308078057-308104939 GCF_002162155.2 Triticum dicoccoides | reverse complement strand
TACATGTGGGCACGGCCTACGTACGGGCCCACGCAAGGTTGGAACAAAAACGGACACAAGACGAACGTCGTGTCACGTCCGGGCAGTGTTTTAGGACATTTTCACCGGGAAAATCCCAGGAAATGCATCGAGCATCGGAAAAATATGCAAATCGGCGTGGGTGCTATCGCCGGTGATGCCAACGTGTCGAAAAAGTCTCGTGCCATTCGGCGGAGTAAGATAAAAAATCGTAGTTGGGAACCCCCCCCCCCTCCGGTAGACCAAAACCGGGCTCGTTGCACAAGGTCCACGTGATCGCATGCATGCAATTGCACCAAAGTGTGCTTACATGTGGGCACGGTCTACGTAGGGGCCCACACAGGGTTGGAACGAAAAGGGACACCAAACGAACATTGCGTTATGTCCGGCCAGTGTTTTTGGGCATTTTCGCCGGGAAAATCCCAGGAAAAGCATCGAGCGCCGGAGAAATATGCAAATTGTCGTGGGTGCTGTCGACGGTGATGCCAGCGTGTGGGAAAAGTCTCGTACCATTTGGGGAGTCAGAAAAAGTACGTATCAATCAATGTATTTTTGATAATGGTTCTTTTAAAAAACCAACACAACTAATGATTGAGAAAAAAATTAATGAATGGGTTCGTAGAAAAAAAGAGTGGATAGGCCCCGCGTATACATGCATATCCATCGGGGGTCGAAGCCCAAGTGGGCGCTGCCTCCATGCCTCCACGATCGCCATTCCACGCCGCCTCCACGATCGCCAGTACACGCCGCCCAACCCTAGCCATCTGTGTATGCCTCCCCCGACGCCATCTGTGTACGCCTCCCCCGATGCCATCTGCGGCCGACGCCGCCCCCGACGCCACCTCACCCCGATGCCCGCGACGGCCCCGACGCCATCTGCCACCAACACCACCTCACGCCGACGCCCCCGACGCCCGCGACGGCCCCGACGCCATCTGCCACCGACGCCAGCTCACGCCGACGCCCCAGACACCGACTGCCCCGACACGATCTGCCCCCGACGCCGTCACCCCCGTCGCCACGTAACGTCGACGCCCCCAAGTAAGTGAACACAGATTCTTGAGCAAGATTATATGTCTATGAATTATCTACAGTTTGCCCTTGTCAAAGTATGGAAACATGTGTGTAATGTGAATGAGCTTATATATGTAATTTAAAACCAGAGTATTCTAATTTGTGCACAGCTAATACTTTGGTTATTAGAAACCATAGTTTTTCTTAGTTCTGTCAAAACCACCAAAGTGTTTGGCTATACTGTAGTTTTGCTATAGTTTTGGTAATAATTATGCATGCATGACAACTGATCCTAATTCAGTTTTTGTAGGTATGTAAAGCAGAAAAACCATGGTATAAAAGATACTATGGCATCTTAAACCACCTTCATGTTCTAGTCGAAACACCTAAAAGTATTATTTACGACCTCTTGCAATTTTATTTACAGTTTGCGACCGACGCCATCTGCCACCAACGCCACCGCGACGTCGTCCCCCAGGGCCGGCCCTGATCCCATGGCACGAGGTACTATGCATTCATCATGTTTATCATGTACCCATATAAAGTAGCTAACATTATTTTTGCTCCTATTCCTAGCGACAGTGGAGTACGGAGAGATTTTTTTGTTCGGTTGAGAAGTGGTGTCTCTTGGTCAGCAAACTAAACTCTAGGCAGAAAAAGCGTTTTGCAAGCACTAGTCTTGAAAAAATGCTGATGATTCCTAGTGTGCTCATGCGAAAATGTTTGCTCAAGTTCATTATTAAATCATATGCATTGGACAGAAAAAGGTTCATCATGCCATCAAAAAACGGTGCGATATCATTGCGCATCGAAGATGTGTTTGACATTTTCGGGCTACAGAATAAGGGCAAAGATGCCATGAAAGCACTAGGAAAAGGGGGGTTAAAGGCGAAGGTGAAGGTGCCTAGTCGCTTTCTAGATTCCAATACGGGGGAAATGATGATAGACAAGCTAATTGAGAACATCGTTGCCAGTGGCACGTACGATGATGATTTTCTCCGTAGAATTGTTCTGGTTCTTCTAGGCACGGTTCTTGCACCACAGTCCACGAAAGAAGTTCATAATGCTTATTACAAGTTAGTGCATGATGTGGAGGCCATCAAAGCATCTAATTGGAACACGTTTACTTTACGTGTTTGCGTTGAAGGAATCACAAAGACCTTATCAGATCATACAAAATTTACTTGGCCGGTCGGAAACCTTGCCCTCCTAGAGGTAAATCTTATGTTATATTTGTTTCTTTCAAACTATAGTTTGTGAAAAAAATTGCTAATATACTTCATGTTCATGCAGTACTTGTTTTGGGAGAAAGTGCAGCCACTAGATGATGACGCATTTGATCCACTGGCTCATGAATATCCGTTGATGCTTAATTGGTCAGAAGATGAGGCTAAGAAGCGTGGCACGTATGACATGTCATACGGCCGTGGTAATGGGATGGTAAGTTTAATTGGTTTGTACTGCATGCACTTATGTTACTATTTATATGTTGAGAAATTTAAATTGATTTAACCTGTCACAGATTGATGACGTGATAAGTGAGAAGTACAGGCAGACATTAATTGCTCAACAAGGAAGAAAGGCGGAGGAAGAATTAGAGCAAGAAGATCGTGCCCAAAAAAAGAAAGATAATAGAGATGAGGCTTCATCGAGAAGGGATACTACATTAGATCAAGTGATGAAATGCATCAAAGATATGCAAAAAGAAATTAGACTTCTCCCTGAAAAATGTGCTGAGGTAATATGAGTGATGTGTACTTCAGTTTACATGGGATTATTCATAATTTATGCATGTAGTTAATGCTTTTGATGTGTCATTGCAGATAGTAGTGGAGAAGCTGGAGAAGAAAGGTCTTGTCTTCAAGCCAAACAAGGGGTCTGATGATGACATTGAGTTTGTGGAGCATAGTGAAGACTGGGTGGGGAACTATGGTCCATCAAAATACAAATCATCAAAATATTGGACAGATGTAAAATCAACTCCTGCAAAAGAAGATATGGACAACAGGGTGGACGTATCCTTCACCACTGGGAACGGGAACAAATTGGCGCGTGAGAAAGGTGTGCATCACAACACACCTGGTACAGGAGATGAAGGCAACCCCTTCGTTGTTGAGGACAATGGTAATTCACCCAACCCATCTCTTGCGACGGTAGACACGAATGACTTTCCAGCTATTACTTCAACCCCGAAGAATATGAATGAAGTGTCAGACGGGTCTAGCGCCGATAAATCTGAGGAGATTAGTATGGATAGTCTGAACACCCGTATTAAAAATGCGAAAGAAAATGGCACTCAGGAGAATGATGGGAAGGAAAATGATGGGAAGGAGAATGATGGGAAACGCAAGAGGAAACAGTCAAAATACTGTCTTTCACCTTACCAGCAGAATGGTGGACGTAAACGTGCAAAGAAAAGTAAGTGCTAGGTAATTTATTCTTGCAACATAATTCTGTCCTTGCATGCACACTTTATTAACTCATTGTTTCTTACTATTTAGGTCTATTTGGTATAAGAGCTGCTATGATTAATACTGATTACATTAATGAGGATCACATAGAGGCCGCGAAGGTTTATATCCGGACACTGGCAGACTCGGAGAAGCTTTGCAGCAAAACTGTCATGCGCATGACGGGAATTGGTGGGGAAACATGTACACCTGATATGCTTCAAGCCATCATTTCAAAGAAGTGGTTGCATGGCGGTGTAAGTATTAGCAATAATTTATTAAGTTGTACATGTCATTTACATAAATTATCTAATAGGCATATTGTTGTTATGTTATTTTGAGGTCATCAATAGTTATTGCAACCATATGCAGACCCATAATCGTCGTGCTGACCGTCACATATTATCATCTTGGGTGTCCCACTAGCTTATTCTTCATGTTGATGGAAAGGTTAACAACTCTAAGAGGCATTTTATGGATCATTTCACAAACCAAACTAAAATGGTGTCTAGAGTTACTGAAGAGTATTTCATCAAAGATAAGGTACTTCAGTTTAGTATGATCATTCGTAGTAATAACTATCTGTGTGTACACCAACATGAATAAACTTTGTTGTAGGCATACTTTCCTTTTCATGTGGAAGAAAATCATTGGACAATAGTTCTTATGCACAATAAGAAAAAAGAGTTTCAAGTTTTAAACTCTACTGGTAAATGCAGCAAAAGAGTTCTTGCAAAGATTGCTAAGCTGGTAAGCTTACAATGTTACATAAAACAATATATAGTTATTCGAAACGTACTTCATATGGATTTGTCATTTTTATTTTAGAGGGCAGAAATAGCTAATGATACAAAGGAGGTGAATGCTCTTATTGGAACGGAACATCCTGACGTATCTTCCTGGCCAATAAGGGAGTACGATATGCCATCACAAACAGACGGGTATGTTGCAAATGTTGAATTAGTACGTACTTGTCTGATCCATCAATAAATGACTTGTGGTTTCTTGCAGAGTCTCTTGTGGTCTTTTCGTAGTGAAATGCATTCAAAACTGGAACGGAGATGATTGGACATTTGAGTTTGATCAAGATGAGGTCAATGCTTCAAGGGAACGCATTCTAGCTGAAATACTTTTTCAGAGTGCAACACGAAGGAAGTAGTGAAAGAGAAGATCCTCAAGATCATGGAGAAGAAATGAGTCGGAGGATGGGGTGTTGGCTATTATCTCCACTAAATAAACATGCCATTGTCGGTACTTGATACAATTTTCATATTAAGACATCTCTATATTGTAATGCGGCATGGTTTAGCATGTTCCGCAACTAAATAAATGTGCCGTGGTCGGTATTTGCTACAATATCTATTTTCCAATGTCACTCTTATTTGCATCATTGTCAGTGACACTCTTATTTGCATCATTGTGGGTGATGATTTTTCAACTTGTTATATAGTGTGATGATTACGCCGCCGTGGCCGGCCCGGCGTTGCTTTTTTATATTGTTCTGTATTTTGTAGTGTGATGTAATGCGGACGCTGGCTACTTTTTGTCAAAAAAAAGCTTAGAAAAAAATGCCCAACCACCGCAGCCGGGCCCATAGTAGCGAACAGATCATACCCAAATCAAGCCCGAAGGGGGCGACTCGGGCGGCAGATAGAGCCCACTAATGGGCCCGACAACGGGGTCCAACGGGGCTGCGGGCGGTGATAAGAGAGGAGCTCAGTGGAGGGGGCAGAGGCAGCTATTTAAGCCGCTCCTCGCGCCCCCCGGCTTCCGAGGTGGTACTAAAGATGGTGCCCCCATCGCGCCCCACGCTGCACATGGTCGCCGTAAGGCCCAGGAGGCCTAATTTGCGTTGTCTCGGGTTGGCCCAGTTCGGCCCAATGAAGGCACGCCACCACTCACCCCCTCCCCCGGCCCACGCCCACTCCCCTCCCCCGCGCGTTGCTGAACTCAGTGTTTAGTCCCACCTTGGAAGCGGGGGTGGGCGAGGACCGGCTTAAATACCTGCCTTCGCCCCCTCCACCGAGCTCCTCTCTACTTAGTACCCGCAGCCCCGTTGGACCCCGTGTCTGGGCCCATTAGTGGGCTGAATCGGCCGCCCGAGTCGCCTTCGGGCTAGATTTGGGCAGGTTCTGCCTGCTACTATGGGCCCGACAGAGGTATTTGGGCAATTTTTTCTAAACTTGCTACTTTGGACAGAAGCAGCGGCCGGCCGCATTTCAAAACAATACAAAGGGAATCACGGTACAAAATAGCAGCGTCCGGCCGCATTTTATCACAGTACAAGGAATACAAATCAGGTGTACAAATCATCATAAAAAAATAAACAGAATTTCGAAACTGCATATAGAAACAGTACAAATCATCACGTAACATTACAAATCAAGTTTTCTCGCACACATGTGCGAATAAAAATAGCAGTACAAATCAAGTTTTCTGGCACACATGTGTGAATAAAAATAGCATAGGTTATTCAGACATGACTCGTGCGATCACTTTTATTCTTCCTACAAACCAAGCTGCGTCTCTACACCCAGTTCCTGAACAAAACATAAGAAATGGGTGAGCAAATATAGTTGGTAAAATCAAAGTAGCAACATAACAAAAATAAGAAGTTTGCAACTCACTTCTCGTTCTTACTGCATGTAGCCTTGTTATGACCTCGGAGACCACACAGACTGCACAAAGGACCACTTTTCTTCTCCGTAAAATCTTTTGGCCTACCATTCTTTGTAACATCGGGGCCCCCCTTCGATCGCCCCTTCTTAGGTGCACCCTTCATAGAAACTTTCTGAGGATCACCAATACCAGGCTCAACTTGTTGCGCCTAACTTGCCTCCTTCTTCAGCATAGCATACCTTCTACTTCCTATAAGTTCCTCCTCTGAAATCTTTTTCTGCGCTATTATGTTGTCCAGACACTTCATCAACTCGTCGTACAAGAAGGGATCATTTGCTGCAACATGAGCAGCTTCTGCGGTTTTAATGGTTATTGCACTATACCGTTCTCTCTCCAATGGCCCTGACCAACCCCATCCAAACATATCACTCTTCCGCTGCACAGGCAACCCATCCCTCGCATGTTTGGACAACCGATGCAGGACACAACACTTTGGTATTTTAGTTAAGTACAGATGATGGAGAACAAAGAGAATGTGTTTGCATGGCAGCCCTTTCCGAACCATCCTAAGACAACTGCATGTAATAGTTTCTTCTGAGTTACCTGGTTCATAAACAACATTGTACATGAACTTGTGGTTATCCTTCCATGTCACCATGAATATCTGACACCCAATTCCCACGAGCGTCTCAAATATCTCCAACTGACCCATCTTATGCAAATCATCTTGCAGGATGTAGAAATTAGCAGGTGTGAAAACTTTGGTGGCATGCTCCTCAAGGGCCTTATATTCAGTAACCGGCGGTGGTTCCTTCTGGAATGCCTCACAGTCATCGTATGCCTCGTTCTCACGCAGATGAACTATACAATTCTCATAATGCACCACCAAATCAACAATTGTCATACCGTAGTCCAGGTGAAGGTGAAGGCAGGAGTTGAGGCTCTCACTCCTCTGGTTACTTCGCATACCAAGGGAAAAACCATCGGAAAGATATGAAGCTGCCCACAATCTCCTCTTCCTGTACATCCTATCAAGCCACTCTTCAGTTCTATCCGTCTTTCACTTACCATAGAAAGCTTTCCATCTCTTCTCAAAGTTTGCTTGAGAGGTGGCATACTACAAGAGCGATCTAAACGCATCCAGCGACTTGTAATGCAGGTGCCTCTGCATATTTTTCTCGATATGCCAGGAGCAAAGACGATGGAAAACATCTGAAAGGATAGTCCAAATAGCCCGGATCATTGCAGCGTCACCGTCTGTGATTATTGACTTTGGCTTCACCTGACAGTTTGCCTTCATAAATGTCTACAGCAGCCACACGTATGTCCCTTCCGTCTCGTCAGCAATGATGGCACAACCAAACACTGTGGTGCAACGGTGGTTGTTAACTCCGACAAAGGGGACGAACGGCATACCGTATCTGTTCATCTTATATGTTCTATCAAACACGACCACATCTCTGTAGTCCTGATAGTCCCTCCGCGACTGTGCATCGCACCAGAACATACTCTTCAGTCGCCCTTCCTTGTCAAGCACATACTCAAAAAAAACTCAGGGTCCTTCTCCTTCCTGCTCCTCATAATGCCAACTGCCGTCTAGGCATCACCCTTTGCAATGAGCTTCATTTTTTCTGCAGCAAAGATTGTAAATGTCCCTCCTGATAAGCCCGCACTTATAGTACGAACTGTATCTGCTGATGAAGTTGTCCATTATAATGCTTTCTTATCCCGGCCGCTTCCATCGCCAATATCTCGGCCCTCTGGCCATCTCCAATCCGTCTGTGTGACCACAAAAAACAAACCTCGTCGGGTCGAGCCATCGCGTGGTTGTGATCATCCACGAATGATGCGACGAACCAAACGCCACGTTCTCTGTCCAGCTTCACCACCATATGTGCACCGCAGTCGCAGCGAGTCTCCGGTCTAAGCCTGCGCTTGCGGCCCTCCATGGTTATGAACTTGCTCTGCCTTCTCCCTGCCCTGGAGCAAAGAAACCACCGGTACCGTATCATTCCTGAAGCACCTCATTTCACCTTCTGTTTCCTGATGCTAAACCCGTACTCTCTGGCGTGATTGTTGTAGAATATGTATGCATCCCCTTGCGACCGAAAGGTCATAGCCATGACCTTCCAATGTGTCTCAAGCATCTTCTGCTGCCTTTGAGCCTCCTCAATATCGATCTCTCCCTCATCGTGATCAATGCTTGGACCATCTGACTCCTCCTACAACATTCATTTGAAAATATATATGTCAATTACTATCATTTAAATCATACTATTCATCGATGTACAACATCTATCAACTAACCTGGCTCAAGTTATCTGCAAATGATTCCTGCCAACTATGTTGCACATTGTCAACATCCACATCTTCCTGTAAATTTGTACACAAAGATATATAGTTAGCCATGCCATACTTTGCAAATTCAAAAATAAAATCAAAATATATGCCACTTACATTTTTGCTATTTGCGCCATGTTCATTATTATCAAAATCCTCCTAAGGTAAGATATCATATGACGAGACGGAATCGTTTCGCTGTTGTCATCATCTTCGTTTGAATTATCGTTGTCGGTCTTAGTCACCTTATCAATATTATTCCTGTCCCTCCCGAATGCGGATTCTTCGTCCATGTCAACACGCCTAACTCACAGAACTGCAAAACATCGTGTGTTAGGTTTAGTACACTGCATCATGCCGAAAGCAATGATAGTTCTCTAAATCATGCGGTAATCCGTAGAGGCGGCGCTGCAGCAGGAGGTTTTGATGAACCCTAAACCCTAAATCAGTACATGCACGAACTATCCCTCACTTCTATCCATCATGCCCGCCCCATGCCCTCTAGGTTTAGATGACAAACCTTGGCCCGCGGTGTAGACATCGCCGGTGTTCGACGACGGCCTTCAGGCAGTGACGTGCACGACGATCAACAAGCCGGATGCTTGGCAGGATCCGTGGCGGGGGGGCGACCGTGGTGCGGATGCGGCATCGGACGTCAACTGTGAGAGGCGGCCCCGGACGACGTTGGGATGGCGAGGGCGGCGACGGAGGACGACGGTGAAAGGGGCGACGGACTACGACGGTGACAGGCAGCGACGGACGACGTTGGGACGGACGTTGAGAGGCGGAGATGGACGACGTTGGGATGGACGGTGAGAGGCGGCCACGGACGATGACGGTGCGAGGCGGCGATGGACGAAGTTGGGACGCTGAGGGCGGCGTCGGGCGGGGTTTGTACGGCGGCGATCCGCGGCGGCAGTGATGTTGGAACTACCGTGATCGGGCGACCAGATGGGGCGGGCGAGAAGATTGGGCGTGTGAGTAGATCGTGGCGTTTTTTTGGCCATGCGTGTGGTATACGTATGCCCGGCACAACTGTACAATACGAGGTGGGCATATGTTTCTTCCATATGACCATTCTACCCTTCTACGTTTTGTTGGGGGTGTTGGGGATCATAGCAGAAATTTAAAATTTTCTACGCATCACCAAGATCAATCTATGGAGTAATCTAGCAACGAGGGGAAAGGGAGTGCATCTACATACCCTCGTAGATCGCTAAGCGGAAGCGTTGCAAGAACGCGGATGAGGTAGTCGTACTCGTGGCGATTCAGATCGCGGTCGATTCCGATCTAAGCGCCGAACAACGGCGCCTCCGCGTTCAACACACGTGCAGCCCGGTGATGTCTCCCATGCCTTGATCCAGCAAGGAGAGAGGGAGAGTTTAGGGAAGACTCCATCCAGCAACAGCACGACGGTGTGGTGGTGGTGGGGGAGCGCGGTACTCCTGCAGGGCTTCGCCAAGCACTACGAGAGACGAGGAGGGAGAGAGGTAGGGTTGCGCCTTGGGAGAGAGAGACTCGCGTGTTCGGCAGTCCCAAAACCTCCACTATATATAGGGGCAGGGGAGGGGCTGCACCCCCACCTAGGGTTCCCTTCCTAGGGGTGGCGGCAGCCCCCAGATCC
This sequence comes from Triticum dicoccoides, assembly GCF_002162155.2. Lineage (NCBI taxonomy): Eukaryota > Viridiplantae > Streptophyta > Magnoliopsida > Poales > Poaceae > Triticum > Triticum dicoccoides. The sequence continues at coordinate 308,094,874 of NC_041382.1, read as the reverse complement.
CATCTGGGTGGCGGCCAAGGGGGCGAGAGAGGGGGGCGCACCTAGGGTGGGCCTTAGGGCCCATCTGCCCCTAGGGTTTGCCCCCGCTCCTCTTGAGGGCGCCTTGGGCCTTGGTGGGAGGCGCCCCAGCCCACCTAGGGGCTGGTCCCTTCCCACTCTTGGCCCACGAAAGCCTCCGGGGCTGGTGGCACCTCCCGGTGGACCCCCGGAACCCTTCCGGTGGTCCCGGTACATTACCGGTGATGCCCGGAACACTTGTGGTGGCCAAATCCACACTTCCTATATATTAATTTTTACCTCCGGACCATTCCGGAACTCCTCGTGACGTCCGGGATCTCATCCGGGACTCTGAACAACATTCATTAACCGCATACATACTTTCCCTATAACCCTAGCATCATCGAACCTTAAGTGTGTAGACCCTACGGGTTCGGGAATCATGCAGACATGACCGAGACATCTCTCTGGTCAATAACCAACAGCGGGATCTAGATACCCATGTTGGCTCCCACATGTTCCATGATGATCTCATCGGATGAACCACAATGTCAAGGATTCAATCAATCCCGTATACAATTCCCTTTGTCTACTAGTATGATACTTGCCCGAGATTCGATCGTTGGTATCCCGATACCTTGTTCAATCTCGTTACCGGCAAGTCTCTTTACTCGTTCCGTAACACATCATCCCGTGATCAACTCCTTGGTCACATTGTGCACATTATGATGATGTCCTACCGAGTGGGCCCAGAGATACCTCTCCGTTACACGGAGTGACAAATCTCAGTCTCGATTCGTGCCAACCCAACAGACACTTTCGGAGATACCTGTAGTGCATCTTTATAGCCACCCAGTGACGTTGTGACGTTTGGTACACCCAAAGCATTCCTACGGTATCCGGGAGTTGCACAATCTCATGGTCTAAGGAAATGATACTTGACATTAGAAAAGCTTTAGCAGACGAACTATACGATCTTGTGCTATGCTTAGGATTGGGTCTTTTCCATCACATCATTCTCCTAATGATGTGATCCCGTTATCAACGACATCTAATGTCCATGGTCAGGAAACCATAACCATCTATTGATCAACGAACTAGTCAACTAGAGGCTCACTAGGGACATGGTGTTGTCTTTGTATCCACACATGTAGCTGAGTTTCCTATCAATACAATTATAGCATGGATAATAAACGATTATCATGAACAAGGAAATATAATAATAACCAATTTATTATTGCCTCTAGGGCATATTTCCAACAGTCTCCCACTTGCACTAGAGTCAATAATCTAGTTCACATCGCTATGTGATTAACACTCATAGGCCACATCGCCATGTGACTAACACCCAAGAGTTTACTAGAGTCAATAATCAAGTTCACATCATTATGTGATTAACACTCAATGAGTTCTGGGTTTGATCGTGTTATGCTTGTGAGAGACGTTATAGTCAACGAGTCTGCAACAATCAGATCCGCATGTACTTCGCAAAACTTTATGTCATATCATAGATGCTGCTACCACGTTCCGCTTGGAGCTATTCCAAATGGTTGCTCCATTATACATATCCGGTTTTTCTACTCATAGTCATTCGGATAGGTGTTAAAGCTTGCATCGACGTAACTCCTAACATCGAACTCTTTATCACCTCCATAACCGAGAAATATTTCCTTATTCCTCTAAGGATAATTTTAACCACTGTCCAGTGATCCACTCCTGGATCACCTTTGTACCCTCTTGCCAGACATGTGGCAAGGCACAAATTAGGTGCGGTACTCAACATGGCATACCGTATAGAGCCTATGACAAAAGCATAGGGGACGACCTTCGTCCTTCCTCTTTCTTCTGCCGTGGTCAAGCTTTGAGTCTTACTCAACTTCACACCTTACAACTCAGGTAAGAATCCCTTCTTTGACTGATCTATTTTGAACTCCTTCAAAATCATGTCAAGGTGTGCGTTCTTTGAAAGTATCATCAGGCATTTTGATCTATCTCTATAGATCTTGATGCCCAATATGTAAGCAGCTTTATCCAGGTCTTCCTTTGAAAATCACTCTTCAAACAACCATTTATGCTTTCCAGAAATTCTACATTATTTCAGATCAACAATATGTCATCCACATATACTTATCAGAAATGTTGCAGTGCTCCCACTCACTTTCTTGTAAATACAAGTTTCTAGAAAACATTGTATAAACCTAAAAGCTTTGATCACTCCATCAAATCATATATTCTGACTCCGAGATGCTTTCTCTAGTCCATAGAAGGATCGCTAGAGCCAGCATACCTTTTAACATCCTTAGGATCGACAAAACCTTTTATTGTATCACATACAACTTTTTCTTACGAAAACTGGTAAGAAAACTTGTTTTGACATCCATCTGTCAGATTTCATAATCGAAAAATACAGCTAATGCTAACATGATTCCGACGGACTTAAACGTCGCTACGGGTGAGAAAATCTCATTGTAGTCAACTCCTTGAACTTGTGAAAAACTCTTTGCCACAAGTCAAGCTTCATAGATGGTAACATTACCGTCCACGTCCGTCTTCTTCTTGAAGATCCATTTATCTCAATGGCTTGCCGATCAACGGCCAAGTCCACCAAAGTCCATGCTTTGTTCTGATACATGGATCCTATCTCGGATTTCATGGCTTCTAACCATTTGTCGGAATATGGGCCCACCATCACTTCTCCATAGCTCATAGGTTCATTGTTTTCCAACATGATATCTAAGACAGGATCACCGTACCACTCAGGAGTAGTACATATCCTTGTCGACCTACGAGGTTCGATAGCAACTTGATCCGAAGCTTCATGATCACTATCATTAACTTCCTCTTCAACCGACGTAGGCGCCACAGAAACATCTTTCCGTGTTGCACCACTTTCTGGTTGAAGTAGAGGTTCAACAACCTCATCAAGTTCTATCTTCCTCCCACTCAATTCTTTCGAGAGAAACTCCTTCTCGAGAAAGGACCCGTTCTTAGCGACAAACACTTTGCCCTCTGATCTGAGATAGAAGATATACCCAACTATTACCTTTGGGTATCCTATGAAGATGTATTTGTCCGCTTTGGGTTCGAGCTTTTCCGGCTGAAGCCTTAAGCATCGCAGCACCAAATATTAAGAAACGACAATTTTGGTTTCTTGCCAAACCAATGTTCATACGACGTCGTCTCAACGGACTTAGATGGTGCCCTATCTAAAGTGAATGCAGTTGTCTCTAACGCATAACCTCAAAATGATAGCGGTAGATCGGTAAGAGACATCATAGATCGCACCATATCTCATAAGGTTCGATTACGCCATCCGGACACGCCATTACGTTGTGGTGTTCCAGGTGGTGTCAACTGTGAAACAATTTCACAATGTGTTAAGTGATTGCCAAACTCATAACTCAGAAATTCTCCATCGATCAGATCGTAGGAATTTGATCTTCTTGTTATGATGGTTCTTAACTTCACTCTAAAATTGCTTGAACTTTTCAAACGTTTCAGACTTGTGCTTCATTAAGTAAATATACCCATATCTACTCAAATCGTCAGTGAAGATGAGAAAATAGCGATGTCCACTGCACGCCTCAATTCTTATTGGATCACACACATCAGCATGTATGATTTCCAACAAGTCACTTGCCTGTTTCATTGTACCTGAAAACGGGATCTTAGTCATCCTGCCCATGAGGCATGGCTCGCATGTGTCAAGCGATTCAAAATCAAGTGACTCCAAACATCCATCGACATGGAGTTTCTTCATGCATCTTACGCCAATATGACCTAAGCGGCAGTGCCACAAGGAAGTAGTACTATCATTATTAACTCTACATCTTTTGGCGTGAACATGTGTATTACCACGACCGAGATTCAATGAACCATTCACATAGGGTGCATGACCTTGAAATGTATTATTCATGTAAATAGAATAACCATTATTCTCTAACTTAAATGAACAACCGTATTGCAATGAACATAATCTAATCATATTCATGCTCAACGTAGACACCTGATAACATTTATCTAGGTTCAATACTAATCCCGAAGGCAGATGGAGCGTGCGATGGTGATCTCATCAACTTTGGAAACACTTCCAACACACATCGTCCCCTCGCCCTTAGCCACTCTCCATCTAGTCCGTAGCTTTTGCTTCAAGTCACCAATAATAGCAACTGAACCGATATCCAATACCCAGGTGCTACCAGGAGTACTGGTAAGGTACACATTAATAACACGTATATACTTTGTTGAAGTTGCCAGCCTTCTTATCTACCATGCATTTGTGGTAGTTCCGCTACCAGTGACCGTTCCCCTTACAATAGAAGCACTTAGACTCGGGTTTGGGTTCAACCTTGGGTTCCTTCACTGGAGCGGCAACTGGTTTGCCATTCATGAAGTTTCCCTTCTAGCCCTTGCCCTTCTTGAAACCAGTGGTCTTGTTAAACCATCAACACTTGATGCTCCTTCTTGATTTCTACCTTTTTGCGGTCTTAAGCACCGCGAGCAGCTCCGGGATCATCTCCATTCCTTGCATGTCATAGTTCATCACGAAGATCTAGTAGCTTAGTGATAGTGACTAGAGAACTCTATCAATCACTATCTTATCTGGAAGTTTAACTCCCACTTGATTCAAGTGATTGTAGCACCCAGACATTCTAAGCACATGCTCACTAGCTGAGCTATTCTCCTCCATCTTGTAGGCAAAGAACTTGTCAGAGGTCTCATACCTCTCAACACGGGCATGAGCCTGAAATCCCAATTTCATCTCTTGGAACATCCCATATGTTCTATGGCGTTCAAAACGTCATTGGAATCCCGATTCTAAGCCGTAAAGTATGGTGTACTAAACTATCAAGTAGTCATTAGGACGTATCTGTCATATGTTCATAACATCCATAGACGATGCTGGAGGGGTTGGCACACCGAGCGGTGCATCGAAGACATAAGCCTTCTGTGTAGCAGTGAGGACACTCCTCAGGCAACGGACCTAGTCCGCATTATTGCTTACAATATCTTTCAACTTAATCTTTCTCTAGGAATGTATTGAAACAGGGAGCTACAACGCGAGCTATTGATCTACAACCCTTTTTGCAAAGACAACTTAGACTATTGTTCATGATAAATAAGTTCATCTAATCAAATTATATAATGAACTCCCACTCAGATAGACATCCCTCTAGTCATCTAAGTGATACATGATCCGAGTCAACTAGGCCGTGTCCGATCATCACGTGAGACGGACTAGTCATCATCGGTGAACATCCTCATATTGATCGTATCTTCTATATGACTCATGTTCGACCTTTCGGTCTTCCGTGTTCCGAGGCCATGTCTGTACATGCTAGGCTCGTCAAGTCAACCTAAGTGTATTGCGTGTGTAAATATGGCTTACACCCGTTGTATTCGAACGTTAGAATCTATCACACCCAATCATCACGTGGTGCTTCAAAACAACGAACCTTCGCAACGGTGCACAGTTAGGGGGAACACTTTCTTGAAAATATTGCGAGGGATCATCTTATTTAAGCTATCGTCATTCTAAGCAAATAAGATGTAAAACATGATAAACATCACATGCAATCAAATACTGACATGATATGGCCAATATCATTTTTTGCTCCTTTTGATCTCCATCTTTGGGACGCCATGATCATCATCGTCACCGGCATGACACCATGATCTCCATCATCATGATCTCCATCATCGTGTCTTCGTGAAGTTGTCTCGCCAACTATTACTTCTACTACTATGGCTAACGGTTAGCAATAAAGTAAAGTAATTACATGACGTTTATGTTGACATGCAGGTCATAAATAAATTAAGACAACTCCTATGGCTCCTGCCGGTTGTCATACTCATCGACATGCAAGTCGTGATTCCTATTACAAGAACATGATCAATCTCATACATCACATATATCATCCATCACATCCTTTTGGCCATATCACATCACACGGCATATGCTGCAAAAACAAGTTAGACGTCCTCTAATTGTTATTGCAAATTTTACGTGGCTGCTATAGGTTTCTTAGCAAGAACGTTTCTTACCTACGCCAAAGCCACAGCGTGATATGCCAATTTCTATTTACCCTTCATAAGGACCCTTTTCATCGAATCCGATCCGACTAAAGTGGGAGAGACAGACACCCGCTAGCCACCTTTTGCAACTAGTGCATGTTAGTCGGTGGAACCTGTCTCACGTAAGAGTACGTGTAAGGTCGGTCCGGGCCGCTTCATCCCACGATGCCGCTGAATCAAGATAAGACTAGTAACGGCAAGTAAATTGACAAAATCGACGCCCACAACAACTTGTGTTCTACTCGTGCATAGAAACTACGCATAGACCTAGCTCATGATGCCACTGTTGGGGATCGTAGCAGAAATTTAAAATTTTCTACGCATCACCAAGATCAATCTATGGAGTAATCTAGCAACGAGGGGAAAGGGAGTGCATCTACATACCCTTGTAGATCGCTAAGCGGAAGCGTTGCAAGAACGCGGATGAGGTAGTCGTACTCGTGGCGATTCAGATCGCGGTCGATTCCGATCTAAGCACCGAACAACGGCGCATCTGCGTTCAACACACGTGCAGCCTGGTGATGTCTCCCATGCATTGATCCAGCAAGGAGAGAGAGAGAGGTTGGGGAAGACTCCATCCAGCAGCAGCACGACGGCGTGGTGGTGGTGGAGGAGCGCGGTACTCCTGCAGGGCTTCACCAAGCACTACGAGAGACGAGGAGGGAGAGAGGTAGGGCTGCGCCTTGGGAGAGAGAGACTCGCGTGTTTGGCAGTCCCAAAACCTCCACTATATATAGGGGGAGGGGATGGGTTGCGCCCCCACCTAGGGTTCCTTCCCTAGGGGTGGCGGCAGCCCCCAGATCCCATCTGGGTGGCGGCCAAGGGGGAGAGAGAGGGGGCGCACCTAGGGTGGGCCTTAGGGCCCATCTGCCCCTAGGGTTTGCCCCCTCCTCTTGAGGGTGCCTTGGGCCTTGGTGGGAGGCGCCCCAGCCCACCTAGGGGCTGGTCCCTTCCCACTCTTGGCCCACGAAAGCCTCCGGGGCTGGTGGCACCTCCCGGTGGACCCCCGGAACCCTTCCGGTGGTCCCAGTACATTACCGGTGATGCCCGGAACACTTCCGCTGGCCAAATCCACACTTCCTATATATTAATCTTTACCTCCGGACCATTCCGGAACTCCTCATGACGTCCGGGATCTCATCCGGGACTCTGAACAACATTCAATAACCGCATACATACTTTCCCTATAACCCTAGCATCATCGAACCTTAAGTGTGTAGACCCTACGGGTTCGGGAATCATGCAGACATGACCGAGACATCTCTCTAGTCAATAACCAATAGCGGGATCTGGATACCCATGTTGGCTCCCACATGTTCCATGATGATCTCATCGGATGAACCACAATGTCAAGGATTCAATCAATCCCGTACACAATTCCCTTTGTCTACTGGTATGATACTTGCCCGAGATTCGATCGTCGGTATCCCGATACCTTGTTCAATCTCGTTACCGACAAGTCTCTTTACTCATTCCGTAACACATCATCCCGTGATCAACTCCTTGGTCACATTGTGCACATTATGATGATGTCCTACCGAGTGGGCCCAGAGATACCTCTCCGTTACACGGAGTGACAAATCCCAGTCTCAATTTGTGCCAACCCAACAGACACTTTCGGAGATACCTGTAGTGCACCTTTATAGCCACCCAGTGACATTGTGACGTTTGGTACACCCAAAGCATTCCTACGGTATCCGGGAGTTGCACAATCTCATGGTCTAAGGAAATGATACTTGACATTAGAAAAGCTTTAGCAGACGAACTATCCGATCTTGTGCTAGGCTTAGGATTGGGTCTTGTCCATCACATCATTCTCCTAATGATGTGATCCCGTTATCAACGACATCTAATGTCCATGGTCAGGAAACTATAACCATCTATCAATCAACGAACTAGTCAACTAGAGGCTCACTAGGGACATGGTGTTGTCTATGTATCCACACATGTATCTGAGTTTCCTATCAATACAATTATAGCATGGATAATAAACGATTATCATGAACAAGGAAATATAATAATAACCAATTTATTATTGCCTCTAGGGCATATTTCCAACAGGGGGTCTACCGAAGCAAGCCCCTTACCTAAATTTAATCTTGACCTGATTTGCTATGGTCAATACATGCATGATGCATTTTCTTTTCTATAAAGTGGATGCAGGGTTAGTTTACCTTTTAGACTCTGAGTTAGATTAGCTGCACCTGTGTATATGTTTGATAGATGAGCTGCGTCAGGTTGTAGGTACTGCTGAGTAGAATGCTATAGTTGGATATAATATTGGATTACACAACACGAGACCCCACCCCACCCCCGTGTCGCCAACCCTAGGTGACACGGGGGGCGATTCCCCGCCACCAGCCCTAGGCGTCTGCTTCCTCTCCTCCCTCCTCTCGCCGTCTGAGACCACGTCGGCGCAGCCTGGCCAGTGACGGCGGCGGCAGGGCCTTTCCCCCTCGCGCGGTGGTGGTGTCCTCCTCGCGGTGGCGGCGGCTCATGGGTCGGTGGTTCACTGGCGGCAAGGCACGGCAGGTGATCGGCGGCGAGTGCGTCGACGGCGACTGCACAGGCGCCCTCTCCGTGGTTGAGGAGCACCTGTGGCGGCGGCCCAGATCGCGGCCCTTATCGTGCCCAGATGGGTTTCGCCGGGCCAACAGATCTGGAGGTCGGCTACAGGAGGGCGTGGTGGGCCTGGCGACGCCGGCCTTGGCATCATGGTGGTGTCGTGGCCGGCCAGGCGGCGATGGTCTGGATTTTTCGTCCACTCCCCGTCAGAGATGGCTGCGGCCTGTGCACAAGATGCTTGATGGAGGACCTTCGAACGGATCTGGGTGAAAACCTTCTTTTGGCTTCAAAGCCGGCGGTGGCGGCGCACGGCGTTCCTTTCTTGAAAGCAACGCCGAGGAGAAGTTAAGGCCGCCATCTGCTACCTCCGAGAGAAACCCTAGATCTCTAGATCAGATGATGGCGGTGCTCTTGTGTCGTTTCCCTCTTGGAGGCGTCATTCTTGGAGGTGTACACGGGTTCGAGGGACCAGTGGACGGATTCTTTGGTGGAGTAGTGCGTCATCTCACTTATTGATGGCCGTGGACCTCGGCGGCGTATGGCGCTGTGGTGACTCGGCATCCGATGCGCAGAGATGGACTCACGCAGGAGGGTGTCGCGGTCTGACGTCGTGGTGGCGTCGATGGCAGCTAGACCGTGCAAGGTAGATGCAGCAGTACAGCTCTGAAGATGGATTGGTGGCAGGTGGCGGCGGCGGGCTCATACCCGGCAGGCGTCCTGGTTGAGGAGTGCGTCGGACCGGTGGGTGCCCCATGCCCGGCAGGCGTCCTGGATGGGACCTTAGGTCTTAGATGTTAGGTTTGGCTGCAAGGTCTGTTTGGTATTAGGCCCAGACTATCAGCATCCCTTCATCAATTGGATAGGAATAGCGATAGATGTTGCCTAGACGGTGGCTTTAGTCTTGCTGTTGTATTACTTTGTAATGTCTTGTGTGAACAATTAATAAAGTGGCCGCATGCATCGTTCAGATGCAGAGGCCGGGGGCTTCCTCCTTCTCGAAAAAAAACAATCATTTTATGCAAAAGAGTTCTTGTTAGTTGTAAAATTCATAATATTCCGGTATATTTCAAATTTTGTTTCATAGAGAAGCTCCATCATTGGAACCAGTATATGTCTGCTGATAAAACCCTTTTGTATGATCATGGTCTTTAGGAATTGATATTCCAATCAATCTACGGATGCGGTATTTGTGGGAGATGAAGAGTAGCGACGGGTTCAATTTAGGGGCCGTCTTTATTGAGCTACATTCATGCTTCACAGCAATTCACCTTCCCACAATTGCTCAGGCTGCACATCTGCTGGCTCATGTGAGTATATCTTGCAGTTCTTTCTAACCGAGTATTACTGCAGATTCCAAAATAGGACTAACTTCTGCTTGTTTTCTAATCTATTCATTGTACCTCAAGGTGAACCAATCTATCCCAGGAGAGCATATTTTTCTTAATTCTACAACAGAGGATGTCATTTTTTGCTTTAATGTGGGCTGGTTAGGAACTATGGTAAATGTTTTTCCTGAAAGCTAATGCTGTTGCACAATGTCTTTTTTACCATTTCATTTTTATTGGGAGAAAAATGGTGCTTTTCAAATTGTGCTAATGTGGACATGTGTTGTGCGTGTTGATCTAAATGTATTGGAAAATGGTCTGGTTGCGGAACATTTGGTCCACAATTTTTTTATTCAAGATGGAACAAGTTTGTTATCGATATTCCTGTAAATGGTTTGTATAGTTTGTTTTGTTATTAAGCAAACATATGGTTGTATGGTTATCGGGATTCAGAGGTCCTGCGACGACATCAAGATAGTCTCTTTTTTTTTATTCCCTGATATATAATTTAACTTTACCAAGCAGAATAAAGATAGCTACGAAGAAGAGCAAGTATAATTGAAATACTTGTGTGATGTCTACACTATTGTCCTCATATATCCACTATTCATCTCAATCCAGTAGACACAGCCACACAGGGTTCAGCTTTCGCTGTCATGTTGTTATTACAGAGTTAGCCCCATCTCTTTAAATCGTCGTATGTACTCCAAAGTCTTATAGATTATGCAACTGGCTAATTGTTGGGACTTTATTACTCAATTTTGAGATTTATTCTCTCCGGTTCATACAATATGTTTACGTTTGACTTGGAATTGGCTGTACTTTTGTTGTGCTTTTGTTATAAGGTACTCCCTCTGTAAAGAAATATAAGAGCGTTTAGATCACTACTTTAGTAATCTAAATGCTCTTATATTTGTTTATGGATTTGTAGCCAATCTTCACTAGGACTTCTCATCTGGTAGCCAGCCGAATTTTCCTAATCTCTGCTCTTAAGGCTCTCGCTTTAGTGCATTCAATCATAGCATGGAAATCATTTTCCTCTGTACATCCACAAATGCTGAAGATTACATCCTTCTCAAGAGTCGTTTTGAATTTATTTAGCTTTGTGGGTAGAGAACCAGTCGCTACTCTCCAGCCGAGCATTTTAATTCTCTCCGGTATTTTCGCCTTCCAGATCATGTTCCAAATACTCCATATGTTTCAGATTCTTAGAAGGATGTAATACTGGTTAGTAATTGTAACTGCAAACCTCAGTCTCTTAGTTCTGTTTAATACCGGACCATATGTTTCTCTTAATCACTCTCATGATACGTGTTCTCATATCCATGTATTTGAAGCTAACTAAAGAGTTTCCTATTCTGAGAAGGGTTCAAGCGATTTACTAAAAATTGTAGGTAGCATCAACTGGTCACTTGCAAATTATTGTATTTTGCTTAGACAGAATATTTATTCCAGAGTTGACAGGTTGTTGAGAAGTTGCTGGTGACCACATTGGTCTATTTATATGAGGTGTTACTTGAGAGTTGAGATCTTCTATCTCAACCAAGAATTGAAGAAAGCATGAGTCACCACCAAAAATTTATTTTTCACCACACCTTTGCTGTCATTTATTTTGCTCTATTGCCCTGCCGGGCTGCCAGACATCAAGACTACTATTTATATTTCCTGTAGTTATTTGAAGAGTTTTTGTAGGAGTTTGAATCGAATAGTCTCCCTATTTGTGTGCGTGTGCGCGTGCGCGCGCGCGTGTGTGTGTGTGTATTAGTGGCTTTGCATCTTTGCCGTTCCTGCTGCTCTGTTTCACTCTAAACACCATGAAGTTTATTTCAGGCTAGAATATGTGTTGTCATTTTTTTTTAAAATGAGTTTCTTGAGTTGATCTAACCTGAACCTTGAGAGTTCTAACTTGACCATGCAGAGTTAGCAAACTGAAAGATTGTGAGATAGCTGTAAGTTGGCATCTTCGAATTGCTTCCAGTGGCTAAATTTCAATGTCAGTTCTAGAGTTTTTCAAGCATGCAAATTTTCTATTTGTTTAGGCTACGGTTCCAACAATTTATAGCAGTGGTTTTCATTTTTGTTGTGTTTTCCAAAGGCTAGAACTTTGATGGATGTTTTTAGTGTGATTCTATGGATACAGAGCCCTTCTCATCGCCTGTTTTGTCGGTATCGATCGTCTATTATCTTAGTATACAACACATTTTTCGTATACAAGATTGACCGAATGGTTCTGATGCCACAAAGTGACCATGCTTTCTTAGTACATATGTGAATACTTATGCTTTATTCAAGACACATTCAGTTTTTTTTTCCTTTGCAAATAGTCTGTAGATGTAGCGTTGGCCTGAGCCCCTAAAGTGTCATATACTATTTTCTACCTGGATGATGATGTTGAAGGAATTTCTGCTATGAATAATTAAAACATTCAACCACAACCACTATGAACAATTGTCTGAACAAGTTTTCAGCGCTGATGATCCACCAATCACACTGACTAATGTTCATCACTTATAACGCCTTTAAGATGTATCTCTCCCTATCTACCTTCCTTCCTAATAGCATTGCAAATATTCTATCGTAAGCTTCTTAGAACACTAGTATGTACCATAAATAATCCATGTGGAACACTATGTATCATAAATAATCCATGTGTTTCAATCTGCCCCTAAATATATTTATGTTTACTCTTTCAATACTTGCCTTACTCTCGTCCCTTGCGCCATCAGTGCAACGGGTCATCTAGTGGATAAAGATGTCCAATTATAAAAAGTAGCTTAAGGCATCTATATTATATTTTTCCTCTCCAATGCAAGCTATTACTAGTGGACCTCAACAAAGAATAGAAAATAGACTCACCCTACACATGCATTCCCACTCTCCACTTCAACTTTCCCAACTTTATGGACCGATCACATTTTTTCTCCTCAAGCACCTGTCTCTTGCTGAGAATCCCGCTACACCATCCGAACCTACTTTTCCTCTGCGGAGCATCACCCTGGGGCTATGCATTGGCCATATACCCAAAGGGGCAGCCCCTTTGGGTATATTCAACCACAACCACTATGAACAATTGCTTGGACAAGTTTTCATCGATGATGATCCACCAATCACACTGACTAATGTTCATCACTTATAACGCCTTTAAGATGTATCTCTCCCTATCTACCTTCCTTCCTAATAGCATTGCAAATATTCTATCCTAAGCTTCTTAGAACACTAGTATGTACCATAAATAATCCATGTGGAACACTATGTATCATAAATAATCCATGTGTTCCAATCTGCCCCTAAATATATTTATATTCACTCTTTCAATACTTGTCTTACTCTCGCCCCTTGCGCCATCAGTGCAACGGGTCATCTAGTGGATACAGATGTCCAATTATAAAAAGTAGCTTAAGGCATCTATATTATATTTTTCCTCTCCAATGCAAGCTATTACTAGTGGACCTCAACAAAGAATAGAAAATAGACTCGCCCTACACATGCATTCCCACTCTCCACTTCAACTTTCCCAACTTTATGGACCGATCACATTTTTTCTCCTCAGGCACCTGTCTCTTCCTGAAAATCCCGCTACACCATCCGAACCTACTTTTCCTCTGCACTGCAGTGTTTAGCGGGTGAAAAGACATACGTACATTGAAGCTTCAACAAGCACCACCAGGTTAAATCAATTATACCAGTAGAATTTCCCCTGATTACATCCGTCATTACCAATTGAATCATACAAACACAGTTGAATCATACAAACACAGCCAGTGCCTGTGTGAATTCCTCAAACTGTATCTGTCTAAGCTTGCTGTTCTAAATAAACCGGGAGAAAACAAACCTGAAACATTGCTTTGAGCAGATGGTACATAATCTTGAAAATGCACATCCAACTTGTGCGGTGCCAGTATTACCAGCAGATTTCAACACAAATCTGACATCAGATAAGCAGGTCCAATATTTGTCAAGAGATTGGCAGAATGTGGCACTGCAGTCTCAAAGATTGACAATGCCGACAACACAAGATGAGTCAAAACTAAAACAGTAGTACAACTCAAACTTAGAGTGCAGAGTAGTTACACAATACCATAACAATAAGCAACAAGTGTCTGCCCATTGCCTAGAGTGTACAGTTTGACCATAATAATAATAATAATAATAATAATAATAATAATTAAGTACTGCCATATGGACTGAAGTAACCAAACAAACTGCTTGAAAGAATGATACTTGAGAGTTGAAGCATCAACATAGTGGACACAAATAAAGGAGGTAGTAGCAACTGGGAATTGAATCTTGTATCAAATCTCCTGTCTGCTCCAAGGTGACCTTCCATCAGTAGCGGTCATCATATGAGCGAGCACCCTGAGTGGGACGATCATAGGGAGCAGGCCTATCTCGGTAACTCGCGCCAAGGCGAGCAGGTCCACCACTCCCATATCTGTCACCATTCGCCACACGTGGACCACCCCTGCCATAAGCACCAGTGCCTCTAGGTTCATCACGGTAATAACTTCCACCTGGCCGCCCTCCATCTCTCTCATAGCTTCTTTCCCTGGCAAAGCCACCTGATGCATAACGATCACCACCACCATATCTATCGCCAGAAAAACGATCAGCAGCTGGAGGATAGCGATCGCGTCCACCACCATAACGATCATCAGCATAGCGGCCACCATCATAACGATCATCAACATAGCGATTACCAAAACGGTCTGATCCTCCAAAGCGGTCACCACGCCCACCAGCGCCATTGCCATACCTGGAAGGGGGAGAGTACCTTCCAGGCCTGCCTCCATCAGAATAAAGACATTCACGAGCCCAGTGTCCAGGGCGTCCACACTTAAAGCAATCATCACTTGCAGTGGGTACTATGTCAGCTGCACCACGATATCCACCTCTAGCACCAGATGAGTAACTACTACCCCCATATCCATAGCCACCATCATCACTGTTCATCCTAGGTTGAGCTTTGTTCACAGAAATGGTCCGACCATCTAGTTCTCCATTGTGCATTTCCCGGATCGCAACATCCACAGCCCGAGGTTCCGAGAATGTAACAAACCCAAACCCACGGGAGCGGCCTGTGTCTCTTTCTGTTACAACCTATACATACAATGAAAGTGAACTCATGGGAAGATAGTAACTGCATATAATAGTGAACAGACAAAAATATCCAACACTAGCAACAGCATGCACATGCAAATCGGGCCATAGGGAAATGAAGACAGCTGGTAAGTATGTCAAGCATGGTAACCAGTGAAACTATCTCACAAGACTGGAGGAACACAGTCAATCTTTATGCCACTGCTCAATTATTATAAGTAAATGTCACTATCTCCTTTATCTGCCCCAAAAATGCTATCCAGAAGGCATACTATGGGCAACAGGTCAGAACTGGAAGCATGTGACACTGTGACCACAACAATGCCATCAATGAGTCATAGAAGATATCAGTTGCGCTGACAAAACAAACCGAACACTTCCATGTGCCGCTCATGTGCGACACGAATGAGTAAACTCCACATCCAACAAATTGGACGAGGCCAGTTACTTTGGTTGGTGCTACAGGCACAAAACAATAACTTTACACCTGAAGTTCTAACACGAAGCTAATCGGACCTTCCTTAGTCTGCCACATTCCTTCAGGAAAACATAGTTGCAATACCTAAAGGCATCCTTATCAATCACTGCTCTTTGTTCATGTACGGGTAAGTGTGTCCATTTGAAGGGAAAGGGGCATTTGAAGACTGAGAACAATGGCCTTCCAAGTGACTGTAGGAATAAAATAGCACACAACACTCACTCTGAAGCATCACCTGTAATAAATCACTAGCCAAGGACAACAAAGAAAGCTGCATCTGCCTTTCATATCAGAACTGATCCAGAGCATTGCCATTATGCAGCAAAACTTGCATTAATTTCATATCCAACACTGCAGTCATGTTTAGCTCTGTAGAATTGATTAGCCATGGCAATGGAAATTTGTTTGATGTAACCTCACACTGACATCAGTCAGCTTAAACACTACCTATGCCATGGCAAAGGAGGAGCACTGCTTCTGCCCAAAAAACATCTACCAAATTCACTAACAGTATCGTTACTTCATATTGAATTTTATACGACCCATCACCGCAAAAATGTATAACAATGAGCTCAAATTGACTAATATGTTTCATTTCCTTCAACTTCAATAACTTCCTAAAATATAAAACTGGAGGTGACTGCAGGCTCTGTGAATCAGTAACTGCTATTAGATTGAAATTAGAAAACAAGATAAACTCAATAGCGTTTTGCTAACAGCATAAACAAACAATTAACACACCTAGGCGTCATAACTTGCTAATAAACACAGCTATGCTTGGAACTAATATGTTTCATTTCCTTCAACTTCAATAACTTCCTAAAATATAAAACTGGAGGTGACTGCAGGCTCTGTGAATCAGTAACTGCTATTAGATTGAAATTAGAAAACAAGATAAACTCAATAGCGTTTTGCTAACAGCATAAACAAACAATTAACACACCTAGGCGTCATAACTTGCTAATAAACACAGCTATGCTTGGAAATTCGTTCAGAAATAGGTTAATAATATAATCATCATCATACTTGCAAATGAGGTGGTTCCACCTAACACTGAATGAACCATAAAGAAAGTAAGAACTGTCCGACCTGAAATTGTTTATCAGATCACGCTCTTCCAGACACCCCTAAGCAACAATAATAACGTAACATAACAGAATCATGCACCGAGTAACCATCAGGTCGAAAAACAAGCCATCAAAGTTCTATCAACACAGCTAACCAAACATTACTAAATACTAAGTTACAGCAAATAACGAAACGGCAGTTTGCCATTTCAC
>NC_041382.1:308074096-308077664 GCF_002162155.2 Triticum dicoccoides | reverse complement strand
CAAAATGTTTTAATCATTTCGTCTTATTGATGGGCAGTGTTTTGGTTGCTATAATATGGCTCTTTAATCAAGATTATGTTTACAACTAATCAGCGGATTTACAGCACAGATGAGTTAAGATGAAGAAACTCTGTAGAGAAGTAGGAAAACCCAGCTTAAGGATGAAACTGAAAAAATCGTCACCCTATATACAAAACTAAACGACTAAGCGCCGCCAAAATGATCTCAACACAAATCCTCCGACGAGCACGCACAATACATGCAAACGAATGGAGGAATATGGCTAATACCTGCGTCTCGATGACCTTGCCGAACTCGCCGAAAGCTCGCTCCAGCGTGCGCTCCGTGGTGTCCCAGGACAGTCCGCCCACGAAGATCCGTCCCACCTCCTTCTCCGTCATCTCCAATCCAATCGAGCCGAAAATTCCCCGACGCCTACACAAGCCACCAAATCACACCGAAAAAGTCAATCGAGATCCTCAACAATCTGTGCCGCCGTGAAGCGCGAATCGTACGCTCCCTCAGCGCCATGGGAAAGTAGGAGACGAGATGGTTGGATGCTTTTACCTTGCGCGGAAACCTAAGGATGGCTCTCTCGGGCTGCGGCGCTAGGGTTTTCAGAAAGAGGGAGAGTGATGAGATGACACGAGGAGAGAGAAAATATCAGGATCTTCTGCATGTATTCCGAATCGGGCTGCACGGAAAGCACGTGTCATGGCTTTATTTTAGCTTCCTTGTAAGAAATGTTATCTGAGAACATCCGATCTTAATGTTTGCCAGCAAACACCCTATTGGCCTTTGGATCACATGCAAACAGTGAAACTTTCCACTCATCCATATCAACCGTTCGCTCGGATCGAACTCTTAGAGAAGTGACATCAATAGAGGCGAAGGTGTGTCGATATTTTGATGAGATAGCTACTATTTTTTGTGGGAGTCGACGTTGACGATCTGACTACGAACGTGCGGAGACGCCGCGCCTTAGCAACCGCTAAACCAACTTTCGAGGGGCTATTGACCATGCCGGAGCACGATCAACCTGACCACGAGGGTTTATTCCCTACGAGCAAACGAAAAACAAGTAAGAAACTGAGATTGTAATCTGGATGTTGCGAATTTAAGAGGAAAACTTTATTGATGAAAGTGGGGTTATATGACGTCTTTGATCTGGTCGTTGAATACGAAGTTGCGGCTATGGCAAACTTTTAATCTAAACAAAACTCAAAGTCTAGGCTCTAAGGGCTGTATATATGGAGGGAGATAGGGGAATTTCAGGACCCCTTGGAGGAGGGGTCCAAAACCACCCTAACTCTTGTTTCCCCACACATATGGCTTCTAAAAACAGCCTATACTCAAGTATTTCGAAATTATATGGGTCTGGCCCAAAAATAAGGTGGCGTGACACCTATTATAAGCTATGGAAGGAATTTATGAAAAGGACATCTTGTATATTTCGTTCATGTCCTTGTATGTCATCAAGGAGGCTTTAAAAGTGCTGAAATCTGCACTAGAAACATCGTTCTAGTTCCCTTCACGCGTGCCTTCATCTCCATGCTTATTTCTGCTCCAGTGTTTAGCCCTCTTTTCCATGCTAGGCCCTTTATTAGTAATCAACACGAATATATCCAATTTAGGCAGCATCATATTCTCGTGAACATTATAATTGTTACCAAGAAACGAAAATACATGGTAATTCAATTGTCGTATACGAGCTCTAGTGATTGATCCAATATGTATAGCAGCTGGGGTGTGGGTGTAACAATGGTATTGATGTCCTCGTCAATTCCCCTCATTATCCCCCACCCCTCTCTCTCCCTCTCTCAGTTGCACACACGGAGGACACAAACACACACAAGCGCGCAAACACAGACGAACTGCGAATCACGCGTGTGGCATGTACGGACAACCGTGCCACTCGGCAACAACCCATGCATGCAGCCACTCTTGTCATCGGTTGAACATAAGTTCGAACGATGGGTCGATCGAGCACACACTCCAACGGGAATAATGATATTTGTTAAGATATATAGCTACATGTAGTATCCTATGTGATAGAGGCAAAGGTGTCCTAACATGGCTAGAGACTGTGTCGGTATTTTCTCAAAGAGGAAGGGATGATGCAGCATAGTTACGGTAAGTATTTCCCTCAGTTATGAAACCAAGGTACCAATCCAGTAGGAGGACCAAGTAACACTATGTAAACGGTACCTGCACACAAAAAACAAATACTTGCAACCTGACGTGTAAAGGGGTTGTTAATCCCTCGTTGGTAAAAAGATAGATAAATTTGTATGAGTTAGGGTAAATAGATCTGAATAAAACGCGAAATAACATAAATAAAGAAAAAAATGCAATAAGGTATTTTTGGGTTTTGGAATAATAGATCTGAAAACAAATGCGACAAAAAATAAATCGGAAAGCAAATATGATAAAAGATAGACCCGGGGCCATATGTTTCACTAGTGGCTTCTCTCGAGAAATAGCACACGGTGGGTAAACAAAATGCTGTTGGGCAATTGATAGAAGAAAAAATAATTATGACGATGTCCAAGGCAATGATCAATATATACACATTACGTCCAAAATTAGTAGACCGAAACGATTCTACATCTACTACTATTACTCCACACATCGACCGCTATCCAGCATGCATCTAGTGTATTAAGTTCATGGAGAAACAAAATAATGCAATAAGAACGATGACATGATGCAGACAAGATTTATTCATGTAGGAATAGCCTCCATCTTTTTATCCTTAATAGCAACGATACATGCGTGCCTCGCTGCCCCTTCTGTCACTTGGAGAGGACATCACAAGATCGAACCCGTCACAAAGCACCTCTACTTTCACTTATATGTGCAAACTGAGTTGCAATATTTTCATGCCTTCTACTTCTTGTGATAATATTTTGCCTTTATATTTTATGAACTATGAAAGTTACTCATGTATACATGTGTCATATGTGCAAAAACCAAGGGAAGTAAAAATGAATGACATATACATATACGTACACCTTGTCTGTTTTGGTAGCCACATTTTAGATTAAGAAACACCGAGACAATTTTGTTTTCAAGAATGAGAGGATGATAAAGACATGACTACCTTGGATACGACCAAAAATATTGCATACATGCATATTTATGAGGTGATTTCTAATGCAAACTATGTAATAATTTATTTGCCACAAAATCATCACCATTATCAATACGTCATATATATTCACAATATTTAGATTGCTTTACCATATTTTTACTTGTTCTTCGACTACTTGCAAGAATAGACCTTTATGGTCAGGTTGATCGTGCTTTGGCATGATCAATAACTTCTCAGAGTTGGTTTAGCAATTTCTAAAGCGCAACTTCGTGCACGTTTGTAGTCGGATCGTCAAAGTTGACTCCACCAAATCTGTAGTTGTCATCTCATCGAAAGATCGGGCCCCTCGCCTCTATCAAGTGGTATCTTAAATCGATAGTTAAGATGCCGGAAGCATGATCAACCTGACCACAAAGGTCTATTCTTACATGCAATCGAAGAACAAACAAAAATATGATAATGCAATCTGAATAT
>NC_041382.1:307975443-308073399 GCF_002162155.2 Triticum dicoccoides | reverse complement strand
AAAGTAGTCTTGGTCTGGTCGTTGGACACAAATGAAGTACACGAAGTTAAAATGACTAACTTTTAACTGAACAAATTCCAAGGAAAAAGCTACTAGATTGATCTACTTATATAGGAGCAAGGGATGGTGCCCAAGGAGGTAGGCGAACGTCCCAAGGCAGCCTAAAACTAACTCTAGATCTTATAAGGCCCATGGGCCCAAGTGGAGGTGATGCAGCACCTTTGGACTTGTAGTTTGACTCGGATTCTGATGTAGAGTCAGATTGTTTCATCAATATCTCAAAGCCTCGGACGAATTTGAAGGTGAATCCAATTGGGTTGGAAAGAGCACGAAATCTATTTTCCGAAAAAAGAATCACCCAATCCGGTGTCCGGATGAAAGAGATCTTGGTGTTTTGAGTTAGGTATATCTGTGTAGTCCGAATCTGTGTCCAGAACGTGAGAGACTTAGACTCTATCTTCTCTTGGCCAAAAAGTGACGTGAGAGGACTTTTTGAACATCACATAAACTTCTCTTTTTCCCTTATCTTCATATGTGGATTGTACAAATGTTCTATACACCTGCAATTAGACATGGCACAAAAGTCTGTGAATTATTTTTTCATGGATAACATAAATAAATTATTGCATAGTTTGCATTAGAAATCACCTCACAAATATGCATGTATGCATTATTTGGTCGTATCCAAGGTAATCATGTCCTCATTATCCTCCCCTTCTTGAAAACAAAGCCGTCATCGGCATTGCTTAATCTAAAGTGTGGCTAACAAAAGAGACAAGGTGTACATGTTATATATGTATATGTCATCCATTTTTACTTCCCTTAGTTTTCACACATATGACACATGTATACATGAGTAACTTTCATAGTTCATAAAATATAAAGGCGAAATATTATCACAAGAAGTAGAAGGCATGAAAATATTGCAACTCAGTTTGCACATATAAGTGAAGCTCTTATTCATATCAAAAGGTTGACAATGTTCATCATTAAACCATCCCAACATTGTTGAATAAACCTTACTTGCATCTAATTTACATGCTACAACATGCTTAAATGAGCAAATATGCAATAAGTCATTTGACACAGAACCATCACCAAGAATAGAGGTCATATCAAAATGATTAAACAGTGGTTCTTTTGCGTCAAAAGTTAATTCAATGGGTGCACTCAAAATTGTTGGTATTTCAACTGTTTGATTACATGATGCATTCATGATAGTAACACAATTCTCTAAAATAGGTGGTGTGCTTAAATCAATAGGTAACTCAACACATGATGTATTCAAGTTAACTAGGCATGCATCATTCTCATGTGAAAGTGAAAATTTTGTACCTTTGTCATTACCTCTTATGATCAACTCAGATGATGTAGGCACTCTCAGTGATGATGTGTCTCATGGTGGAGATTGTCGGATGTGGGGTTCCGGCAAACCCTTAAGGTTCGAACACTGGGGTGCGCGCGAAGTCTTTTCCTCCCACCGATCTATGCCCTAGCTCGCTAAGATCTCGCAGACGAACTCGACGAACTCGCAACACAGGAAGACACAAGATTTATATTGGTTCGGGCCACCGTTGTGGTGTAATACCCTACTCCAGTGTGGTGGTGGTGGTGGATTGCCTCTTGGGCTGATGATGAACAATACAAGGGGAAGAACAACCTCTTGAGGTTGAGGTGTTCTTGTGCTTGGCCAACTTGTGTGGGTGAGAGTGATTTTCTGGCCCCTCTTGCCTATGGTGGTGGCTAGTCCTATTTATAGAGGCCCTGGTCCTCTTCCTAAATATTGTGCGGGAAGGGAGCCAACAACGGCGGGCAAATTTGAAGGGGGACAGCTAGTACAAGCTATCCTGACAAAGGTGGTCTTCCCCTGCCAAAGGCTCTGGTGGTGACGCCGTCTTGGGCTCCACGATGACCTTCGTCTTGCCGTCCTTCTGGTCTTGGTCTTGTTGCACCAAAATGGCAACCTTTGCCTGATGCCTCGGTACTTCTCGCCTGCGTTGGTCTCCTTAGCACCAAAGAGGAAACAAGGACGCTGCGCGCGCTGGCGCCCGCCTGGTGTCGATCGTCATGGCTCACGTCACGAGAGCCTCGTGAGGTGCTACCTCTTGAGCACTGCATTGGATTTCCCCGAAGAGGAGAGGATGATGCAGCAAAGTAGCGTAAGTATTTCCCTCAGTTTTTGAGAACCAAGGTATCGATCCAGTAGGAGGCTACACGCGAGTCCCTTGTACCTACACAAAAACAATAGCTCAACGCAACCAACGCGCTTAGGGGTTGTCAATCCTTTCACGGTCACTTACGAAAGTGAGATCTGATAGAGATGATAAATAATATTTTTGGTATTTTTGGTATAGAGATGCAAAGTAAAAAAGTAAAAGCAAAGTAAAAGCAAAGTAATAATAAAGTGATGGAGATTGATATGATGAGAAAGAGACCCGGGGGCCATAGGTTTCACTAGTGGCTTCTCTCAAGAGCATAAGTATTCTACGGTGGGTGGACAAATTACTGTTGAGCAATTGACAGAATTGAGCATAGTTATGAGAATATCTAGGTATGATCATGTATATAGGCATCACGTCCGAGACAAGTAGACCGACTCCTGCCTGCATCTACTACTATTACTCCACTCATCGACCGCTATCCAGCATGCATCTAGAGTATTAAGTTAAAAACAGAGTAACGCCTTAAGCAAGATGACATGATGTAGAGGGATAGTTTCATGCAATATGATAAAAAAATCATCTTGTTATCCTCGATGGCAACGATACAATACGTGCCTTGCTGCCCCTTCTGTCACTGGGAAAGGACACTGCAAGATCGAACCCAAAGCTAAGCACTTCTCCCATGGCAAGAAAAACCAATCTAGTGGGCCAAACCAAACTGATAATTCGAAGAGACTTGCAAAGATAACCAATCATACGTAAAAGAATTCAGAGAAGATTCAAATATTATTCATAGATAGACTTGATCATAAACCCACAATTCATCGGTCTCAACAAACACACCGCAAAAAGAAGATTACATCGAATAGATCTCCACAAGAGAGGGGGAGAATATTGTATTGAGATCCAAAAAGAGAGAAGAAGCCATCTAGATACTAACTATGGACCCGTACGTCTGAAGTAAACTACTCACACTTCATCGGAGGGGCTTGGATGATGAGAAGCCCTCCGTGATCGATGCCCCCTCCGGTGGAGCTCCGGAACAGCGGAGGAGGTTTATGTGTGAAAGAGCATATCATATCACGGGGTTTGGATGCATCGACGAAGTATGCGCCAACTCTCAATGTGAGAAAGGGCAATGCACGGTACCGAAGAGGCTAGCAAGGATGGAAGGGTGAGAGTGCGTGTAATCTATGGACTCAATATTAGTCATAAAGAACTCACATACTTATTGCAAAATTCTACAAGTCATCAAAAACCTCAGCACTACGCGCATGCTCCTAGGGGGATAGATTGGTAGGAAAAGACCATCGCTCGTCCCCGACCGCCACTCATAAGGAAGACAATCAAATAACACCTCATGTTTTAAATTTGTTGCATAACGTTTACCATACATGCATGCTACGGGACTTGCAAACTTCAACACAAGTATATATCAATTTCACAACTACTCAACTAGCATGACTTTGATATTATTACCTCCATATCTCAAAACAATCATCAAACATCAAACTTTTCTTAGTATTCAACACACTCATAAGAAAGTTTTATTATTAATCTTGCATACCAAGCATATTAGGATTTTAAGCAAATTACCATGCTAATAAGACTCTCAAAATAATCTAAGTGAAGCATGAGAGATCAATAGTTTCTATAAAACAAATCCACCACCGTGCTCTAAAAGATAGAAGTGAAGCACTAGAGCAAAACTATAAAGCTCAAAAGATATAAGTGAAGCACATAGAGCAAAACTATAAAGCTCAAAAGATATAAGTGAAGCACATAGAGTATTCTATCAAATTCCAAATCATGTATGGCTCTCTCAAAAGGTGTGTACAGCAAGGATGATTGTGGTAGACTAACAAGCAAAGACTCAAATAATAAAAGACGCTCCAAGCAAAACACATATCATGTGGTGAATAAAAATATAGCTCCAAGTAAAGTTACCGATAGAAGTAGACGAAAGAGGGGATGCCTTCCGGGGCATCCCCAAGCTTTGGCTTTTTAGGTGCCTTAGATTATCTTGGGGGTTCCATGGGAATCCCCAAGCTTAGGTTCTTTCCACTCCTTGTTCCATAATCCATCAAATCTTTACCCAAAACTTGAAAACTTCACAACACAAAACTTAAAGTAGAAAATCTCGTGAGCTCCGTTAGCGAAAGAAAACAAAAGACCACTTCAAGGTACTGTAATGAACTCATTATTTATTTATATTGATGTTATACCTACTGTATTCCAACTTCTCTATGGATTATAAACTTTTTTACTAGCCATAGATTCATCAAAATAAGCAAACAACACACGAAAAACAGAATCTGTCAAAAACAGAACAGTCTGTAGTAATCTGTAGCTAGAGCAAGATCTGGAACCCCAAAAATTATAAAATAAATTTCTGGACGTGAGGAATTTATCTATTAATCATCTGCAAAAAGAATTAACTAAATATCACTGTCCAAATAAAAATTACAGCAGTTCTCGTGAGCGCTAAAGTTTCTGTTTTTTACAGCAAGTTCAACAAGACTTTCCCCAAGTCTTCCCAACGGTTCTACTTGGCACAAACACTAATTAAACACAAAAAACACAACCAAAACAGAGGCTAAATAATTTATTTATTACTAAACAGGAGAAAAATCAAGGAATAAAAATAAAATTGGGTTGCCTCCCAACAAGCGCTATCGTTTAACGCCCTTAGCTAGGCATAACAAGCAAGAATAGATCTAAGTATTGCCATCTTTGGTAGGCAATTCATAAGTGGATCTCATGATAGATTCATATGGTAATTTTGTTTTATTTCTAGGGAAGTGTCCCATGCCCTTTTTTAATGGAAATTGAAATCTAATATTCCCTTCTTTCATATCAATAATTGCACCAACTGTTCTAAGGAAAGGTCTACCAAGAATAATAGGGCAAGAAGGATTGCAATCTATATCAAGAACGATAAAATATACGGGCACATAATTCCTATTTGCAACAATAAGAACATCATTAATTCTTCCCATAGGTTTCTTAATAGTGGAATCCGCAAGATGCTGTAGGGGAACGTAGCAGAAATTCAAAATTTTCTACGCATCACCAAGATTAATCTATGGAGTAATCTAGCAACGAGGGGAAGGAGAGTGCATCTACATACCCTTGTAGATTACTAAGCGGAAGCATTCAAGTGAACGGGGTTGATGGAGTCGTACTCGCTATGATCCAAATCACCGATGATCCTAGTGCCGAACGGACGGCACCTCCGTGTTCAACACACGTACAGCCTGATGACGTCTCCTACGGCTTGATCCAGCAAGGGGAGAAGGAGAGGTTGGGGAAGACTTCATCCAGCAGCAGCACAACGGCATGGTGGTGGTGGAGGAGCGCGGGACTCCAGCAGGGCTTCGCCAAGCACTACGAGAGACGAGGAGGGAGAGGGGTAGGGCTGCGCCAATAGGGAGAGCAAATCACATGTGTTGGGCAGCCCCATACCTCAAGTATATATAGGGGGAGGGGAGGGGCTGCGCCCCCACCTAGGGTTCCCTCCCTAGGGGTGGTGGCAGCCCCCAGATCCCATCTGGGAGGCGGCCAAGGGGAGAGAGAGGGGGGCGCACCTAGGGTGGGCCTTAGGGCCCATCTGCACCTAGGGTTTGCCTCTGGTGTACGAGCTTCTCCAACAGATGTATTAGAAATGATACCCTGGGATGGATCCCTCTCCTCTTGAGGACACCTTGGGCCATGGTCGGAGGCGCCCCAGCCCACCTAGGGGCTGGTCCCTTCCCACTATTGGCCCATGTAGGCCTCCGGGGCTGGTGGCCCCACCTGGTGGACCCCCGGACCCCTCCGGTGGTCCCGGTACACTACCGGTGATGCCCGGAACACTTCCGGTGGCCGAAACCATACTTCCTATATATCAATCTTTACCTCCAGACCATTCCAGAACTCCTCGTGACGTCCGGGATCTCATCCGGGACTCCGAACAACATTCGGTAACCGCGTACATACTTTCCCTATAACCCTAGCGTCATCGAACCTTAAGTGTGTAGACCCTACGGGTTCGGGAGACATGCAGACATGACCGAGATGACTCTCCGGTCAATAACCAACAGTGGGATCTGGATACCCATGTTGGCTCCCACATGTTCCATGATGATCTCATCGGATGAACCACGATGTCGAGGATTCAATCAATCCCGTATTCAATTCCATTTATCCATCAGTACGATACTTGCCCGAGATTCGATCGTCGGTATCCCGATACCTTGTTCAATCTCGTTACCGGCAAGTCTCTTTACTCGTTCCGTAACACATCATCCCGTGATCAACTCCTTGGTCACATTGTGCACATTATGATGATGTCCTACCGAGTGGGCCCAGAGATACCTCTTCGTTTACACTAAGTGACAACCCAA
This sequence comes from Triticum dicoccoides, assembly GCF_002162155.2. NCBI lineage: Eukaryota > Viridiplantae > Streptophyta > Magnoliopsida > Poales > Poaceae > Triticum > Triticum dicoccoides. Next base: position 308,066,852 of record NC_041382.1, on the reverse strand, counting down.
CAGACACTTTCGGAGATACCTGTAGTGTACCTTTATAGCCACTCAGTTATGTTGTGATGTTTGGCACACCCAAAGCACTCCTACGGTATCCGGGAGTTGCACAATCTCATGGTCTAAGGAAATCATACTTGACATTAGAATAGCTTTAGCAAACGAACTACATGATCTTGTGCTAGGCTTAGGATTGGGTCTTATCCATCACATCATTCTCCTAATGATGTGATTCCGTTATCAACGACATCCAATGTCCATGGTCAGGAAACCGTAACCATCTATTGATAAACGAGCTAGTCAACTAGAGGCTTACTAGGGACATGGTGTTGTCTATGTATCCACACATGTATCCGAGTTTCCTATCAATACAATTCTAGCATGGATAATAAACTATTATCATGAACAAGGAAATATAACAATAACCAATTTATTATTGCCTCTAGGGCATATTTCCAACAGTCTCCCACTTGCACTAGAGTCAATAATCTAGTTCACATCGCCATGTGATTAACACTCAAAGAGTTCTGGGTTTGATCATGTTATGCTTGTGAGAAAGGTTGTAGTCAACGGGTCTTGCCATATTCAGATCCCTATGTATTTCGCAAAACTTTATATCGTAGATGCTGCTACCACGTTCCACTTGGAGCTATTCCAAATTATTGCTCCATTATACGTATCTGGTATCTCTACTCAGAGCTATCCGGATAGGTGTTAAGCTTGCATCGACGTAACTCTTTATGTCGAACTCTTTATCACCTCCATGACCGAGAAACATTTCCTTATTCCTCTAAGGATAATTTTGACCGCTATCTGGTGATCTACTCCTAGATCACCTTTGTACCCTCTTGCCAGACATATGGCAAGGCACACATCTGGTGCGGTACTCAGCATGGCATACCGTATAGAGCCTATGACAAAAGTATAGGGGACGTCCTTCGTCCTTCCTCTTTCTTCTGCTGTGGTCAATCTTCGAGTCTTACTCAACTTCACACTTTACAATTCAGGTAAGAACCCCTTCTTTGACTGATCTATTTTGAACTCCTTCAAAAACATGTCAAGGTGTGTGTTCTTTTGAAAGTATCATCAGGCGTCTTTGATCTATTCTATAGATCTTGATGCCCAATATGTAAGCAGATTTATCCAGGTCTTCCTTTGAAAAACACTCTTCAAACAACCGTTTATGCTTTCCAGAAATTCTACATTATTTCGGATCAACAATATGTCATCCACATATACTTATCAGAAATGTTGTAGTGCTCCCACTCACTTTCTTGTAAATACAAGTTTCTAGCAAACATTGTATAAACCTAAAAGCTTTGATCACTCCATCAAAGCATATATTCCGACTCCGAGATGCTTGCTCTAGTCCATAGAAGGATTGCTGGAGCCAGCATACCTTTTAGCATCCTTAGGATCGACAAAACTTTGATTGTATCACATACAAATTTTCTTACGAAAACTGGTAAGAAAACTTGTTTTGACATCCATCTGTAAGATTTCATAATCGAAAAAATGCAGCTAATGCTAACATGATTCCGACAGACTTAAGCATCGCTACGGGTGAGAAATTCTCATCGTAGTCAACTCCTTGAACTTGTGAAAAACTCTTTGCCACAAGTCAAGCTTCATAGACGGTAACATTACCGCCCACGTCCGTCTTCTTCTTAAAATCCATTTATCTCAATGGCTTGCCGATCATCGGGCAATTCCACCAAAGTCCATACTTTGTTCTGATATATGGATCCTATCTCGGATTTCATGGCTTCTAACCATTTGTCGGAACACGGGCTCACCATCGCTTCTCCATAGTTTGTAGGTTCATTGTTGTTTAACAACATGATATCTAAGACAGGATTACCGTACCACTCAGGAGTAGTACATATCCTTGTCGACCTACGAGGTTCGATAGCAACTTGATCTGAAGCTTCATGATCACTATCATTAACTTCCTATTCAACAGATGTGGGCGCCACAGAAAAAACATCTTTCTGTGTTGCATCACTTTCTGTTGAAATAAAGGTTCGACAACCTCATCAAGTTCTATCTTCCTCCCACTCAATTCTTTCGAGAGAAACTCCTTCTCGAGAAAGGACCCGTTCTTAGCGACAAACAATTTGCCCTCGGATCTGAGATAGAAGGTATACCAAACTGTCACCTTTGGGTACTCTATGAAGATGTGTTTGTCCGGTTTTTTGTTCGAGCTTCTCCGACTGAAGCCTTAAGCATCGCAGCCCCAAACATTAAGAAACGACAACTTTGGTTTCTTGCCAAACCAATGTTCATATGACGTTGTCTCAACGGACTTAGATGGTGTCCTATCTAAAGTGAATGCAGCAGTCTCTAACGCATAACCTCAAAATGAAAACGGTAGATTGGTAAGAGACATCATAGATCGCACCATATCTCATAGGGTTCGATTACGATATCCGGACACACCATTACCTTGTGGTGTTCCAGGTGGCTTCAACTGTGAAACAATTCCACAATGTCTTAAGTGATTGCCAAACTCATAACTCGGAAAATCCCCTTTTGATCAGATCGTAGGAACATGATCTTATTGTTATGATGATTCTTAACTTCACTCTGAAATCGCTTGAAATTTTCAAACGTTTCAGACTTGTGTTTCATTAAGTAGATATACCTATATCTACCCAAATCGTCAGTGAAGATGAGAAAATAGCGATATCCACCGCACGCTTCAATTCTCATTGGATCACACGCATCAGCATGCATGATTTCCAACAAGTCACTTGCCCGTTACATTGTACCTGAAAACGGGGTCTTAGTCATCCTGCCCATGAGGCATGGCTCGCATGTGTCAAGCGATTCAAAATCAAGTGACTCAAAACATCCATCGATATGGAGTTTCTTCATGCATCTTACGCCAATATGACCTAAGCGGCAGTGCCACAAGAAAGTGGTACTATCATTATTAACTCTACATCTTTTGGCGTGAACATGTGTATTACCACGACCGAGATTCAATGAACCTATTCACATAGGGTGCATGACCATGAAAGGTATCATTCATGTAAACAGAATAACCATTATTCTCTAACTTAAATGAATGACCGTACTGCACTGAACATGATCTAATCATATTCATGCTCAACGTAGACACTTGATAACATTTATCTAGGTTCAATACTAATCCCGAAGGTAGATGGAGCGTGCGATGGTGATCTCATCAACTTTGGAAACACTTCCAACACACATCGTCACCTCGCCCTCAACCAATCTCCGTTTAGTCCGTAGCTTTTGCTTCAAGTGACCAATAATAGCAACTGAACCGGTATCCAATACCCAGGTGCTACCAGGAGTACTAGTGAGGTACACATTAATAACACATATACACTCTGTTGAAGTTGTCGGCCTTCTTATCTACCATGTATTTGGGGTAATTCCGCTACCAGTGACTGTTCCCCTTACAATAGAAGCACTTAGTCTCAGGTTTGGGTTCAACCTTGGGTTCCTTCACTGGAGCGGCAACTGGTTTGCCATCCATGAATTTTCCCTTCTAGCCCTTGCCCTTCTTGAAACCAGTGGTCTGGTTAAACCATCAACACTTGATGCTCCTTCTTGATTTCTACCTTTTGTGGTCTTAAGAACCGCGAACAGCTCCGGGATCAACTCCATCCCTTGCATGTCATAGTTCATCACGAAGATCTAGTAGCTTAGTGATAGTGGCTAGAGAACTCTATCAATCACTATCTTATCTGGAAGTTTAACTCCCACTTGATTTAAGTGATTGTAGCACCCAGACATTCTGAGCACATGCTCACTAGCTGAGCCATTCTCCTCCATCTTGTTGGTAAAAGAACTTGTCAGAGGTCTCATACCTCTCAACACGGGCATGAGCCTGAAATCCCAATTTCATCTCTTGGAACATCTCATATGTTCTATGGTGTTCAAAATGTCATTGGAATCCCGATTCTAAGCCGTAAAGTGTGGTGCACTAAACTATCAAGTAGTCATCAGGACGTGTCTGTCAGGTGTTCACAACATCCACAGACGACGTTGTAGGGGTTTGCATATTGAGCGGTGCATCAAAGACGTAAGCCTTATGTGTAGCAGTGAGGACACTCCTCGGACTACGGACCTAGTCCGCATCATTGCTTACAATATCTTTCAACTTAATCTTTCTCTAGGAACGTATTGAAACAGGGAGCTACAACGTGAGCTATTTATCTACAACATATTTGCAAAGACAATTTATACTATGTTCATGATAATTGAGTTCATCTAATCAAATTATTTAATGAACTCCCACTCAAATAGACATCCCTCTAGTCATCTAAGTGAAACATGACCTGAGTCAACTAGGCCGTGTCCGATCATCACGTGAGACGGACTAGTCAACATCGGTGAACATCTTCATGTTGATCGTATCTTTTATATGACTCATGCTCGACCTTTCGGTCTTCCGTGTTCCGAGGCTATGTCTGTACATGCTAGGCTTGTCAAGTCAACCTAAGTGTTTCGCATGTGTCCCGAGGCCATTTCTGTACATGCTAGGCTCGTCAACACCCGTTGTATTCGAACGTTAGAATCTATCACACCCGATCATCACGTGGTGCTTCGAAACAACGAACCTTCGCAACGGTGCACAGTTAGGGGGAACACTTTCTTGAAATTATTATGAGGGATCATCTTATTGAAGCTACCGTCGTTCTAAGCAAATAAGATGTAAAACATGATAAACATCACATGCAATCAAATAGTGACATGATATGGCCAATATCATTTTGCTCCTTTTGATCTCCATCTTTGGGGCTCCATGATCATCGTTGTCACCGGCATGACACCATGATCTCCATCATCATGATCTCCATCATCGTGTCTTCTTGAAGTTGTCTCGTCATCTATTACTTCTACTACTATGGCTAACGCTTTAGCAATAAAGTAAAGTAATTACATGACGTTTATGTTGACACGCAGGTCATAAATAAATAAAGACAACTCCTATGGCTCCTGCCGGTTGTCATACTCGTCGACATGCAAGTCGTGATTCCTATTACAAGAACATGATCATCTCATACATCACATATATCATTCATCACATCCTTTGGCCATATCACATCACAAGGCATATGCTGCAAAAACAAGTTAGACGTCCTCTAATTGTTGTTGCAAGTTTTTACGTGGCTGCTATAGGTTTCTAGCAAGAACGTTTCTTACCTACGCGAAAACCACAACGTGATATGCCAATTTCCATTTACCCTTCATAAGGACCCTTTTCATTGAATCCGATCGACTAAAGTGGGAGAGACAGACACCCGCTAGCCACCTTATGCAACTAGTGCATGTCAGTCGGTGGAACCAGTCTCACGTAAGAGTACGTGTAAGGTCGGTCCGGGCCGCTTCATCCCATGATGCTGCCGAATCAAGATAAGACTAGTAACGGCAAGTAAATTGACAAAATTGACGCCCACAACTACTTTGTGTTCTACTCGTGCATAGAAACTACGCATAGACCTAGCTCATGATGCCACTGTAGGGGAATGTAGCAGAAATTCAAAATTTTCTACGCATCACCAAGATCAATCTATGGAGTAATTTAGCAACGAGGGGAAGGAGAGTGCATCTACATACCCTTGTAATTTAGCAACGAGATCAAGTGAATGAGGTTGATGGAGTCGTACTCGCCGTGATCCAAATCACCGATGATCCTAGTGCCGAACGGACGGCACCTCCATGTTCAACACACGTACAGCCCGATGACGTCTCCTACGCTTTGATCCAGCAAGGGGAGAAGGAGAGGTTGGGGAAGACTTCATCCAGCAGCAGCACGACGGCGTGGTGGTGGTGGAGGAGCGCGGGACTCCAGCAGGGCATCGCCAAGCACTACGAGAGATGAGGAGGGAGAGGGGTAGGGCTGCACCAACAGGGAGAGCAAATCACATGTGTTGGGCAGCCCCATACCTCAAGTATATATAGGGGGAGGGGAGGGGCTGTGCCCCCACCTAGGGTTCCCTCCCTAGGGGTGGCGGCAGCCCCCAGATCCCATCTGGGAGGCGGCCAAGGGGAGAGAGAGGGGGGCGCACCTAGGGTGGGCCTTAGGGCCCATCTGCGCCTAGGGTTTGCCCCCTCTCCTCTTAAGGATGCCTTGGGCCTTGGTGGGAGGCGCCCCAGCCCACCTAGGGGCTGGTCCCTTCCCACTATTGGCCCATGTAGGCCTCCGGGGCTGGTGGCCCCACCTGGTGGACCCCCGGACCCCTCCGGTGGTCCCGGTACACTACCGGTGATGCCCGGAACACTTCCGGTGGCCAAAACCATACTTCCTGTATATCAATCTTTACCTCCGGACCATTCCGGAACTCCTCGTGACGTCCGGGATCTCATCCGGGACTCCGAACAACATTCGGTAACCGCGTACATACTTTCCCTATAACCCTAGCGTCATCGAACCTTAAGTGTGTAGACCCGACGGGTTCGGGAGACATGCAGACATGACCGAGATGACTCTCCGGTCAATAACCAACAGCGGGATCTGGATACCCATGTTGGCTCCCACATGTTCCACGATGATCTCATTGGATGAACCACGATGTCGAGGATTCAATCAATCCCATATTCAATTCCCTTTGTCCATCGGTATGATACTTGCCCGAGATTCGATCGTCGGTATCCCGATACCTTGTTCAATCTCGTTACCGGCAAGTCTCTTTACTCGTTCCGTAACACATCATCCCGTGATCAACTCCTTGGTCACATTGTGCACATTATGATTATGTCCTACCGAGTGGGCCCAGAGATACCTCTCCGTTTACACGGAGTGACAACCCAACAGACACTTTCGGAGATACCTGTAGTGTACCTTTATATCCACCCAGTTACGTTGTGATGTTTGGCACACCCAAAGCACTCCTACGGTATCCGGGAGTTGCACAATCTCATGGTCTAAGGAAATGATACTTGACATTAGAATAGCTTTAGCAAACGAACTACGCGATCTTGTGCTAGGCTTAGGATTGGGTCTTGTCCATCACATCATTCTCCTAATGATGTGATCCCGTTATCAACGACATCCAATGTCCATGGTTAGGAAACCGTAACCATCTATTGATAAACGAGCTAGTCAACTAGAGGCTTACTAGGGACATGGTGTTGTCTATGTATCCACACATGTATCTGAGTTTCCTATCAATACAATTCTAGCATGGATAATAAACTATTATCATGAACAAGGAAATATAACAATAACCAATTTATTATTGCCTCTAGGGCATATTTCCAACAGATGCAAGTTTAGATAGCAATCATCAAAATCACGGAAATCTAGCAAATCACACAAAGTTTTGGGAATAGTAGAGACACTAGCACCCAAATCACACAAAGCATAAAACTCATAATCTTTAATTTTAATTTTAATAGTAGGTTACCACTCATCATAAAGTTTTCTCGGGATAGAAACTTTCAACTCAAGTTTTTCTTCATAAGATTGCATCAAGGCATCAACGATATGTTCGGTAAAGGCTTTATTTTGACTATAAGCATGAGGAGATTTTAGCATGGATTGCAACAAGGAAATACAATCAATCAAAGAGCAATTTTCATAATTAAATTTCTTGAAATCCAATATAGTGGGTTTAGCATCATCTGGGGTTTTATTTCTTTTAATCCCACTTTTACCAATTTCATCATCAAGATCAAATACTCCGAATTTTTAGAACACCTTCTAGGTAAATGTGGATCATATTCAGTCCCATAATTATGAAGATTAATATTGCAAAACAAAGATTTAATAGGGGACACATCAATAACTTTTAGATCTTCATCATTATTTTCATAGGAACTAGAAGAACACGCTTTAATAAAGGCATCTTTCATAGCACGCATCCTAGCGGTTCTTTCCTTGCACTCATCAATGGAAATTCTCATGGCTTTGAGAGACTCATTGATATCATGCTTAGGAGGAATAGATCTAAGATTTAAAGAATCAACATCAAGAGAAATTCTATCAACGTTCCTAGCCAAATCATCAATCTTAAGCAATTTTTCTTCAATCATAGCATTAAAATTCTTTTGCGAAGAAATAAATTCTTTAATATTAGATTCAAAATCAGAGGGCATCTTATTATAATTTCCATAAGAATTGTTGTAGGAATTACCATAATGATTAGAGGGATTACTAGGATAAGGCCTATGATTGAAATTTCCTCTATACGCATTGTTACCAAAATTATTCCTATCAACAAAATTCACATCCATAGATTCATTATTATTCTCAATCAAAGTAGACAAGGGCATATCATTAGGATCAGAAGAAACACTCTTATTAGTAAATAATTTCATAAGTTCATCCATCTTTCCACTCAAAATATTAATTTCATCTATCGCATGCACCTTTTTATTAGTAGATCTTTCAGTATGCCATTGAGAATAATTAACCATAATATTATCTAGGAGTTTAGTAGCATCTCCTAAAGTGATTTCCATAAAAGTGCCTCCCGCGGCCGAATCTAAAAGATTTCTAGAAGCAAAATTCAATCCGGCATAAAAAATTTGTATAATCATCCACAAATTCAAACCATGAGTAGGGCAATTACGTATCATTAATTTCATTCTCTCCCAAGCTTGTGCAATGTGTTCATGATCAAGTTGCTTAAAATTCATAATATCATTTCTAAGAGAGATGATCTTAGCGGGAGGAAAATACTTAGAGATAAAAACATCTTTGCACTTGTTCCATGATTCAATACTATTTTTAGGCAAAGATGAAAACCAAGCTTTAGCACGATCTCTAAGCGAAAAAGGAAATAGCTTCAATTTAACAATATCATTATCGACATCTTTCTTCTTTTGCATGTCACACAAATCAATGAAGCTATTAAGATGGGTAGCGGCATCTTCACTAGGAAGGCCGGAGAATGGATCTTTCATGACAAGATCCAACAAAGCAGTATTAATTTCACAAGATTCAGCATCGGTAAGAGGAGAAATTGGAGTGCTAAGGAAATCATTATTGTTGGTATTGGTGAAGTCACATAATTTAGTATTATCTTGAGCCATCGCGACAAACAAGCAATCCAACACGCGAGCAAACAAAAAGCAAACGGGCAAAAAGAGGCAAATAGAGAGGGAGGATAGAGAGAGGGGCGAATAAAACGGCAAGGGTGCAGTGGGGGAGAGGAAAACGAGAGGCAAGTGGCAAATAATGTAATGCGGGAGACAGGGATTGTGATGGGTACTTGGTATGTTGACTTTTGCGCAGACTCCCCGGCAACGGCGCCAGAAATTCTTCTTGCTACCTCTTGAGCACTGCGTTGGATTTCCCCGAAGAGGAGAGGATGATGCAGCAAAGTAGCGTAAGTATTTCCCTTAGTTTTTGAGAACCAAGGTATCAATCCAGTAGGAGGCTACGCGCGAGTCCCTTGTATCTACACACGCTCAATGCAACCAACACGCTTAGGGGTTGTCAATCCCTTCACGGTCACTTACGAAAGTGAGATCTGATAGAGATGATAAATACTATTTTTGGTATAGAGATGCAAAGTAAAAAGTAAAAGCAAAGTAAAAGCAAAGCAATAATAAAGTGATGGAGATTGATATGATGAGAAAGAGACCCGGGGGACATAGGTTTCACTAGTGGCTTCTCTCAAGAGCATAAGTATTCTACGGTGGGTGAACAAGTTACTGTTGAGCAATTGACAGAATTGAGCATAGTTATGAGAATATCTAGGTATGATCATGTATATAGGCATCACGTCCGAGACAAGTAGACCGACTCCTGCCTGCATCTACTACTATTACTCCACTCATCGACCGCTATCCAGCATGCATCTAGAGTATTAAGTTAAAAACAGAGTAACACCTTAATCAAGATGACATGATGTAGAGGGATAGTTTCATGCAATATGATAAAAACCCCATCTTGTTATCCTCGATGGCAACGATACAATACGTGCCTTGCTTCCCCTTCTGTCACTGGGAAAGGACACCACAAGGTCGAACCCAAAGCTAAGCACGTCTCCCATGGCAATAAAAACCAATCTAGTAGGCCAAACCAAACAGATAATTCGAAGAGACTTGCAAAGATAACCAATCATACATAAAAGAATTCAGAGAAGATTCAAATAATATTCATAGATAGACTTGATCATAAACCCACAATTCATCGGTCTCAACAAACACACCGCAAAAAGAAGATTACATCGAATAGATCTCCACAAGAGAGGGGGAGAACATTGTATTGAGATCCAAAAAGAGAGAAGAAGCCATCTAGCTACTAACTATGGACCCGTAGGTCTGAAGTAAACTACTCACACTTCATCGGAGGGGCTTGGATGATGATGTAGAAGCCCTCCGTGATTGATGCCCCCTCCGGTGGAGCTCCGGAACAGGCCCCAAGATGGGATCTCGTGGATACAGAAAGTTGCGGCGGTGGAATTAGGTTTTTGGCTCCGTCCCCAATCGTTTGGGGTATGTAGGTATATATAGGAGGAAGAAGTACGTCGGTCGAGCTTCGAGGGGCCCATGAGGCAGGGGGCGCGCCCTAGGGGGGCACCCTCCACCCTCGTGGCCGCCTCGTGGCTTTCTTGACGGAGGGTCCAAGTCTCCTGGATCTTATCTGATGAGAAAATCGCGTTTCCGAAGGTTTCATTCCGTTTGGACTCCGTTTGATATTCTGTTTCTCCGGAACACTGAGATAGGCAAAAAACAGCAATTCTGGGCTGGGCCTCCGGTTAATAGGTTAGTCCCAAAAATATTATAAAAGTGGAAAATAAAGCCCAATATAGTCTAAAATAGTAGATTATATAGCATGGAGCAATCAAAAATTATAGATACGTTGGAGACGTATCATGAGGTTGCCTCGCCTTGATATCTCCGCTCCTCGTGAGCCCGACTGACTAGGCCACTCTAGAGGAGGTCTTGCGTCATCCGCCTCGCGAGGCTTGGCCCCTCGCGAGGGTATTGGATGCCTCGTTGATGAAGATGGGTCGTACGACCTGCTGGCTTAGCCACGCCGCGGGCCGCAGGTTGGCAAGTCTGGGGACCCCCATTCCCAAAACGCCGACAGTAGACCCCGGGCCCAAGGTGTGCTTGGGCTTGGCTTTGCGGCGAAGCCAAGGGTCAAGCTCGGAGCACCGCGGGCTCCAAAAGCCTGCGGCCTCGGTTGACGCATGGCGGTGGATTGGACGCGGGCGTCTCCGCTTCCCCACGCTGCCTCAGCGACTGCACGACTTGACGAGTCCCTGCGACATGCAAGGGAAACCATCATTACCTGCGATCATGGGGGGTGCCGGTTGGCCTTCTCTTGCTATAAACGGGGCGGGGGGCGGAGCCCCTATTGCCCATCTCTTCCTTGCTTGCTTGCTTCTTCTTCCTCGCTCCATTGCTCGCTGTGCCACCAATGGTGCCACGAAGGAAGTTCTCCGCCGCCGAGAAGGGAAAGGCCCCTCGCGAGGGACCCAGCTCGTCGGCGCCCAAGCACGAACATGGCCTTCCACGCAAGCACGTCGCGTCCCTTGTCGCGGCCCACCATCGGAGCGGCGCCAAGGCACGCGGAGGGGGTCGTCCCAGCCATGGCGATCCAGTTGACGAGGGAAGGCGTGCTTTGGTGGCACACCCCCCGTTCGCGCTTCCACATGGTGGAAGTGTCGCCAGAGTTTGTCGTCTGGTCGGAGAATCCGGCCGGCAACTGGCTCCAACTTCCGCGCTTCTTCGCCGACGAGGTGTCGGCCTCTGGTCCAGGCGGACTCTGGCTGCAGGCGGATGGTCGCTGCAGAAAGACCTCTTGGGTTGCAGTCGCGACTTCCGCCACGGGCAACATAGCCCTGGCCCGCGGTTGGCAGACGTTCGCCCGCGCGCGCGGCTTGGGCTGGCGGTGCACCCTCCACTTCAAGTACGACGGCGAATCAACCCTCTATGTGAGGGTGTTTGGGGAAGATGGTCGCCGCGCCGGGTGCTGCCCCGAGGTGAACGATGGTGAGGAGGTGCTCGGTCTCGGGGATGGTCGCGACGAGGATGAGGGCGAGCCTGCCCTCGGGGGCGGCTATGTCTTGTCCAGCTACGGCGGCTCTTCCTCTGGTGATAGCTCCAGCAGCAGTGGCCATGACCAGCCGGCGCGCCCGCTTTGAAGGCGGCAGTGGGTCATCTCGTCGCCGTGCCTCCGTGAAGCGCGAAAAAGAATCTGGCTAGGCTCGGGGTGCCGCTAGGGGTCTGCCTCCGTAGATTGCCGCAACGCTGCTTTTGTTTTACTCTTTTTCCTGCATCAAGAATGTAACCAGTTTGGGCCCAGGGGGGCATGTATCGAACTATGGTTCCTCGGTTGTGGCACCGTGCGTGTTGTGTCGTTACTTCGTGCAAAGATAACTTAACCTGGTGTATCCGGGACACCCTCGTCCTCACGAGGCACTCATTTCCTCGCATCCATCTTGCCTTGGTGGTCTCAATTTGCTCGTGAACTACAAAAGCTCGTTAGGAAGTGTGTTAAAATATTTGCCGTTTTCCCTGGTCCTGACCTGGCGCCTTGTATCGCGGTACCCGAGGGGCACGGACTAGGAGAGGCACGCCAGCTTTTGGGCTCGAACGAGGGTGGCTCGCGAGAAGGCAGAGAAGGGAGAAAATACTCGCGAGGGCACCTGCCTAGCCCCCTCGCGAGGCATGCGAGAGAGAGAACACGAGCTAATCCGAGCCGGAAAAATGCAGCGAGAGGCGAGGGGGTCAAATCAGCAAGGAATGCCAAAAGCAAATTTCGATTAAGGAAAAGGGAGCCAAATACGAAAAGCAAATGAAAAGCCGCGTCCGGCACCTAATCTTGTCTTCAAGTCTTCTTAGCAGCGCGGAGCTAAGTGCTGCCACTAGGTGTGGGCGGGAGCCCCAGGGCCTGAGGCCGGCACTCCCGAGACTCTGGGGCGTGTACAACCCCAACTCATTATTACGTGAGAGTGTCACAGGAGACGATTCTTCATAGGCACCGGGCCTTCTTCACAGGCTCTGGGCCTTTCTTCTCAGGCTCTGGGTCTTGCTTCACAGGCTCTGGGCCTTGCTACACAGGCTCTGGGCCTTGCTTCACAGGCTCTGGGTCTTGCTTTACAGGCTCTGGGCCTTGCTTCACAGGCTCTGGGCCTTGCTTCACAGGCTCTGGGCCTTGCTTTACAGGCTCTGGGCCTTCCTTCATAGGCTCTGGGCCTTGCTTCATGGGTAAAACTTCTGGAGGTGCTGGATGTTCCAGGCGTTTTGGACTAGTACTCCGTCTTGTGTCTCCAAGTGCATGGTGCCAGGCCTGGAGATGTGGACGACCTTGAACGAGCCCTCCCACATTGGTGAAAGCTTATGCAACCCTTCCCTGGAGAGGACCCGCCTCAGGACTAGGTCACCCTTCTCGAGTGTCCTGGAGCGGATGTTGTGGCAGTGGTATCGCCGCAGTGCTTGCTGGTACCTCACCGCCCGTAGCGCAGCTCCGCAGCGACGTTCCTCCCCCAACACGAGGTCCATCCCCCGCGTGGCATCCTGCTGCGTTTCGTCAAACGCCAGGACCCGTGCGGAGCAATGCTTGACCTCGTGAGGGAGGACCGCTTCAGCTCCATAGACGAGGAAGAATGGAGTCTCTCCCGTTGGCTTGGTGGCGGTGGTCCGGATGGACCACAATATGGACTGTAGCTCATCGTGCCAGCCCCTGCCGCAGGCCTCCAGCTTCTTCTTTGAAGGTCCTGGTCTTGAGGCCCCTTAGGACCTCCGCGTTAGCATGTTCGGCCTGACCATTGCTCCTGGGGTGGGCCACTGAAGCGTAGCAGATCTGCGTTCCAAGGTTAGCATAGTAGGTTTTGAAGAGGTTGCTAGTAAACTGCAAACCGTTATATGTGATGATGCGGTTGGGGACCCCGAAGCGGCTCACGAGGCCCTTGATGAACTTGGCAGCGGAGCCGGCTGGGATGTATAGACGGCTTCCACTTCTACCCACTTGGTGAACTTGTCGATGGCGACGTAGAGGTAACGGTAGCCCCTTGGCGCCCGAGGGAACGGGCCTAGGATATCTAGCGCCCAGACCGCGAACGGCCATGTGAGCGGGATAGTTTGAAGGCCCTGAGCAGGTTGATGGATTTGCTTGGCGTGGAATTGGCAAGCTTCGCAAGACTTCACCAGCTCGGTTGCGTCGTTGAGTGTTGTAGGCCAGTAGAATCCACTGCAGAACACCTTGCCGACGAGGGTCCGTGATGACGAGTGGTGTCCGCAGTCCCCGCCGTGTATGTCAATCAGCAACTCCCTTCCTTGGTCGCTGGATATGCAGCGTAGTGTGACATCGTTCGGTCGTTTCCTATATAACTCGCCGTCTTGGATACAGTATGCCGTGGCTTGCCGGGCCACGCGCTCCGCCTCCTCTTCCTTCTCCGGCAACATCCCGTGAGTTAAGTACTCCTTGAATTCCTTGCTCCAGCATTCCTCCTGGGGCTCGAGCGCCAAGAGTAGCCGAGCTCCGGAGGTCGGTCCACAGGTCGGGGCTCCCGTGGTCGGAGGCTGGGGGAGCTCCTCCCGAGGCTGAGTCGTGCTTGAAAGAGGTGGTGCAGCTGATGGCTTGAAGAGCCGCTCCTCAAAGACGCCTGGCTCCTGCGGTTGCCGCTTGGATGCTCTCCTGGCGATGTCGTCGGCTTTCTTGTTGGTGCCCTGGGGCACGTGCTGCAGCTCCAGGCCCGAGAACTGTTTCTCCATCTTGCGCACCTCCGCGAGGTAGGCCTCCATATGCTCGTCCTTCGGCTCATACACCCTATTGGAGAAGTTGACAAGGAGTTGTGAGTCGCCTCTGACGGTGAGGCGCTTCACCCCTAGGGCCGCTGCAGCCTTCAGGCCAGCTATGAGGCCTTCATATTCTGCGATGTTGTTGGAGACCTTCTCGCCGTGCTGAAAGCAGAGTTGCACGGCGTAGTAGAACTTATATTGAGTGGGCAAGATGAGCACTGCTCCAGCCCCCGCGCCCTGGTGTGTGAAGGCGCCATCAAAATACATGACCCAACCGTCCGGAGCCTCACTTCCTGGGGAGGTGGACCGGTCTTCTCCTTCCTCAAGTGTCGGGGCATCCGTCCATTCCGCCACAAAGTCAGCGAGTGCGGCCCCCTTGATGACCCTGGTAGTGCTGAACTCCAACTGGAACGCTTGCAACTCGATGTTCCACTCTACGACCCTTTCGGCTGAGTTAGGGCTCCTAAGTATCCTTCTAGTGGATAGGCTGAGACGACCTTGATGGGGTGGCCCTGGAAGTAGTGTTGCAACTTGCGTGAGGCCACCAGGAGTGCGAGCAGGAGTTTCTGGGGCATGGGGTAGCGCACTCTCACGTCCCGTAGTACGGTGCTCACAAAGTACACCGGGTGTTCGACGAGGGCTGGCACGCTATCGAGGCTCGGGTCCTGCGGAGATCGGGGCATATCCTGAGGTGGAAGGGTCCCTGGGACCCGACTGTCCTCAGGAGCTTCTGCGACGCCGCCCTGCTGAGCTTGGCCTTCCATCGCTGATGCCTTTTCTGCGCCTTCCTGACCCCGCGCTACTTCAGCCTTGGCCTGGCGGGGCGCGCCCTTGGCTTGGCGCTCCTCTCGAACCGCCACCAACGCCGCGCTGGCGGAGTATGGGGTGGCAGCAAGGTAGAGTACCAGAGGCTCGAGGAGCCGTGGTGCCACCATCACTAGGGGCTAGTAAGGTATTTCTTGAGGTCTTGGAAGGCCCGGTCGGCCTCCGGGTTCCACTCGAACGGGCCCTTCCTCTTCATGAGCTTGAAGAATGGTAAGGCGCGCTCTCCCAGTTGGAGATGAAACGCCCTAACGCGGTCACCCGCCCTGCTAGCTTCTGCATCTCTTTGAGGGTCTGCGGCGGGCTCATGTCCTCGATAGCCTTGACCTTCTCCGGGTTCGCCTCAATCCCCCCGTGGGACACAAGGAATCCCAACAGCTTGCCGGAGGGGACACCGAACATGCACTTCTCTGGGTTGAGCCTCAAGTTCACTTGGCGCAGGCTCTCGAAGGTCTCCTCCAAGTCTTGAATCAATGTCCTTGCCTCGCGAGACTTGACCACTATGTCATCGACGTAAGCCTGTGCGTTCCTCCCGAGCTGCCGCCCTAGAGTGATGTGCATCAACCGCTGAAAGGTCGCGCCCGTGTTACACAGCCCGAAGGGCATGCAGGTGTAGCAGTACACCCCACATGGTGTCAGGAAGGCCGTCTTCTCCACATCTTCCACCGCCATCTTGATTTGATGATACCCTGAGAATGCATCCAGGAAGCACATCAGGTCACACTCGGCGGTTGAGTCAACAATCTGGTTGATGCGCGGGAGTGGGAACAGGTCTTGAGGGAGGCTTTGTTAAGATTGGTGAAGTTGACGCACATCCGTTCCTTCCCACCTTTCTTCGGCACCACGACCGGGTTCGCCAGCCATTCGGGGTATCAGACCTCTCGGATGGCACCTGCCGCTTCTAGCTTGCATGTCTCTTGGACGATGAAGGCCTGCTTCTCAGTGGACTGCTGTGACGCCCTCGATTCAATCGCACACTAATCATACACGCAAATGCGTACGATCAAGATCAATGACTCATGAGAAGATATCACAACACAACTCTAGACACAAAATAAAATAATAGAAGCTTTATATTACAAGCCAGGGGCCTCGAGGGCTCGAATACGTAAGCTCGAATACACAAGAGTCAGCGGAAGCAACAATATCTGAGTACAGGCATAAGTTAGACAAGTTTGCCTTAAGACGGCTAGCACAAAACATCAACGATCGAAAAGGCAAGGCCTCCTGCCTGGGAGCCTCCTAACTACTCCAGGTCGTCAGCGGCCATCACGTAGTAGTAGGCACCCTCGGGGTAGTAGTAGTCATCAGTGGTGTCGTTTGGCTCCTAGGATCCGTCATCTGGTCGCAACAAACGGGTATGGGAGAAAAAGAGGTAGCAAAGCAACCGTGAGTACTCATCCAAAGTACTCGCAAGACTTACATCAGATCTAAACTAAGTATGCATCTGTATCAAAGGAAATGGGCTGTATCTGTGGACTAAGCTGCAGAATGCCAGAAAGAATGGGAAAGCCTAGCCTATCGAAGACTAGCATCTTCAAGCATCTTGGAGCATATAGAAGAGTACAAATCAACATAATGTAAAGTAGTAGTAGTGTTATCAACCTCGACCAGAGATCCTTTCTCGACTCCCTACGAGAAAGCAATCCTAGAGCCATACTATCCATTTCTCATCACAATCCATTTCTCATCACAAGTATCCAGTTCTAGTTCTATCGATCGGGATACAACTCCAAGTGTCCGTTACCATAGGACAGGCTATCGATAGATGTTTTCTTCCCTGCAGGGGTGCACCAACTTACCCACCACACTCGATTAACTCCGGCCGAACACACTTTCCTGGGTCATGCCCGGCCTCGGCCAAACAATACGCCGCAACCCGACCTAGGCTTAATAGAGAGGTCAGCACGCCGGACTAAACCTATGCCCCCAGGGGTCATGGGCCATCTCTCCGGGAACTCCTGCACGTTGTGTGGGCGGCCGGTGAGCAGACCTAGCTACCTCCTTCAAAAAGGTAGGTGCTTACCAGTCCAACCCGGCGCGCGCCGCTCAGTTGCTGACGTCTATTAAGCTTCAGCTGATGTATACGACGCAGAATGCCCATACTATGCCCACGTGATGATTAGTGCTATCAGGCCAGAGGCCCCTCGGATCAAATATCCAAACCGTAGTGGATTAGGAGCACGCGGTAACGAGCAGAGACTCACGATCGATGTGACCCCGTCGCTCCGTCTCGAGTACTTGCGGCAAGGGCTAAGAATGCCCGTCCACGCCTCGTAGTATCTCGCGGGCACCTTCCAGGTCAACCCGACTCCACATCACTCGCTATTAAGCTCGCGCGGGTACCCCTCAGGGCCGACCCGTCTTTAGTAACATGGCTCAGTGCAAAGTCATAGTAACCATAGTAACTGTGTGTCTAACACCAAGGGGAAAAGCCGAGGAATCACCCCCGGTGAATTCCACGCGATGTTATCATCAAGGTGAACGTAAGAGGATCCACCCTCAAGGTTCACACTTGAGGGGTTGCACGACGGAGCCGCAACGGAAGTGGTTAAGGAGGAAATCACCCTCGATGACCTTGACCGCATAGCTACACTACAGAGATCTCATCAGGAGTGAGGTAAGAGGTTCCACCCTCGGCAGTCGATGGTAACTCTGCAGAGTCGTACAACTAGGGGGGGTGATGTGCAGTGCCTGGACGTCGATCACGTTGATGGAGTCATCAAACATAAAGCGAGGCAACTGGGACAAGGTGGGGTCACTGATGGATCTCTAACCAACCTATACTAAGCAGTTTAGGATAAGCAGGTAAGGTATGAAAGCAGGTAACAACAACAGGCTATGCATCAGAGTAGGATCATACAGAAAGCAGTAGCAGTTCTAATGCAAGCATGAGAGGGAAAGAAATAGGCGATATCAGAATGCTCAAGGGGGGTTTGCTTGCCTGGTTGCTCTGGCAAGAGAGAGGGGTCGTCAACACCGTAGTCGTACTGGGTAGCAGCAGCGTCGGTCTCGGTGTTTAGCGAGAGAAGAGCGGGAAGAAACAATAAATATTAAGCAAATAGATGCATAGTTATGCATGACATGACAAGTATTGGTGCTAGGGGTGCCCTAACGCGGTATGAGGTGGTACCGGTGAAGGGAGGAACATCCGGGAAAATATCCCCGGTGTTTCGCCTTTTCGGACAGATGAACCAGAGGGGGAAAGTTGCGTGTTCGCTATGCTAGGGATGCGTGGCGGACGAACGGGCTGCGCATCCGGATTCGTCTCGTCGTTCTGAGCAACTTTCATGTACAAAGCATTTTCATCTGAGGTACAGTTTATTTTATATGAATTTTCAAAGTTTTAAATGATTCTTTGAATTTCTAGAATTAATTAATTCGAATTTAAATCAATATCAAATTGCTGTGGATACACAGAAAGTGTACCCAGAGATGTGCAACTGTGGCTAACATGTGGGGACAGCCTGCTGAGTCAGCTGGTCTACCATTGACCATTGACTAGTCAGCTGGGTCAACGGGACCCGCCTGTCATTGACTGGGCTAGTCCCAGTCAGCTGTTTGACTAGTCAATGGGCCTAGTGGGGCCCAGGTGTCATTGAGTGATTATTTTTAACAGGCTTTAGTTAATTCTAGTGAGGTTAATTAGGATGGTGGGGTCCGTTGCCAGTGGCTAGTTAGCGGCTGGATTAGTGCTTAACTAAATAGTTAGTGACCCGGGCCCACGCGTCACAAGACACTGACCAGCAGAGGCAACGGCGGCCCACCGGAGATGTTCTCCGACGAACAAACGGGCGGTGGCCGCCACCTTCATGAGGTGCACGACGCGCCGAGGGGGGGGGGGAGCAGGGCGCAACCCCGGACAGGAGCAATGCCGGCGAGACGCGGGCACGTCAGGTCGGCCGGGGCACGGCAAGTGCGGGATTGGGCATGGCCAGCCGCGAGCGACGAGGATGAGCAGCGGCAGAGGAAGGCGAGGCCATGCGTGGACGAGGTGGTGCGCGGAGCAGTGCACGAGGGGCATTTGGGGCAGCGCAGGGTGGCGGTGACCGCGGCGAGGAGAAAGAAGAGGAGGGAGGCGCTCACAGCCATTGACGGGGAGCGAGGGCGGCGAGGCATGGCGGCGACCCACGAGGAGGTTGGGGAGGTTCCGGCGACGGCGGCAGCCGGTGGTGCTGCAGGCGCGGCGAGGACGGCAAAGAAGCTACGAGCCGAAGGCGGCAGTCGTCGGGCACGGGTGTGCTCGCCGGGGCCGCGGGGAGCAGCGGCGAACGTGGCTGGGACGCCGAGGCGTCGGCTCGGGAAGGGCTCCGGCGACGGGGAGGTCGGCGATGGGGCGCAGGGGCGAGTCGGCGGGGTCGGGGCGCGCAGGTGCACGATCCAGAATGGGAGGGAGAGGTCGTGGGGTCATGGGGGAAGTGGGGAGGGGAACACTAGGGTTCGGTCGCCCCAGAGGGGCTATGGGGAGATGCGGTTGGGACGGCCGGTTCGGCGGCCAGCTGGGCCTGGCCCAGTGGGGGAGGCTGCGTTTCCTTTTTGTTTTTTATTTAATTCCTCTTTTCTGTTTTCTTTTATTGTTTTATTTTAGTTTCCTTTTACTTTAGTTTTACAAATTACAAAAGTAGCCCCTAAACTAGTGTTAATAAATATGCTATGACCCCAAATATTTTGGCACCTTAAATAAAGTATATTTCATTTATTATTTTTTTAAATGCATTTTAAATAATTGTTTTATCGTTGTTATAATTAATTTAGGGCATTGGAACATTTTATAAATAGATGATTTATCCACCAATATTACTTCCGATTTATTTGCCACATTTCGAACACTTTAGTTTTGACTTTTGAAAACTTTAATTGTTTGACTTGATTTTAAATTTGAAATTTGATGGGATTTGAATCATCGCAAGATTAACAACAGTAATTGTGGTGACGTGGCATCATTAGCGAAGGGTTACTGTAGCTTGAATATCCGGGCGTCACAACTGCCGTCTCGCTCGCTTGTTCATGGGGCGGATGTTGGGGCATACCCTTAGATGATGCTGTATCACCTCCCTCGGGATCCCTACCAGCTGATTGGGCTCCCACGCGAATATCTCCTTGTTCGCGCGCAAGAACCTCACCAGGGCCTCTTCTTGTTCCGGGTCAAGGCGGCTCCTATGGTAAAGGTGGCTCCTGAAGACCCGTCCTCGCTGGCCGAAACCTTCTTAGTTTCCGCCTTGTCTAGGGTGAACAACTGCTTCTTCTTGGTGGGCGTGGCCTCCCTGGCCGCGGGGGCACCGACGTCGGCGTGTTGTGCTGCTATCGCGGTCTTGAAGGCGAGCCTAAGCACCGTCACAGCCTCCTTAGTGTCCCCCTTGATGGCGAGGACGTCCTTGCTCCCTGGCATCTTCATGAGGTTGTAAGCCGGGTGGGTCGCCGCCATGAACTGAGCGAGAGCCGGGTACCCGAGGATGGCGTTGTACGGGAGACCGATGTGAGTGATGTCGAAGTCCACCAGCTCGGTGCGGTAGTTGTCGCGTGTGCCGAAGGTGACAGGGAGGCAGATCTGTCCCAGGGAGTGGGCAGCTCCACCACCCACTCCCGAGAAGGGCTTACTGAGGCCAAGCCGCTCGAGTGGCACGTGGAGAAGGCTGAAGGCTTCCACGGAGAGCAAGCTGAGGCCAGCACCACCGTCGATGAGGGTCTTGGTGACGACCACGTTGTTGGGGAACGTAGTAATTTCAAAAAATTTCCTACGCACATGCAAGATCATGGTGATGATATAGCAACGAGGGGAGAGTGTTGTCTACGTACCCTCGTAGACCGAAGCGGAAGCGTTGACGCAACGTAGAGGAAGTAGTCGTACGTCCTCCGGTTCAACCGATCCAAGTACCGTTACTCCGGCACCTCCGAGTTCTTGACACGCGTACAGCTCGATGACGCACCCTCGATCTCCGATCCAGCAGAGGCGCCGAGGGGGAGTTCCGTCAGCACAACGGCGTGGTGACGATCTTGATGTTCTCCTGTTGCAGGGCTTCGCCTAAGCACCGCTACAATATGACCGAGGTGTAATATCGTGGAGGGGGGCACCGCACACGGCTAAGGAACGATCAATGATCAACTTGTGTGTTCTAGCGTGCCCCCCAACCCTCGTATATAAAGGAGGGAGGGAGGAGGTGGCCGGCCCTAGGGGGGGCGCGCCATGAGGAGGGGGAAACCTACTCCAAGTAGGTTTCCCTCTCTTTTCCTTATCTTATTTGGAGGGGGAAGGAAAGAGTACTAGTATTAGGAAGTAGTACTAGTAGTAGTAATAGGAAGAGGGGGAAGGAGAAAGGAAAGGGGGGGCCGGCCCCCCTCCCCAATTCGGATTGGGCTTGGGGGGGCGCGCCCCCTTCCCTTGCTCCTTCTCTCTTCTTCCTACATGGGCCCAATAAGGCCCATATACCTCCCGGGGGGTTCTGGTAACCTCCCGGGGCTCCAAACTTCTCCGGAACCTTTCCGGTGTCCAAATATATCCGTCCAATATATCAATCTTTATGTCTCGACCATTTCGAGACTCCTCGTCATGTCCGCAATCATATCCGGGACTCCGAACAACCTTCGGTACATCAAAATACATAAACTCATAATATAACTGTCATCGAAACCTTAAGCGTGCGGACCCTACGGTTCGAGAACGATGTAGACATGATTGAGACACATCTCTGGTCAATAACCAATAGCGGGACCTGGATGCCCATATTGGTTCCTACATATTCTACGAAGATCTTTATCGGTCAAACCGCATAACAACATACGTTGTTCCCTTTGTCATCGGTATGTTACTTGTCCGAGATTCGATCGTCGGTATCCAATACCTAGTTCAATCTCGTTATCGACAAGTCTCTTTACTCGTTCTGTAATACTTCGTCTTATAACTAACTCATTAGTTACATGCTTGCAAGGCTTAGGTGATGAGCATTGCCGAGAGGGCCCAGAGATACCTCTCCGACAATCGGAGTGACAAAACCTAATCTCGAATTATGCTAACTCAACATGTACCTTCGGAGACACCTGTAGTACTCCTTTATAATCACCCAGTTACGTTGTGACGTTTGGTAGTACCCAAAGTGTTCCTCCGGTAAACGGGAGTTACACAATTCTCATAGTTACAGGAACATGTATAAGTCATGAAGGAAGCAATAGCAGAATACTAAACGATCAAGTGCTAAGCTAACGGGATGGGTCATGTCAATCACCTCATTCTCCTAATGATGTGATCCCATTAATCAAATGACAACACATGTCAATGGTTAGGAAACATAACCATCTTTGATTAATGAGCTAGTCAAGTAGAGGCATACTAGTGACTATATGTTTGTCTATGTATTCACACATGTATCATGTTTCCGGTTAATACAATTCTAGCATGAATAATAAACATTTATCATGAAATGGGGAAATAAATAATAACTTTATTATTGCCTCTAGGGCATATTTCCTTCAGTCTCCCACTTGCACTAGAGTCAATAATCTAGATTACATAGTAATGATTCTAACACCCATGGAGTCTTGGTGCTGATCATGTTTTGCTCGTGAGAGAGGCTTAGTCAACGGGTCTGCAACATTCAGATCCGTATGTATCTTGCAAATCTCTATGTCTCCCACTTGGACTTGATCCCGAATGGAATTGAAGCGTCTCTTGATGTGCTTGGTCCTCTTGTGAAATCTGGATTCCTTTGCCAAGGCAATTGCACCAGTATTGTCACAGAAGATCTTCATTGGTCCCGATGCACTAGGTATGACACCTAGATCAGAAATGAGCTCCTTCATCCAGACTCCTTCATTTGCTGCTTCAGAAGCAGCTATGTACTCCGCTTCACATGTAGATCCCGCCACGACGCTTTGTTTAGAACTGTACCAACTTACAGCTCCACCGTTTAATAAAAACACGTATCCGGTCTGCGATTTAGAATCGTCCGGATCAGTGTCAAAGCTTGCATCGACGTAACCATTTACAACTAGCTCTTTGTCACCTCCATATACGAGAAACATATCCTTAGTCATTTTCAGGTATTTCAGGATGTTCTTGACCGCTGTCCAGTGATCCACTCCTGGATTACTTTGGTACCTACCTGCCAAGCTTATTGCTAAGCATACGTCAGGTCTGGTACACAGCATTGCATACATGATAGAGCCTATGGCTGAAGCATAGGGAACATCTTTCATTTTCTCTCTATCTTCTGCTGTGGTCGGGCATTGAGTTTGACTCAACTTTACACCTTGTAGCACAGGCAAGAATCCTTTCTTTGCCTGATCCATTTTGAACTTTTTCAAAATTTTGTCAAGGTATGTACTTTGTGAAAGTCCTATTAAGCGTCTTGATCTATCTCTATAGATCTTGATGCCCAATATGTAAGCAGCTTTACCAAGGTCTTTCATAGAAAAACTTTTATTCAAGTATCCCTTTATGCTATCCAGAAATTCTATATCATTTCCAATTAATAATATGTCATCAACATATAAAACTAGAAATGCTACAGAGCTCCCACTCACTTTCTTGTAAATACAGGCTTCTCCAAAAGTCTGTATAAAACCATATGCTTTGATCACACTATCAAAACGTTTATTCCAACTCCGAGATGCTTGCACCAGTCCATAAATGGAACGTTGGAGCTTGCACACTTTGTCAGCACTTTTTGGATCAACAAAACCTTCAGGTTGCATCATATACAACTCTTCTTCTAGAAATCCATTCAAGAATGCAGTCTTGACATCCATTTGCCAAATTTCATAATCATGAAATGCAGCAATAGCCAACATGATTCGGACAGACTTAAGCATCGCTACGGGTGAGAAAGTCTCATCGTAGTCAACCCCTTGAACTTGTCAAAAACCTTTTGCAACAAGTCGAGCTTTGTAGACAGTAACATTACCATCAGCGTCAGTCTTCTTCTTAAAGATCCATTTATTCTCAATGGCTTGCCGATCATCGGGCAAGTCAACCAAAGTCCATACTTTGTTTTCATACATGGATCCTATCTCAGATTTCATGGCCTCTAGCCATTTTGCGGAATCTGGGCTCATCATCGCTTCCTCATAGTTCGTAGGTTCATCATGGTCTAGTAACATGACTTCCAGAATAGGATTTCCGTACCACTCTGGTGCGGATCTTACTCTGGTAGACCTACGAGGTTCAGTAGAAACTTGATCTGAAGTTTCATGATCAATATCATTAGCTTCCTCACTAATTGGTGTAGTTGTCACAGGAACCGGTTCTTGTGATGAACTACTTTCCAATAAGGGAGTAGATACAGTTATCTCATCAAGTTCTACTTTCCTCCCACTCACTTCTTTCGAGAGAAACTCCTTCTCTAGAAAGGATCCGATTTTAGCAACGAAAATCTTGCCTTTAGATCTGTGATAGAAGGTGTACCCAATTGTCTCCTTTGGGTATCCTATGAAGAC
Organism: Triticum dicoccoides; assembly: GCF_002162155.2. Classification (NCBI taxonomy): domain Eukaryota; kingdom Viridiplantae; phylum Streptophyta; class Magnoliopsida; order Poales; family Poaceae; genus Triticum; species Triticum dicoccoides. Next base: position 308,041,928 of record NC_041382.1, on the reverse strand, counting down.
ACATTTCTCCGATTTGGGTTCGAGCTTATCTGGTTGAAGTTTCTTCATATAAGCATCGCAGCCCCAAACTTTGAGAAACGATAACTTTGGTTTCTTGCCAAACCACAGTTCATAAGGCGACGTCTCAACGGATTTTGATGGTGCCCTATTTAACGTGAATGCGGCCGTCTCTAAAGCATAACCCCAAAACGATAGCGGTAAATCGGTAAGAGACATCATAGATTGCACCATATCAAGTAAAGTACGATTACGACGTTCGGACACACCATTTCGCTGTGGTGTTCCAGGTGGCGTGAGTTGCGAAACTATTCCACATTGTTTCAAATGTAAACCAAACTCGTAACTCAAATATTCTCCTCCACGATCAGATCGTAGAAACTTTATTTTCTTGTTACGATGATTTTCTACTTCACTCTGAAATTCTTTGAACTTTTCAAATGTTTCAGACTTGTGCTTCATCAAGTAGATATACCCATATCTGCTCAAATCATCTGTGAAGGTGAGGAAATAACGATATCCACCACGAGCCTCAACATTCATCGGACCACATACATCTGTATGTATGATTTCCAACAAATCTGTTGCTCTCTCCATAGATCCGGAGAACGGTGTTTTGGTCATCTTGCCCATGAGGCACGGTTCGCAAGTACCAAGTGATTCATAATCAAGTGATTCCAGAAGTCCATCAGTATGGAGTTTCTTCATGCGTTTTACACCGATATGACCTAAACGGCAGTGCCACAAATATGTTGCACTATCATTATCAACTCTGCATCTTTTGGCTTCAACATTATGAATATGTGTATCATTACTATCGAGATTTAATAAAAATAGACCACTCTTCAAGGGTGCATGACCATAAAAGATATTACTCATATAAATAGAACAACCATTATTCTCTGATTTAAATGAATAACCGTCTTGCATCAAACAAGATCCAGATATAATGTTCATGCTCAACGCAGGCACCAAATAACAATTATTCAGGTCTAAAACTAATCCCGATGGTAGATGTAGAGGTAGCATGCCGACCGCGATCACATCGACTTTGGAACCATTTCCCACGCGCATCGTCACCTCGTTCTTAGCTAATCTTCGCTTAATCCGTAGTCCCTGTTTCGAGTTGCAAATGTTAGCAACAGAACCAGTATCAAATACCCAGGTGCTACTGCGAGCATTAGTAAGGTACACATCAATAACATGTATATCACATATACCTTTGTTCACTTTGCCATCCTTCTTATCCGCCAAATACTCGGGGCAGTTCCGCTTCCAGTGTCCAGCCTGCTTGCAGTAGAAGCACTCAGTTTCAGGCTTAGGTCCAGACTTGGGTTTCTTCACTTGAGCAGCAACTTGTTTGCCGTTCCTTTTGAAGTTCCCCTTCTTCTTCCCTTTGCCCCTTTTCTTGAAACCAGTGGTCTTGTTGACCATCAACACTTGATGCTCCTTTTTGATTTCTACCTCCGCGGCTTTCAGCATCGCGAAGAGCTCGGGAATAGTCTTGTTCATCCCTTGCATATTATAGTTCATCACAAAGCTCTTGTAGCTTGGTGGCAGTGATTGGAGAATTCTGTCAATGACGCTATCATCCGGAAGATTAACTCCCAGTTGAATCAAGTGATTATTATACCCAGACATTTTGAGTATATGCTCACTGACAGAACTATTCTCCTCCATCTTGCAGCTGTAGAACTTATTGGAGACTTCATATCTCTCAATCCGGGCATTTGCTTGAAATATTAACTTCAACTCCTGGAACATCTCATATGCCCCATGACATTCAAAACGTCGTTGAAGACCCAGTTCTAAGCCGTAAAGCATGGCACACTGAACTATAGAGTAGTCATCAGCTTTGCTCTGCCAGACGTTCTTAACGTCGTCAGTTGCATCAGCAGCAGGCCTGGCACCCAGCGGTGCTTCCAGGACGTAACTCTTCTGTGCAGCAATGAGGATAATCCTCAGGTTACGGACCCAGTCCGTGTAATTGCTACCATCATCTTTCAACTTTGCTTTCTCAAGGAACGCATTAAAATTCAACGGAACAATAGCACGAGCCATCTATCTACATACAAACATAGACAAGCAAAATACTATCAGGTACTAAGTTCATGATAAATTTAAGTTCAATTAATCATATTACTAAAGAACTCCCACTTAGACAGACATCTCTCTAGTCATCTAAGTGATTACATGATCCAAATCAACTAAACCATGTCCGATCATCACGTGAGATGGAGTAGTTTCAATGGTGAACATCTCTATGTTGATCATATCTACTATATGATTCACGCTCGACCTTTCGGTCCCCGTGTTCCGAGGCCATATCTGTATATGCTAGGCTCGTCAAGTATAACCTGAGTATTCCGCGTGTGCAACTGTTTTGCACCCGTTGTATTTGAACGTAGAGCCTATCACACCCGATCATCACGTGGTGTCTCAGCACGAAGAACTTTTGCAACGGTGCATACTCAGGGAGAACACTTCTTGATAATTAGTGAGAGATCATCTTAAAATGCTACCGTCAAACAAAGCAAGATAAGATGCAAAAAGGATAAACATCACATGCAATCAATATAAGTGATATGATATGGCCATCATCATCTTGTGCTTGTGATCTCCATCTTCGAAGCACCGTCGTGATCACCATCATCACCGGCGCGACACCTTGATCTCCATCGTAGCATCGTTGTCGTTACGCCATCTATTGCTTCTACGACTATCGCTACTGCTTAGAGATAAAGTAAAGCAATTACAGGGCGTTTGCATTTCATACAATAAAGCGACAACCATATGGCTCCTGCCAGTTGCCGATAACTTCGGTTACAAAACATGATCATCTCATACAATAAAATATAGCATCATGTCTTGGCCATATCACATCACAACATGCCCTGCAAAAACAAGTTAGATGTCCTCTACTTTGTTGTTGCAAATTTTACGTGGCTGCTACGGGCTTAAGCAAGAACCAATCTCACCTACGCATCAAAACCACAACGATAGTTTGTCAAATAGACTCCGTTTTAACCTTCACAAGGACCGGGCGTAGCCACACTCGGTTCAACTAAAGTGAGAGAGACAGACACCCGCCAGCCACCTTTAAGCACGAGTGCTCGTAACGGTGAAACCAGTCTCGCGTAAGCGTACGCGTAATGTCGGTCCGGGCCGCTTCATCTCACAATACCGCTGAACCAAAGTATGACATGCTGGTAGGCAGTATGACTTATATCGTCCACAACTCACTTGTGTTCTACTCGTGCATATAACATCAACACATAAAACCTAGGCTCGGATGCCACTGTTGGGGAACGTAGTAATTTCAAAAAATTTCCTACGCACATGCAAGATCATGGTGATGATATAGCAACGAGGGGAGAGTGTTGTCTACGTACCCTCGTAGACCGAAGCGGAAGCGTTGACGCAACGTAGAGGAAGTAGTCGTACGTCCTCCGGTTCAACCGATCCAAGTACCGTTACTCCGGCACCTCCGAGTTCTTGACACGCGTACAGCTCGATGACACACCCTCGATCTCCGATCCAGCAGAGGCGCCGAGGGGGAGTTCCGTCAGCATGATGGCGTGGTGACGATCTTGATGTTCTCCTGTTGCAGGGCTTCGCCTAAGCACCGCTACAATATGACCGAGGTGTAATATCGTGGAGGGGGGCACCGCACACGGCTAAGGAACGATCAATGATCAACTTGTGTGTTCTAGGGTGCCCCCTACCCTCGTATATAAAGGAGGGAGGGAGGAGGTGGCCGGCCCTAGGGGGGGCGCGCCATGAGGAGGGGGAAACCTACTCCAAGTAGGTTTCCCTCTCTTTTCCTTATCTTATTTGGAGGGGGAAGGAAAGAGTACTAGTATTAGGAAGTAGTACTAGTAGTAGTAATAGGAAGAGGGGGAAGGAGAAAGGAAAGGGGGGGGGGGCGGCCCCCTTCCCCAATTCGGATTGGTCTTGGGGGGGCGCGCCCCCTTCCCTTGCTCCTTCTCTCTTCCTCCTACATGGGCCCAATAAGGCCCATATACCTCCCGGGGGTTTCCGGTAACCTTCCGGGGCTCCAAACTTCTCCGGAACCTTTCCGGTGTCCAAATATATCCGTCCAATATATCAATCTTTATGTCTCGACCATTTCGAGACTCCTCGTCATGTCCGTAATCATATCCGGGACTCCGAACAACCTTCAGTACATCAAAATACATAAACTCATAATATAACTGTCATCGAAACCTTAAGCGTGCGGACCCTACGGTTCGAGAACGATGTAGACATGACTGAGACACATCTCTGGTCAATAACCAATAGCGGGACCTGGATGCCCATATTGGTTCCTACATATTCTACGAAGATCTTTATCGGTCAAACCGCATAACAACATACGTTGTTCCCTTTGTCATCGGTATGTTACTTGTCCGAGATTCGATCGTCGGTATCCAATACCTAGTTCAATCTCGTTATCGACAAGTCTCTTTACTCGTTCTGTAATACTTCATCTTATAACTAACTCATTAGTTACATGCTTGCAAGGCTTAGGTGATGAGCATTGCCGAGAGGGCCCAGAGATACCTCTCCGACAACCGGAGTGACAAAACCTAATCTCGAATTATGCTAACTCAACATGTACCTTCGGAGACACCTGTAGTACTCCTTTATAATCACCCAGTTACGTTGTGACGTTTGGTAGTACCCAAAGTGTTCCTCCGGTAAACGGGAGTTACACAATTCTCATAGTTACAGGAACATGTATAAGTCATGAAGGAAGCAATAGCAGAATACTAAACGATCAAGTGCTAAGCTAACGGGATGGGTCATGTCAATCACCTCATTCTCCTAATGATGTGATCCCATTAATCAAATGACAACACATGTCAATGGTTAGGAAACATAACCATCTTTGATTAATGAGCTAGTCAAGTAGAGGCATACTAGTGACTATATGTTTGTCTATGTATTCACACATGTATCATGTTTCCGGTTAATACAATTCTAGCATGAATAATAAACATTTATCATGAAATGAGGAAATAAATAATAACTTTATTATTGCCTCTAGGGCATATTTCCTTCACACGTTGCAGATGGTGGGCGTGCAGAGCATCGGGAGCATTTCGGAACCGGCGGTGGAGTCAGGGTGGTCTTCTGAGCCGAAGGTAAGGTCGACCTCTGGCGCAGCCCAGCCCGGCAGAGCCCTCGGGCGCCTGGAGGTGGCCCCGATCTGACGGAGGAACGGCTTGGTGTGGCGATCTGACGGTGGTTCTTGAGAGCTGCCCAGCAGGCCCGCGACTGCGTGGTGCACCGGCACCGCGTAGCGAGCAGTGAAGAGGTCACGGAGCTCCTCCCAAGATGCCACCGTGGATCCAAGAAGGTTGAGCAGGGCGAGGGCCATGGGAAGCCAGTTGTCCATGACCTTGTCATCACCCCCGGCTTCGAGGACGACCTCCTCGTACGCCAGCAGGAAAGCTGATGGGTCCGCCGCACTGTCGTAGCGCGGCGGCATCTCCGGCCTGAACTTGGGCGGCCACTGCACCCGCCGCAGGGCGGGGGCTAGGGCTCGGAGCCCCCTGGCCCCGTTGTCAACGCTGACCATCGGGGTCTGTGGCAGGGGGCCTGCCATGTGGGCGAAGCGCGGTGGCGACGGAGCGCAGATCGACGGAGGGGAAGCTACAGCGCACCGCTACCTGGCATGCCAAATGTCGGATGTGGGGTTCCGGCAAACCTTTAAGGTTCGAACACTGGGGTGTGATACGTCTCCGTCGTATCAATAATTTTTGATTGTTCCATGCCAATATTCTACAACTTTCATATACTTTTGGCAACTTTTTATACTATTTTTGGGACTAACATATTGATCCAGTGTCCAGTGCCAGTTCCTGTTTGTTGCATGTTTTTTGTTTCACAGAATATCCATATCAAACGGAGTACAAACGGGATAAAAATAGACGGAGATTTTTTTTGGAATATGTATGATTTTTGGGAAGAAAAAAATCCACGCGAGACGATGCCTGAGGGGGCCACGAGGAAGGGGGTGCGCCCCTGACCATTGTGGCCACCCCGTAAGGCGGTTGGTGCCCTTCTTTCGCCGCAATAAAGCTAATATCCGGATAGAGATCATGTTAAAATTTCAGCCCAATCGGAGTTACGGATCTCCGGGAATATAAGAAATGGTGAAAGGGTAGAATCTGAGAACGCAGAAAAAGAGAGAGACAGAGAGACAGATCCAATTTCGGAGGGGCTTTCGCCCCTCCCATGCCATGGAGGCCAAGGACTAGAGGGGAAACCCTTCTCCCATCTAGGGAGGAGGTCAAGGAAGAAGAAGACGAAGGGCCCCCCTCTCCCCTTCTCTTCCGGTGGCGCCGGAACGCTGCTGTGGCCATCATCATCATCACCGCAATCTACTCCAACACCTCCGCCATCTTCACCAACATCTTCATCACCTTCCCCCCTCTATCTACAGCGGTCCACTCTCCCGCAACCCGTCGTACCCTCTACTTGAACATGGTGCTTTATGCTTCATATTATTATCCAATGATGTGTTGACATCCTATGATGTCTGAGTAGATTTTCGTTGTCCTATCGGTGGTTGATGAATTGCTATGATTGATTTAATTTGCTTGTGGTTATGTTGCTGTCCTTTGGTGCCCATCATATGAGCGGGCACGTGGATCACACCATAGGGTTAGTTGTATGTTGATATGACTATGTATTGGAGCGCAAGAGTGACAGAAGCTTCAACCTAGCATAGAAATTGAGGCATACGGGATTGAAGGGGGGCAAATAGATCTTAATGCTATGGTTGGGTTTTACCTTAATGAACGTTAGTAGTTGCAAACGCTTGCTAATAGTTCCAATCATAAGTGCATAGAATTCCAAGTCAGGGATGACATGCTAGCAGTGGCCTGTCCCACATAATACTTGCTATCGGTCTAGTAAAGTAGTAAATTGCTTAGGGGCAATTTCGCAACTCCTACCACCACTATTCCACACTCGCTATATTTACTTTATTGCTTCTTTACTTACAACAGCCCCTACCTTTTATTTACTTGCTCTTTTTTATCTTGCAAACCTATCCAACAACACCTACAAAGTACTTCTAGTTTCATACTTGTTCTAGGTAAAGCGAACATCAAGCGTGCGTAGAGTTGTATCGGTGGTTGATAGAACTTGAGGGAATATTTGTTCTTCCTTTAGCTCCTCGTGGGGTTTTACACTCTTACTTATCAAAAACTGTTAGGATCCCCTATACTTGTGGGTTATCAAGACCTTTTTCTGGCGCCGTTGCCAGGGAGCAATAGCGCGGGGTGAATATTCTCGTGTGTTCTTGTTTGCTTTATCACTAAGTAATTTTTATTTGGTGTTCTTAGTTGTTTTCTATCTGATGGGTAGGAAACGCAAAATACCAAAAAATTAGTTGTACCTACTAAACCAATGGTTGAAGAACCACTCAAAATATATCACACTGCTGAAGCTTATTATTTGGATCATCTTCGATCCCTATGTGCTCGTGCTGAAACCCCAACTAGCTTAGTTGAGGGCAAATCTTTAGATGAGCATGCTTGTTATGTGCGACACCGAATATCTGAAAAGGGACAATTTTACTGGGTCAAATTCATCGTTTGCAATGCTATGCTTGGAATTTATGCGAAATATATGATATTACTTGTTGTTCTGAAAACCCTAAGAAACACCTTCCCTATCAATGTGAGTTTAGTGATAATGGAATCGTATCTTCATATGCTAAGGGTGTTTATAGTTACTATGATGTTCAACAAATTGAAGAATTTGTTGCTTTTAAGGGTGCTTATGAAATTGCTTCTTTGATTGAAACGTATGATGCTACTCTTTACAAATCTGAAAATTTTGACATACTTAAATATTGCTATGATAATTATGCTTCTAATGCCTATGTTGAACCATATATTGAGGACTACCCCATTTTCCAAGAAGAGACTAATATTTTGCAGGAGTCTATGGAAGAAGAAATTGATGAAACTGTGAGCTCATTGGATGAAAAAGATGAGGAGGAGAGTGAACAACAAAAGGAGGAAGAGAGATTAGCTACCCATGCCCACCTTCTAATGAGATTAACTCTTCAACTCATACATTGTTTAATTTCCCTTCGTGCTTACCGAAGGATGATTGCTATGATGATTGTTATGATCCCGTTGATTCTCTTGAAATATCCCTTTTTGATGATGCTTGCTATGCTTGTGGCCAAGATGCCAATATGAATTATGCTTATGGAGATGAACTTTCTATAGTTCCTTATGTTAAACATGAAATTGTTGCTATTGCACCCACGCATGATAGTCCTATTATCTTTTTAAATTTCCCAACTACACTATATCGGAGAAATTTACCCTTATTAAGGATTATATTGATGGGTTGCCTTTTACCGTTGCACATGATGATTTTGATGAATATAATATGCATGTGCTTGCTGCTCTTAGTTGCAATTATTATGAGAGAGGAACTATATCTCCACCTCTCTATGTTTCCAATATGATAAAATTGCAAGAAACTGTTTATACTATGCATTGGCCTTTACTATGTGTGCACGAATTGTTCTTTTATGACATGCTGATGCATAGGAAGAGAGTTAGACTTCGTAGTTACATGATATATGTTGCTTTGTGCTCACTACTAAATTACAAATCATTGTTAATTAAAATTGGCTTTGATATACCTTGGGATCCGGGTGGATTCACGTCTTGAGCACTATATGCCTAGCTTAATGGCTTTAAAGAAAGCGCTGCCAGGGAGACAACCCGGAAGTTTTAGAGAGTCATTTATTTCTGTTGAGTGCTTTTATATAGTTTAAAAACAACAAAAATAAAGAGGGGAACCCAAAACTTTTTCAAAAAGGAAAGTGAAAGTGAGAAAGACAAGCACTGTTGAAGTGGGAGAGCTCCTTGAACTTTGTTCATGCTCATGGCAACTTTGTGAATCTTGATTACAGAAACTTTCCAACAAAAATAATTATCCCCTTTTACAATTCCATTGTATTATAAAAATAATGTGCCAAGGTTTGCCTTTAGGATGTTTACATTTGCTTGATGGTTTGTACGGTGCAGGACAGAAACTTTGGCTGTAGTGCGTGATTTTACATTTTTAGCTGGAATGTCAAATGGTTCTGATTCTTTCTTCACTGTCTTTCTATACAAATTGTTTATTTTTTATAATTTTGGCAGAATTTTTAAAGTATCATAATTATGGTGAATGTTCAGATTATTACAGACTGTTCTGTTTTAGACAGATTCTGTTTTTGATGCATAGTTTGCTTGTTTTGATGAAACTACCGATTCATATCAGTGGATTAAGCCATGAAAAAGTTATATTACAGTAGACACAATGCAAAAACAAAATATGAATTGGTTTTCAACAATACTTAGAGTAGTGACTTGCTTTATTATACTAACGGATCTTACCGAGTTTTCTGTTGAAGTTTTGTGTGGATTAAGTGTTCGATGATCGAGAAGGTCTCGATGTGAGAAGAAGGAAGAGAGGCAAGAGCTCAAGCTTGGGGATGCCCGAGGCACCCCCAGTAAATATTCAAGGAGACTCAAGTGTCTAAGCTTGGGGATGCCCCGGAAGGCATCCCCTCTTTCTTCAACAAGTATCGGTATGTTTTCGGATTCATTTCGTTCATGTGATATGTGCAATCTTGGAGCGTCTTTTGCATTTAGTTTTCATTTTTCTTTTATGCACCATGCTGGTATGAGATAGTCCTTGGTTGATTTATAGAATGCTCATTGCACTTCACTTATATCTTTTGAGTATGGCTTTATAGAATGCTTCATGTGCTTCGCTTATATCATTAGAAGTTTGGATTGCCTGTTTCTCTTTACATAGAAAACCGCCATTTGTAGAATGCTCTTTTGCTTCACTTATATTAGTTAGAGCGTGGGCATACCTTTTGTAGAAAGAATTAATCTCTCTTGCTTCACTTATATCTATTTAGAGAGATGACAGGAACTGGTCATTCACATGTTTAGCCATAAAATCCTACATAAAACTTGTAGATAACTAAATATGATATGTTTGATTCCTTGCAATAGTTTTGCGATATAAAGATGGTGATATTAGAGTCATGCTAGTGGGTAGTTGTGTATTAGTAGAAATACTTGTGTTGAGGTTTGTGATTCCCATAGCATGCACGTACGGTGAACCGTTATGTGATGAAGTCAGAGCATGATTTATTTATTGATTGTCTTCCTTATGAGTGGCGGTCGGGGACGGGCGATGGCCTTTTCCTACCAATCTATCCCCCTAGGAGCATGCACGTAGTACTTTGTTTCGATGACTAATAGATTTTTGCAATAAGTATGTGAGTTCTTTATGACTAATATTGAGTCCATGGATTATACGCACTCTCACCCTTCCATCATTGCTAGCCTCTTTAGTATCGCGCAACTTTCGCCGGTACCATAAACCAACCATATACCTTCCTCAAAACATCCACCATACCTACCTATCATGGCATTTGCATAGTGTAACGCCCATGATGCGGCTATATCTCCCACGTGTCGAAGCACGACTTAGAGGCATAACTGCATTGTAGGCAATGTCGCAAGTGAGGTAATCTTCACAACAACCCATGTAATGAATAAGGAAAAGAGGTACATAGTTGGCTTACACTTGCCACATCACACAATAGCATAAATATCATTACATTCATCCAGATACAATCAAGGTCCGACTATGGTACCAAAATAAAGAACAACCTCAAATGCGACAGTCCCCGATCGCCCCAACTGGGCACCACTACTGATCGTCTGGAAAGGAAACGTAGTATCATCCCGAGTCATCATCGAACTCCCACTTGAGCTTAGTCGAATCACCTGGAGCGGCATCATCGGTCCCTGCATCTGGTTTTGGAAGGAATCTGTGAGTCACGGGGACTCAGCAATCTCACCCCCTCGTGATCAAGACTATTTAAGCTTATAGGAAGGGATAAATATGAGGTGGAGCCGCAACAAGCGACTAACATATATGGTGGCTAACATACGCAAATTAGAGCGAGAAGAGAAGGCAAAGGCACGGTCGAGAAACTATGATCAAGAGGTGATCCTAGAACAACCCATGTACAAGAATAACTCGAGATCGTGTCCTCTTCCCGGACTCCGCTGAAAAGAGACCATCACGGCCACACACTCTGTTGATTCAATTTAATTAAGTTACGCTTTAGTTTATCTACAACCGGACATTAACAAATTCCCATCTGCCCATAATCGCGGGCATGGCTTTTGAAAGTTCAAATCTCTGCAGGGGTGTCCCAACTTAGCCCATCACAAGCTCTCACGGCCAACGAAAGATATTCCTTCTCCCAAGACAAACCGATTAGACTCGGAATCCCGGTTACAAGACATCTCGACAATGGTAAAACTAAACCAGCAAAGCCACCCGAATGTGCCGACAAATCCTGATAGGAGCTGCACATATCTCGTTCTCAGGGCACATCAGATTGTCCAAACTTCTGGTAGGCCAGCCCAGAGTTGCCCCTGGTGGCCACCGGCGGCTGACATGTTGGACCAACACTTAGAGGAGCACTGGCCCGGGGGTTTAAATAAAGATGACCCTTGAGTCCACAGAACCCAAGGGAAAAAGAGGCTAGGTGGCAAATGGTAAAATCAAGGTTGGCCATGCTGGAGGAGTTTTATTCAAGGCGAACTGTCAAGGGGTTCCCATTATAACCCAACCATGTAAGGAACGCAAAATCAAGGAACATAACACCGGTATGACGGAAACTAGGGCGGCAAGAGTGGAACAAAACACCAGGCATAAGGCCGAGCCTTCCACCCTTTACCAAGTATATAGGTGCATTAAAATAGGCAAGATATAATCATGATATCCCAACAATAAACTTGTTCCAACAAGGAACAACTCCAATCTTCACCTGCAACTAGCAACGCTATAAGAGGGGCTGAGCAAAGCGGTATCATAGCCAAACAATGGTTTGCTAGGACAAGGTGGGTTAGAGGTTTGACATGGCAATATGGGAGGCATGATAAGCAAGTGGTAGGCATCGTAGCATAGGCATAGCAAAAGAGCGAGCATCTAGCAAGCAAAGATAGAAGTGATTTCGAGGGTATGGTCATCTTGCCTGCAAAGTTCTCCGAGTTGACGTTAGCTTGATCCTCGTAAACGTACTCAACGAGCTCCTCGATCACGTACTCGTCTCCCGGCTCTACCCAAGCAAGAACAACAAGCAAAGGGAGACACAATCAACCACGTGCAATGCAGAAGCAACATGATGCAAAACATGACATGACATGCGGAATGCGATATGCGCTGCATATGCATGTTTCGAAAAGGAAAGATTGAACCTGGCCTCAACTTGAAAAACCAAGAGTGTCACTGGAAAGATGAATTGATTTCGGTCGAAATTGATATAAAGATCACCGGAATCGGATGCACGGTTTGGAAATGACAAGCAAAACAAATATGGCACTGATCTGCGATTAACAACACGAGGCCTCCTAAATGCATCAAGAACAACATGCTACAACACTCTAACATGACAAAAAAATACATGGCAGGAATCCACTCAAGATGCTTGACAAAAGATGAACACTGAGCTACGACTAATTCACTGAATAGCAGGTTCAAACAAGCATGACAAAAGTGCAAAAGATATCAGGTTACAGAGTTGGTGAAAATAACAAGTCAGGAATTTAACACCTAGAAGCAATGTTTAGAGCAAGGTAACTACATGCTGCAGGAACATATCATGGCAAAGCAAGGCATGGCATGAAGCTACTCAAAGCACACAACAAAAGTCCCTTACAGACCATAAGCCAAAAGGGGTCAGAAAATACAATGGCAACCATGTGAACATAGCAATTATCGTTAACAGATTCAGACTTAGTAGAAAACTGGAACATGGCAAAACAGATATTGAGTAGGCATGTTTACGAGATCGATGCACTCAGCACACGGCATTGCTTGACAAACTAAGCATACACCCAGCAAGTAGACATGGCATAGAAGCTAAACATGGCAAGAACAACATCATAGCATGCACGGATCAACTACAACAACCTCGGCAAAAATGCTTAACATGTAAACATTCTGCCAGGAACATTTTATAGCAAAAGTAGAGATCGATTGACTCAAGCTAGGGTGCTCCATAAATGCAAAGAAAGGCATGGATGGATAGAGCAGCACAATATCTACAAAACATCCTTACTGATCATGCTCAAAAGAGACATGGACCACTCTGTATCAACATGAACACATGGCATAAAAATATAAACAGGGCAACGACTTGGAATATTTCTAAGTCCCTGAAATCAGCAACATTGAGAGGGCTACTTTGCATGCTTGTGCTAGTCACCACAGAGATCACAAAAATACATGGCATACACCCCTGTAAAGATGGCATGACATACATCAAAACTCATGTAGGGCTCAAGTTCATAGGAGGCACACATCAATCCTGGCAAAAATGACAAATGACCAATTACTGATATGAATCTGAAACTAACAGAAACTAGCACTCTTCCAACAACATTTAGGACATCAAGATGATCTCAAATGAACATGATGCAGTGAGATGAAATGAAGTACTCGTCGAGATGAACAAATCGATATGCTACACGCTCAAAACGGAGCCACGATTGCAGAGTTATGGCATGATGAAGTAGGCATAAAATATTAGGGTTAGGGGGCAAAAGTCAACCCGAGATCCAGATCTGGATCGGTTACTGTAGCAGTCGGCGCACGCGAACCGAGGGCGGCGGCGCGAGCTCACCGGAAACGGAGAAGAGGCAGCGAGTGGCGGCGTTCTCCGAGGATCTGAGGGCGGTGAGGGACGCTTGGAGGCGGCGGCGTCTGGCGGCGGTCGCCGGCGCATGTCCACGGCGGCCCGGGGCGGAGATCCGGGCGGCGAGGGGCGGCTCGGCCCGGGAGGCGGCGCGGGAGGGCCCGGCCTGGGCCTCGCGGGCTGGCGGCGGAGGTGGCTGGACGGTGCCACATGGAGGCCTGTGGGTGGCGGCGGCGAGATTGTCCGGCGCCGGCGAACACGTCCGGCGCGCGGAGAGACGAGGGGGACTAGGGTTAGGGTGAAATGATCCGAAATTTTTGAGGGGAGGCTATATTTATAGGTAGGAGGAGCTATGAGGCTCCAAATTGAGCATGGTTTGCGGCCACGCAATCGTGATCGAACGACCTAGGTGATGGAGGGGTTTGAGGTGGGTTTTGGGCCACTTTGGAGGGGTGTTGGGCTGCAACACACACGAGGCCTTTTCGGTCCCTTGGTGAACCGTTGGAGTATCAAACGAAGTCCAAATGGCACAAAACTTGACAGGCGGTCTACCGGTAGTAAACCAAGGCTGCTTGGCAAGTCTCGGTCCAATCCGAGAACGTTTAACACCCGCACACGAAAAGAGGTAGAAAGGAACACTGGAGGACATAGGAGTGCCGGAATGCAAAACGGACAACGGGGAAAATGCTCGGATGCATGAGACGAACACGTATGAAAATGCAATGCACATGATGACATGATATGAGATGCATGACATAGAGAAAACAACACGAAGACAGAAACCCGACAACGAGGAAATATCATAACTTAGTGCCGGAAATGGCAAGAGTTGGAATACAATTATGGCAGGTTACATACGGGGTGTTACAACACTCCACCACTACGAAAGGATCTCGTCCCGAGATCTAGGACTGGAAAAACTCCGGGTACTCAGAACGGAGGCGATCCTCGCGTTCCCAGGTGGCTTGACCGTCGGAATGATGTGACCACTTGACTTTCAGGAATTTGATAGACTTGTTGCGAGTCTTGCGCTCAGTTTCTTCAAGAATAGCAACTGGGTGCTCATGATAAGACAAGTCTTCTTGGAGATCAATCTCTTCAAAGTTGATGGTGCGGTCAGGAGTCTTGAAACACTTGCGGAGTTGAGACACGTGAAACACATCGTGCACATTTGCAAAGTTGGAGGGAAGCTCAAGTTGATAGGCGAGATCGCCTCTTTTGCCAATGATCTTGAAAGGACCCACGTATCTCGGGGCAAGCTTCCCTTTGATACCAAAGTGACGAGTACCTTTCATTGGAGAGACGCGGAGGTAGACATGATCTCCGATCTCGAAAGCCAAGTCACGATGCTTGCTATCATAGTAACTCTTCTGGCACGATTGCGCGGCTTTGAGATTATCACGAATGACTTTGCACATTTCTTCTGCCTCTGTGATCAAGTCATTTCCAAGAAGTTGACGTTCACCAGTCTCTCACCAGTTAAGAGGAGTACGACACTTCCTGCCATAGAGAATCTCGAATGGGGCCTTACCCGAACTCGCTTGGAAGCTGTTGTTGTAGGAGAACTCGGCATATGGAAGAAAATCTTCCCACTTCATACCGAAAGAGAGGACACAAGCCCTGAGAATATGTTCAAGAATCTGATTGACTCGCTCGACTTGGCCACTAGTTTGAGGATGAAAAGCTGTGCTGAAATGAATGTTGGTGCCCATGGCCTTCTGAAAAGAATCCCGAAACTTGATGCTGCCACGATCTGAAGATATCAACTGCGGAATGCCGTGCAGAGAGACAATCCTGGAGGTATATAGCTCTGCCAACTGAGCTGCTGTGATAGATTCTTTGATAGGAAGAAAATGAGCCACTTTGGTGAGCTTGTCAATGACAACGAAGATAGCATCATTGCCACGCTTGGACTTTGGAAATCTAGTCACGAAGTCCATCTCAATATGGTCAAACTTCCATTCTGGAATGGCAAGAGGTTGGAGGAGACCAGCTGGTCATTGGTGTTCTACTTTCACTCTTCTATAGACATCACATTCGTTCACGAACTGAGCAATCTTGCGCTTCATTCGAGTCCACCAATACGACTGCTTGAGGTCCTGGTACATCTTTGTACTTCCAGGGTGAATAGAAAGGAGTGAATTGTGGGCCTTGTTCATAATGACTTTACGAAGGTCACCTTTAGGCACAACAATGCGATCCTCGAAGAATAGAGTATCCTTGTCATCAAGACGATAACACTTGTACTTGGGTTGGCTCTTGGTAATCCCAATCTTCACCTTCTTCACCATAGCATCAAGAAGTTGAGCCTCACGAATGTGATCTTCCAAAGTAGGAGAGACTTGGAGGTTGGCTAGAAATCCTTGAGGAACAACTTGAAGATTAAGTTTGCGGAAAGCTTCACAAAGCTCTGGCTAGTAGGGCTTGATAATCAAACTGTTGCAGTAAGCCTTCCTGCTCAATGCGTCAACAATTACATTAGCCTTGCCTGGAGTATATTCGATACTTAGATTATACTCTTGAATCATTTCGACCCAATGAGTCTGCCTGAGGTTGAGGTTTGGCTGAGTGAAGATGTACTTGAGACTCTTGTGATCAGTGAAGATGTCCACTTTTCTTCCCAACAAGAGATGTCTCCAAGTTAAAAGAGCATGGACAACTGCCACCAACTCGAGGTCATGAGTGGGGTAGTTCTTTTCGTTGGGCTTCAACTTGCGAGAGGTATAGGCCACACCTTTCTTCTCTTGCATCAACACTGCACCAAGACCTTGAAGGGAAGCATGACAGAAGACCTCAAACGGTTTGGATTCATCAGGAGGAGTCAGAACTGGAGCAGTGACTAACTTCTCTTTCAGGGTGTTGAAAGCGATGTCACATTCAGGCGACCAGACATACTTCACATGGTTCTGGAGAAGGTTTGAAAGAGGCTTCGCGATCTTTGAGAAGTTCTCAACGAAGCTTCGACAATAGCTTGCGAGCCCAAGGAAGCTGCAGAGTTGCTTCATGTTCTGAGGTGGTTCCCAATTCACAATTGCAGACACCTTCTCAGGATTAACCGCTATGCCCTTGGCAGAGATGATATGCCCAAGGTAGAGAACCTCATCGAGCCAAAACTCGCACTTTGAAAACTTCACATAGAACTGATGTTCTCTGAGTTTGTCCAGAACCAATCTCAAGTGCTTGGCATGATCCTCCTTGTTCTTGGAAAAGACCAAAATGTCATCGAGGTAGACCAAGACGAAGTCATTTGTGTAGGCGTTGAAGATGAAGTTCATCATGCGAGAGAATGTTGGAGGAGCATTGACGAGGCCGAAAGACATGACAGTGCACTCATATGAACCATAGCTTGTTCTGAATGCTGTCTTAGGGATATCTTCTTCACGAATGCGAATCTGATGATAGCCCATACGTAGATCAAGCTTAGAGAATACTTGAGCACCTTTGAGTTGTTCAAACAGCTCGTTGATGTTGGGAAGTGGGTACTTGTTCTTTATGGTCTTCTTGTTCAATGGACGGTAGTTGACACAAAGTCGGTCCGTTCCATCCTTCTTCTTGATGAAAATAACACCACAACCCCATGGAGAAGAACTTGGTCGGATGAGACCCATACGCTCTTGGATATCGAGTTGCTTCTTCAGCTCCTTCAACTCTTCAGGTCCAAGCTTGTAAGGATGTTTGCAAATAGGTTCCGTGCCAGGCTCAAGATCGATGACGATTCAACTGGCCGGTGCGGAGGCATTCCTGGAAGCTCTTCTGGAAAGACGTGTTGATATTCGCAAACGACTGGAATCTGAGAAATGGCATCCAACTTGCCCTTCTCGTTGAGAGAAAACAGATGGATGGTATCATCACGAGCGGCAAAGACGATAACATCCTCAGACGAATGTGTCAATTGAATCTTCCTGGCAGCACAATCAAGCCGAGCCTTGTGCTTAGAAAGCCAATCCATTCCGAGAATAAGATCAATATCCGAGTTACCCATGACCACTGGAGAAGAAAGGAACTTATAGTCGCCCAACGTGATAGAAACATCCGGAACAACATAGCTTGCGTGCAAGCATTTACCCGGTGAGACAACTGCTAACGGTCTATGCATATCTTGGAAAGCCAACTCATCCTTAGATGCAAATGGTCTCAAGATGAAACAATGCGATGCACCAGTGTCAAAAAGAACTTTTGCAGGAACATCATTAACAAGAAGGTTACCCATAATCACATCTGACGAGTCCTCTGCCCGAGCTGTGTTCATCATGTTGACCTTTGCGAACTTGGGATTATGCTTGACCACTGTAGTGCTGGCAGACCTCACAGGAGGAGGAGGAGGAAGACACCTCTGATTGAAGCATTTTTTGGCATAGTGACCCTTCTGCTGACACTTGTTGCACGTGACCTCTGAGAGCGGATGGTGATACGGAGCACTTGATCTTGGAGCATGAGACGAAGTCTTGTTCTGAAAGCCTGGGTTGGGTGGGTGGGAAGACCCATTGCCACCTTTGCTCTTCTGCTGATAAGGCTGACAGAACGGAGGAGGAGGATGCAACCAATACTTTTGCTGCTTAGTTGTCACTTGAGTTGAGGAAGAAGGAGTTGCATCCCTGACTTGCTTCTTGGAAGCATCGCACTTGAGTTGAGCAGTCTCTGGTTTTAGTGCCATGTTGTAAAACTCATCGTACTTCTGAGGCTCAAAAAGCATGAGAGCAAGTTGGATATCTTCTCTGAGGCCACCTCTGAACTAATAAATCATGCTCTTCTCGTCGGGGATGTCCTGCTTGGCAAAATGAGCGAGCTTCTGGAACATGATGTTATACTGGTAAATAGACAAGCTGCCTTGCTTCAGGTTGCGGAATTCCTCACGCTTGCTCTCAACAACACTCTAAGGAATGTGGTGAGCTTTGAAGTCTTGACGGAATTCATCCTAGGTAATCACAGGCCTCCTCTGGAATCTTTGTACTGCGGATACCACTCTGCAGCTTGGTCTTTGAGTTGGAACGAGGCAAACTTGACAAAGTCCTTAGGCCTAACATTGCTGCACTCGAAATACTTGCAGATATCTAGGAGCCAATCATCAGCGTCTGTTGCCTCGACACAGTTGCTGAAGGTCTTTGGATGATTAGCGAGGAACTGGTTGAGTGTAGCAAACTGATTCTGATTGTTGCCATGGCCTTGGTTCCCTTGGTTGTGCTCTTGCAAAATTTGCATGATCAGCTGCGTGTTTGCATTGGTAGCGGCCATCACAGCTTGCCATGCCTCCGGAGGTGGAGGTGGTGGTGGCGGATAAGGATTTGAACGCGTTGGAGGAGCCATCCTGAAGAGGGTGACATCCGTTAGCATCTTGACAAACATATATTCAAGCTGAATCGAATGGATCAAAATGCAACATATAGTCTTAACATCCGAACAAAATGAATGAATGCATTCCAATTGAAATGGTCACACTTCCATAAATTGAGAAGCCACTTAGATAGAGGTAGAAGAATAAAACAACAAGGTACGGACAAGAACAAATACTTGGTGAGGATTACCCAATCACAAACCAAATATTCGCAGAAGAAAAGCTAGAGCTACATGAATTCCCACCTATGAAACTCCCGAACCTTTCCGGTTACGCAATCAGGTGTTGGGGATACAGGGGAAGCATAATATCTCACCCAAAGCTAGCAAATCCTACATCCAGCTGTATCCATCCTTCAACACATAACCAAGAAACCTTCGGAAATCGTTTACCTTAACCTTCGAAAAGCATCCGTTATACGAGTTATGGCAATACTCCCGAACTCCCGCCCTAGTACTGGGTGGCGTCGAGGTTATCTCACCACCAACTGCATAAAAGAGATTTTTGATGTCGGCGAAACTCAGGTATTCCAGAATTGCAACGATAAAATTGTGATGACAACACCTCGGAGCTCAACTCCCCGGGACACTGCCACAACCCCTAAATGTCAGGAGGCACCAAGAACAATGTTCTCGTCATAAAACCATCGGAACGATTCCAAGATACCCGCGTGATCCTAATTTTTTTTTGTGAAATTTGAGAAGAGAAGAGTCAAAACTCTATGTCAGGATGCCTCACCAAAGTGACGAAGGGACTGAGGAGTAAAAAGGATCCTACTCTCCGATATATATAATCCTAAATGACTCAAAACATTTTTCTAGACTCAACAAAGCCAGCGATTCGATCAAGCAGGGGGCTCCTAAGGTTGGGGAAGGCTCTGATACCAACTTGTAACGCCCATGATGCGGCTATATCTCCCACGTGTCGAATCACAACATAGAGGCATAACCGCATTGTAAGCAATGTCGCAAGTGAGGTAATTTTCACAACAACCCATGTAATGAATAAGGAAAAGAGGTACATAGTTGGCTTACAGTCGCCACGTCACACAATAGCATAAATATCATTACATTCATACAGATACAATCAAGGTCCGACTACGGTACCAAAATAAAGAACAACCCCAAATGCGACAAAGTCCCCGATCGCCCCAACTGGGCACCACCACTGATCGTCTAGAAAGGAAACATAGTATTGTCCTGAGTCCTCATCGAACACCCACTTGAGCTCAGTCGAATCACCTGGAGCGGTATCAATGGTCCCTGCATCTGGTTTTGGAAGGAATCTGTGAGTCATGGCACTCAGCAATCTCACACCCTCGCGATCAATATTATTTAAGCTTATAGGAAGGGTAAAATATGAGGTGGAGCTGCAGCATGCGACTAGCATATATGGTGGCTAACATACGCAAATGAGAGCGAGAAGAGAAGGCAAAGGCACAGTCGAGAAACTATGATCAAGAGGTGATCCTAGAACAACCTACGTACAAGAATAACTCGAGACCGTGTTCTCTTCCCGGACTCTGCCGAATAGAGACCATCACGACCACACACTCTGTTGATTCAATTTAATTAAGTTACGCTTTAGGTTTTCTACAACCGGACATTAACAAATTCTCATCTGCCCATAACTGCGAGCATGGCTTTCGAAAGTTCAAATCCCTGCAGGGGTGTCCCAACTTAGCCCATCACAAGCTCTAACGGCTAATGAAGGATAATCCTTCTCCCAAGACAATCCGATCAGACTCGGAATCCCGGTTATAAGACGTCTCGACAATGGTAAAACTAAACCAGCAAAGCCACCCGAATGTGCCGACAAATCTCGATAGGAGCTACACATATCTCGTTCTCAGGGCACATCAGATTGTCCAAACTTCTGGTAAGCCAGCCTAGAGTTGCCCCTGGTGGCCACCAGCAGCTGACAGGTTGGACCAACACTCAGAGGAGCACTGGCCCGGGGGTTTAAATAAAGATGACCCTTGAGTCCGTGGAACCCAAGGGAAAAAGAGGCTAGGTGGCAAATGGTAAAACCAAGGTTGGGCCATGCTGGAGGAGTTTTATTCAAGGCGAACTGTCAAGGGGTTCCCATTATAACCCAACCGTGTAAGGAACGCAAAATCAAGGAACATAACACCGGTATGACAGAAACTAGGGCGGCAAGAGTGGAACAAAATACCAGGCATAAGGCCGAGCCTTCCACCCTTTACCAAGTATATAGGTGCATTAAAATAGGCAAGATATAATAATGATATCCCAACAATAAACTTGTTCCAACAAGGAACAACTCCAATCTTCACCTGCAACTAGCAACACTATAAGAGGGGCTGAGCAAAGCGGTATCATAGCCAAACAATGGTTTGCTAGGACAAGGTGGGTTAGAGGTTTGACATGGAAATATGGGAGGCATGATAAGCAAGTGGTAGGTATCATAGCATAGTCATAGCAAAAGAGCAAGCATCTAGCAAGCAAAGATAGAAGTGATTTCGAGGGTATGGTCATCTTGCCTGCAAAGTTCTCCGAGTTGACGTTAGCTTGATCCTCGTAAACGTACTCAACAGGCTCCTCGATCACGTACTCGTCTCCCGGCTCTACCCAAGCAAGAACAACAAGCAAAGGGAGACACAATCAACCACATGCAATGCATAAGCAACATGATGCAAAACATGACATGACATGCGGAATGCGATATGTGATGCATATGCATGTTTCGGAAAGGAAAGATTGAACCTGGCCTCAACTTGAAAACCCAAGAGTTTCACTGGAAAGATGAGTTGATTTCGGTTGAAATCGATATAAAGATCACCGGAATCGGATGCACGGTTTGGAAATGACAAACAAAACAAATATGGCACCGATCTGCGATTAACAACACGAGGCCTCCTAAATGCATCAAGAACAACATGCTACAACACTCTAACATGACAAAAAAAATACATGGCAGGGATCCACTCAAGATTCTTGACAAAAGATGAACAGTGAGCTACGACTAATTCACTGAATAGCAGGTTCAAACAAGCATGGCAAAAGTGCAAAAGATATCAGGTTACAGACTTAGTGAAAATAACAACAAGTCAGGAATTTAACATCAGGAAGCAATGTTTAGAGCAAGGTAACTACATGCTACAGGAACATATCATGGCAAAGCAAGGCATGGCATGAAGCTACTCAAAGCACACAACAAAAGTCCCTTACTGACCATAAGCCAAAAGGGGTCAGAAAATAGAATGGCAACCATGTGAACATAACAATTATCGTTAACAGATTCAGACTTAGTAGAAAACTGGAACATGGCAAAACAGATATTGAGTAGGCATGTTTACGAGCTCGATGCACTCACCACACGACATTGCATGACAAACTAAGCATACACCCAACAAGTAGACATGGCATAGAAGCTAAACATGGCAAGGACAATATCATAGCATGCACAGATCAACTACAACAACCTCGACAAAAATGCTTAACATGTAAACATTCTGCCAGGAACATTTTATAGAAAAAGTAGAGATCGATTGACTCAAGCTAGGGTGCTCCATAAATGCAAAGAAAGGCATGGATGGATAGAGCAGCACAATATCTACAAAACATCCTTACTGATCATGCTCAAAAGAGACATGGATCACTCTGTATCAACATGAACACATGGCATAAAAATATAAATAGGGCAATGACTTGGAATATTTCTAAGTCCCTGAAATCAGCAACATTGAGAGGGCTACTTTGCATGCTTGTCCTATTCACCACAGAGATCACAAAAATACATGGCATACACCCCTGTAAAGATGGCATGGCATACATCAAAACTCATGTAGGGCTCAAGTTCATAGGAGGCACACATCAATCATGGCAAAAATGACAAATGACCAATTACTGATATGAATCTAAAACTAACAGAAACTAGCACTCTTCCAACAACATTTAGGGCATCAAGATGAGATCGAATGAACATGATGCAATGAGATGAAATGAAGTACTCATCGAGACGAACAAATCGATATGCTACACGCCCAAAATGGAGCCATAGTTGCAGAGTTATGGCATGATGAGGGCGGCGAAGAGGCGGCGGGTGGCGGCATTCTCCGGGGATCCAAGGGCGGCGAGGGACGCTTGGAGGCGGCGGCGTATGGCGGCGGTCGTCGGCGCACGTCCAGGGCGGCGAGGGGCGGCTCGGCCCAGGAGGCGGCGCGGGAGGGCCCGGCCTGGGCCTCGCGGGCTGGCGGCGGAGGTGGCCGGACGGTGCCACGTGGCGGCCTATTTGTGGCGGCAGCGAGATTGTCCGGCCGGCGTACACGTCCGGCGCGCGGAGAGATGAGGGGGACTAGGGTTAGGGTGAAATGATCCGAAATTTTTGAGGGGAGGCTATATTTATAGGTAGGAGGAGCTAGGAGGCTTCAAATTGAGCACGGTTTGCGGCCACGCGATCGTGATCGAACGACCTAGGTGATGGAGGGGTTTTAGGTGGGTTTGGGCCACTTTGTAGGGGTGTTGGGCTGCAACACACACGAGGCCTTTTCGGTCCCTCGGTTAACCATTGGATTATCAAACGAAGTCCAAATGGCACGAAACTTGACAGGCGGTCTACCGGTAGTAAACCAAGGCCGCTTGGCAAGTCTCGGTCCAATCCGAGAACGTTTAACACCCGCACACGAAAAGAGGTAGAAAGGAACACTGGAGGACATAGGAGCGCCAGAATGCAAAACGGACAACGGGGAAAATGCTCGGATGCATGAGACGAACACGTATTCAAATGCAATGCACATGATGACATGATATGATATGCATGACAAAGACAAAACAACACGAAGACAAAAACCCGACAACGAGGAAATATCATAACTTAGTGCCGGAAATGGCAAGAGTTGGAATACAATTATGGCAGGTTACATACGGGGTGTTACACATAGCCATTCCGAGATATATTGCCATGCAACTTCCATCATCATCATATACATGACTTGAGCATTCATTATCATATTGCTTTGCATGATCGTAAGATAGCTAGCTGATGTTTTCATGGCTTGTCCGTTTTTTGATGTCATTGCTAGGCTAGATCAGTGCACATCCTGGTACACCGCCGGAGGCATTCATATAGAGTCATATCTTTGTTCTAGATATCGGGTTGTAAGTAAATAAAAGTGTGATGATCATCATTATTAGAGCATTGCCCAGTGAGGAAAGGATGATGGAGACTATGATTCCCCCACAAGTCGGGATGAGACTCCGGACTTTAAAAATAAATAAAAGAGGCCAAAGAAGCCTAAATAAAAAAAGAGAGGCCAAAGAAGCCCACCAAAAAACAAAAAAACTAAAAAAACTAAAAAATGAGAGAAAAAGAGATAAGGGGCAATGTTACTATCCTTTTACCACACTTGTGCTTCAAAGTAGCACCATGTTCTTCATATAGAGAGTCTCTTGAGTTATCACTTTCATATACTAGTGGGAATTTTCATTATAGAACTTGGCTTGTATATTCCGATGATGGGCTAACTCAAATGCCCGAGGTATTCATGAGCAAGCAAGTTGGATGCACACCCACTTAGTTTTTAGTCTGAGCTTTCATACACTTATAGCTCTTAGTGCATCCGTTGCATGGAAATCCCTACTCACTCACATTGATATCTATTGATGGGAATCTCCATAGCCCGTTGATACGCTTAGTTGATGTGAGACTATCTTCTCCTTTTTGTCTTCTCCACAACCACCATTCTATTCCACCTATAGTGCTATGTCCATGGCTCACGCTCATGTATTGCATGAAAGTTGAAAAGGTTTGAGAACGTCAAAAGTACGAAACAATTGCTTGGCTTATCATCGGGGTTGTGCATGATGTGAATATTTTGTCTGGTGAAGATGGAGCATAGCCAGACTATATGATTTTGTAGGGATAACTTTCTTTGGACATGTTATTTTGAAAAGACATGATTGCTTTATTAGTAGGCTTGAAGTATTATTGTTTTTATGTCAAATGATAGACTATTGCTTTGAATCACTCGTGTCTTAATATTCATGCCATGATTAGATTACATGATCAAGATTATGCTAGGTAGCATCCCACATCAAAAATTATCTTTTTTATCATTTACCTACTCGAGGACGAGCAGGAATTAAGCTTGGGGATGCTGATACGTCTCCGTCGTATCTATAATTTTTGATTGTTCCATGCCAATATTCTACAACTTTCATATACTTTTGGCACCTTTTTATACTATTTTTGGGACTAACATATTGATCCAGTGCCCAGTGCTAGGTCATGTTTGTTGCATGTTTTTTGTTTCGCAGAATATCCATATCAAACGGAGTCCAAACGAGATAAAAACTGACGGAGTTTTTTTTTGGAATATATATGATTTTTGGGAAGAAAAATCCACGCGAGACGATGCCCGAGGGGGCCACGAGGCAGGGGGCGCGCCCCTGACCCTTGTGGCCACCCCGTAAGGTGGTTGGTGCCCTTCTTTCGCCGCAATAAAGCTAATATCTGGATAGAGATCGTGTTAAAATTTCAGCCCAATCGGAGTTACGGATCTCCGGGAATATAAGAAATGGTGAAAGGGTAGAATCTGAGAACGCAGAAACAGAAAGAGACAAAGATACAGATCCAATCTCGGAGGGGCTCTCGCCCCTCCCATGCCATGGAGGCCAAGGACTAGAGGGGAAACCCTTCTCCTATCTAGGAAGGAGGTCAAGGAAGAATAAGACGAAGGGCCCCCCTCTCCCCTTCTCTTCTGGTGGCGCCGGAACGCTGCTGTGGCCATCATCATCATCATCACTGCGATCTACTCCAACACCTCCGCCATCTTCACCAACATCTTCATCACCTTACCCCCTCTATCTACAGCGGTCCACTCTCCCGCAACCCGCTGTACCCTCTACTTGAACATGGTGCTTTATGCTTCATATTATTATCCAATGATGTGTTGCCATCCTATGATGTCTGAGTAGATTTTCGTTGTCCTATCGGTGGTTGATGAATTGCTATGATTGATTTAATTTGCTTGTGGTTATGTTGCTGTCCTTTGGTGCCCATCATATGAGCACGCGCGTGGATCACACCATAGGGTTAGTTGGATGTTGATAGGACTATGTATTGGAGGGCCAGAGTGACAGAAGCTTCAACCTAGCATAGAAATTGATGCATACGAGATTGAAGGGGGACCAATATATCTTAATGCTATGGTTGGGTTTTACCTTAATAAACGTTAGTAGTTGCAGATGCTTGCTAATATTTCCAATCATAAGTGCATAGAATTCCAAGTCAGGGATGACATGCTAGCAGTGGCCTCTCCCACATAATACTGCTATCGGTCTAGTAAAGTAGTCAATTGCCTAGGGGCAGTTTCACAAATCCTACCACCACTTTTCCACACTCGCTATATTTACTTTATTGCTTCTTTACTTACAACAGCCCCTACCTTTTATTTACTTGCTCTTTATTATCTTGCAAACCTATCCAACAACACCTACAAAGTACTTCTAGTTTCATACTTGTTCTAGGTAAAGTGAACATCAATCATGCGTAGAGTTGTATCGGTGGTCGATAGAACTTGAGGGAATATTTGTTCTGCCTTTAGGTCCTCATTGGGTTCGACACTCTTACTTATCGAAAACTGTTGCGATCCCCTATACTTGTGGGTTATCAAGACCTTTTTCTGGCGCCGTTGCCAGGGAGCAATAGCGCGGGGTGAATATTCTCGTGTGTGCTTGTTTGCTTTATCACTAAGTAATTTTTATTTGCTATTCTTAGTTGTTTTCTATCTTTAGTTATGGGTAGGAAACGCAAAATACCAAAAAAATTAGTTGTACCTACTAAACCAATGGTTGAAGAACCACTCAAAATCTATCACACTGCTGAAGCTTATTACTTGGATCATCTTTGATCCCTATGTGCTCGTGCTGAAACCCCAACTAGCTTAGTTGAGGGCAAATCTTTAGATGAGCATGCTTGTTATGTGCGACACCGAATATCTGAAAAAGGGAAAATTTTACTGGGTCAAATTCATCGTTTGCAATGCTATGCTTGGAATTTATGCGAAATATATGATATTACTTGTTGTTCTGAAAACCCTAAGAAACACCTTTCCTATCAATGTGAGTTTAGTGATAATGGAATCGTATCTTCGTATGCTAAGGGTGTTTATAGTTACTATGATGTTCAACAAATTGAAGAATTTGTTGCTTTTAAGGGTGCTTATGAAATTGCTTCTTTGATTGAAACGTATGATGCTACTCTTTACAAATCTGAAAATTTGGACATACTTAAATATTGCTATGACAATTATGCTTCTAATGCCTATGTTGAACCATATATTGAGGACTACCCTGCTATCCAAGAAGAGACTAATATTTTGCAGGAGTCTATGGAATAAGAAATTGATGAAACTGTGAGCTCATTGGATGAAAAAGATGAGGAGGAGAGCGAACAACAAAAGGAGGAAGAGAGGATTAGCTACCCATTCCCACCTTCTAATGAGAGTTACTCTTCAACTCATACATTGTTTAATTTCCCTTTGTGCTTACCGAAGGATGATTGCTATGATGATTGTTATGATCCCGTTGATTCTCTTGAAATATCCCTTTTTGATGATGCTTGCTATGCTTGTGGCCAAGATGCCAATATGAATTATGCTTATGGAGATGAACTTGCTATAGTTCCTTATGTTAAACATGAAATTGTTGCTATTGCACCCACGCATGATAGTCCTATTATCTTTTTAAATTCTCCCAACTACACTATATCCGAGAAGTTTACCCTTATTAAGGATTATATTGATGGGTTGCCTTTTACCGTTGCACATGATGATTTTGATGAATATAATATGCATGTGCTTGCTACTCCTACTTGCAATTATTATGAGAGAGGAACTATATCTCCACCTCTCTATGTTTCCAATATGATAAAATTGCAAGAAACTGTTTATACTATGCATTGGCCTTTACTATGTGTGCATGAATTGTTCTTTTATGACATGCAGATGCATAAGAAGAGAGTTAGACTTCGTAGTTACATGATATATGTTGATTTGTGCTCACTACTAAATTAAAAATCATTGTTAATTAAAATTGGCTTTGATATACCTTGGGATCCGGGTGGATTCACTTCTTGAGCACTATATGCCTAGCTTAATGGCTTTAAAGAAAGCGCTGCCAGGGAGACAACCCGGAAGCTTTAGAGAGTCATTTATTTCTGTTGAGTGCTTTTATATAGTTTAAAAACAACAAAAATAAAGAGGGGAACCCAAACTTTTTCAAAAAGGAAAGTGAAAGTGAGAAAGACAAGCACTGTTGAAGTGGGAGAGCTCCTTGAACTTTGTTCATGCTCACGCCAACTTTGTGAATCTTGATTACAGAAACCTTTCGACAAAAATAATTATCCCCTTGTACAATTCCATTGTATTATAAAAATAATGTGCCAAGGTTTGCCTTTAGGATGTTTACATTTGCTTGATGGTTTGTACGGTGCAGGACAGAAACTTTGGCTGTAGTGCGCGACATTACATTTTTAGCTGGAATGTCAAATAGTTCTAATTCTTTTTACACTATCTTTCTATACAAATTGTTTATGTTTCCTAAATTTGGAAGAATTGTTCAAGTATCATAAGTATGCAGAATGTTCAGATTATTACAGACTGTTCTGTTTTAGACAGATTCTGTTTTTGATGCATAGTTTGCTTGTTTTGATGAAACTACCGATTCATATCAGTGGATTAAGCCATGAAAAAGTTATATTATAGTAGACACAATGCAAAAACAAAATTTGAATTGGTTTGCAATAGTACTTAGAGTAGTGATTTGCTTTATTATACTAACGGATCTTACCGAGTTTTCTGTTGAAGTTTTGTGTGGATGAAGTGTTCGACAATCGAGAAGGTATCGATGTGAGAAGAAGGAAGAGAGGCAAGAGCTCAAGCTTGGGGATGCCCGAGGCACCCCCAGTAAATATTCAAGGAGACTCAAGCGTCTAATCTTGGGGATGCCCCGGAAGGCATCCCCTCTTTCTTCAACAAGTATCGGTATGTTTTTGGATTCGTTTCGTTCATGTGATATGTGCAATCTTGGAGCGTCTTTTGCATTTAGTTTTCATTTTTCTTTTATGCACCATGCTGGTATGAGATATTCCTTGGTTGATTTATAGAATTCTCATTGCACTTCACTTATATATTTTGAGTATGTCTTTATAGAATGCTTCATGTGCTTCGCTTATATCATTAGAAGTTTGGATTGCCTGTTTCTCTTTACATAGAAAACCGCCATTTGTAGAATGCTCTTTTGCTTCACTTATATTTGTTAGAGCGTGGGCATACCTTTTGTATAAAGAATTAAACTCTCTTGCTTCACTTATATCTATTTAGAGAGATGACAAGAACTGGTCATTCACATGGTTAGTCATAAAATCCTACATAAAACTTGTAGATAACTGAATATGATATGTTTGATTCCTTGCAATAGTTTTGTGATATAAAGATGGTGATATTAGAGTCATCCTAGTGGGTAGTTGTGTATTAGTAGAAATACTTGTGTTGAGGTTTGTGATTCCTGTAGCATGCACGTACGGTGAACCGTTATGTGATGAAGTCGGAGCATGATTTATTTATTGATTGTCTTCCTTATGAGTGGCGGTCAGGGACGAGCTATGGTCTTTCCCTACCAATCTATCCCCCTAGGAGCATGCGCGTAGTACTTTGTTTCGATGACTAATAGATTTTTGCAATAAGTATGTGTGTTCTTTATGACTAATGTTGAGTCCATGGATTATACGCACTCTCACCCTTCCATCATTGCTAGCCTCTTTAGTATCGCGCAACTTTCGCCGGTACCATAAACCCACCATATACCTTCCTCAAAACAGCCACAATACCTACCTATCATGGCATTTCCATAGCCATTCCGAGATATATTGCCATGCAACTTCCATCATCATCATATACATGACTTGAGCATTCATTGTCATATTGCTTTGCATGATCGTAAGATAGCTAGCATGATGTTTTCATGGCTTGTCCGTTTTTTGATGTCATTGTTAAGCTAGATCAGTGCACATCCTGGTACACCGCCGGAGGCATTCATATAGAGTCATATCTTTGTTCTAGATATCGAGTTGTAAGTAAATAAAAGTGTGATGATCATCATTATTAGAGCATTACCCCAGTGAGGAAAGGATGATGGAGACTATGATTCCCCCACAAGTCGGGATGAGACTCCAGACTTTAAAAATAAATAAAAGAGGCCAAAGAAGCCCAAATAAAAAAAAGAGGCCAAAGAAGCCCACCAAAAAAAACAAAAAAACAAAGAATGAGATAAAAAGAGAGAAGGGGCAGTGTTACTATCCTTTTACCACACATGTGCTTCAAAATAGAACCATGTTCTTCATATAGAGAGTCTCTTGAGTTATCACTTTCATATACTAGTGGGAATTTTCATTATAGAACTTGGCTTGTATATTCCGATGATGGGCTTCCTCAAACGCCCGAGGTCTTCATGAGCAAGCAAGTTGGATGCACACCCACTTAGTTTTCAGTCTGAGCTTTCATACACTTATAGCTCTTGGTGCATCCATTGCATGGCAATCCCTACTCACTCACATTGATATCTATTGATGGGCATCTCCATAGCCCGTTGATACACCTAGTTGATGTGAGACTATCTTCTCCTTTTTGTCTTCTCCACAACCACCATTTTATTCCACCTATAGTGCCATGTCCATGGCTCACGCTCATGTATTGCGTGAAAGTTGAAAAGGTTTGAGAACGTCAAAAGTACGAAACAATTGCTTGGCTTGTCATCGGGGTTGTGCATGATGTGAATATTTTGTGTGGTGAAGATGGAGCATAGCCAGACTATATGATTTTGTAGGGATAACTTTCTTTGGCCATGTTATTTTGAAGAGACATGATTGCTTTATTAGTAGGCTTGAAGTATTATTGTTTTCATGTCAAATGATAGACTATTGCTTTGAAGCACTCCTGTCTTAATATTCATGCCATGATTAGATTACATGATCAAGATTATGCTAGGTAGCATTCCACATCAAAAATTATCTTTTTATCATTTACCTACTCGAGGACGAGCAGGAATTAAGCTTGGGGATGCTAATATGTCTCTGTCATATCTATAATTTTTGATTGTTCCATGCCAATATTCTACAACTTTCATATACTTTTGGCAACTTTTTATACTATTTTTGGGACTAACATATTGATCTAGTGCCCAGTGCCAGTTCCTGTTTGTTGCACGTTTTTTGTTTCACAGAATATCCATATCAAATGGAGTCCAAACGGGATAAAAACTGACGGAGATTTTTTTGGAATATATATGATTTTTGGGAAGAAAAATCCACGCGACACGATGCTCGAGGGGGCCACGAGGCAGGGGGCGCCCCTGACCCTCGTGGCCACCCCATAAGGCAGTTGGTGCCCTTCTTTCACCGCAATAAAGCTAATATCCGGATAGAGATCGTGTTAAAGTTTCAGCCCAATCGGAGCTACGGATCTCCGGGAATATAAGAAATGGTGAAAGGGTAGAATCTGAGAACGCAGAAACAGAGAGAGACAGAGAGACAGATCCAATCTCGGAGGGGCTCTCGCCCCTCCCATGCCATGGAGGCCAAGGACTAGAGGGGAAACCCCTCTCCCATCTAGGGAGGAAGTCAAGGAAGAAGAAGACGAAGGCCCCCCTCTCCCCTTCTCTTCCGGTGGCACCGGAACGCTGCTGTGGCCATCATCATCATCACCGCGATCTACTCCAACACCTCCGCCATCTTCACCAACATTTTCATCACCTTCCCCCCCTCTATCTACAGCGGTCCACTCTCTCGCAACCCCCTGTACCCTCTACTTGAACATGGTGCTTTATGCTTCATATTATTATCCAATGATGTGTTGCCATCCTATGATATCTGAGTAGATTTTCGTTGTCCTATCAGTGGTTGATGAATTGCTATGATTGATTTAATTTGCTTGTGGTTATGTTGCTGTCCTTTGGTGCCCATCATATGAGCATGCGCGTGGATCACACCATAGGGTTAGTTGTATGTTGATAGGACTATGTATTGGATGGCAAGAGTGACAGAAGCTTCAACCTAGCATAGAAATTGATGCATGCATGATTGAAGGGGGACCAATATATCTTAATGCTATGGTTGGGTTTTACCTTAATTAACGTTAGTAGTTGCGGACACTTGCTAATAGTTCCAATCATAAGTGCATAGAGTTCCAAGTCAGGGATGACATGCTAGCAGTGGCCTCTCCCACATAATACTTGTTGTCGGTCTAGTAAAGTAGTCAATTGCTTAGGGGCAATTTCACAACTCCTACCACCACTTTTCCACACTCGCTATATTTACTTTATTGCTTCTTTACTTACAACATCCCCTACCTTTTATTTACTTTCTCTTTATTATCTTGCAAACCTATCCAACAACACCTACAAAGTAATTCTAGTTTCATACTTGTTCTAGGTAAAGCGAACATCAAGCGTGCGTAGAGTTGTATCGGTGGTCGATAAAACTTGAGGGAATATTTGTTCTACCTTTAGCTCCTCGTTGGGTTCGACACTCTTACTTATCAAAAACTGTTGTGATCCCCTATACTTGTGGGTTATCAGAACACCGACAGAGATGATGTAGTCCTCGCGTTAATGGATGTGGTTGTCAAATGGATGTGGTTGTCATAGTATGCCTAGTAGTTGAAGAAACATATGTATCAACACTTGGAATATGCACCTTGCATTTGTTCTCCTCGTGGGCAAGACATCGTTTTATTTCCTATTCAGCTTTGCAAGCAAGACTACACAAATAGTCCATAGGATAACACTCTTAAGGAATTAGTATCTCCTGAATATCACGGTTCAATCCTCCCCAAAATCTATCCATAAAATCATCTTCACTTTCTTCTAAAAATGAGTGCAACAAGGTAGTTTGTAAATCATCATAATATTTTGTTGCAGTGTCACTGCCTTGTTTTAAATATTGTAGTTTTTTTAATCATGCCACGAGTATAATAAACATCTACAAATCTAACTCTCATGACATGTTTTAAACCATCCCAAGTATTAGGTATGTAATCAGGGTTTAACCGACAGTATTCACTCCACCAAACAGAAGCATAACCAATGAATGAACCAACCGTCACCTTAACGTTTTTACAATCAGCAAAATTATGGAAAGCAAATATATTATTTATGTCAAACTCCCATGCAATATATAAAGCAGGTCTTAAACGATCGTTAAATGGTGGTATAGAAACATTAACCTGATCATGTGTGTTTGGATGTTTGTGTACCTCTCGTGACGGTTGTAGTATTTGCTTAGGTGGTGGGACATCTCCAATGATCGATGAAGCCCTAGAACTAACAACTATGGAACCTATCATAATTAGTAGAAAGCAAGAAACAAAATACGATAATAATGTTCCTGTGAACTACTAGGATGTGGTGGTAAAACACTCACGGTATAGCAAATATCAATGTCTTACAAGTTCTCACCATGCAGCAAGTGGTGACAGGCAACCAGCGGTGTCAAATAACTCCGAAGATTGAGTAAAGTGATTGCCAGGGGAATGTACGTATACACGTTGTAGAAATATGTGGATCTTGGAAGGCTTAAATATATGGTAGCAAAAGATTATCAATAATCAATTCAGAGATGCAATGTTGAAGAAACGCTCAACGACGGTACTGTGTTGGTCCTAGGCTAGACCAGACAAGAGACGCAAGCCTAGAACACTAATGAGGTCATGACGTAGCACAACTAGCATCAATAAATGATATAAAGTAACTTTGGACAGCAAGATAAAAGTGAAGATCACAATAGCAGTAAAGATAATGATGTGAAACAACTGCCAAGCAAGATATACCAACTTTCTCTCCAACTTTCCTCTGGAAAAGTTTGTGCCAATTTTCTAATAATTTTTCTCAAGAATGGCACTGACTCAAGCATTCAAATACAAAAAGAATCACTCAATTCCGAGTTGATATGAGGAGTCAAAAAATTCTAAAACTGGCCTGAAAAACTGGAACAAGCTGTGTTCGCGAACTTCGAAGGGAAAAGTCCTATTTTGGAGCCAATTTTGAGATGCCAAATATTAAAGTAGTCTCTGCAACTATTCAGATACAACTCATCGTTAGCTTTAATTTGAGTACTTGTGGAGCCAAAACGGACTTCATATGAAAAAGATATGTCTGTTTTACTGAACAGTGCGCAAAATAGATTCCAATCCAAATTCAGATACGAGATTGAGTTTAGATAGATCCAAAATTATTTTTTTCTCTTTTCTTCTCTCACTTTTTTCTCTTTCTTTTCTCTCCTTTTTCTCCGACTTTTTTAAACTTTTTTCTGTCTTTCTCTCTCTCTCTCTCTCCAAAACAAAATAGATAAGATGTCGATTGGATTAAGCGAAGATGTGAATGACGTCAACTATGATTATGACAATGAACGATGAGTGGCACATGGTGAAAATTTATGGATGGGGTGGTGGACCATGGAAGGGATAACGATGCAACGGCGGCGTGACTAATGTGAACAGAACTCGAAACTCTAAACGAACTAGACACTAAGACCAGCAACTCGACACGACAATACAACCGAAAATTCAACTATGCATGCAATAAAAAGAGAATTGCAAAGGCTCAGACTGGCTTGGACAAAGGATGAATAGATCTAACTTTTTTATGGCCATTTCTGGTATAGTAGGTAAGAAAATAAATCTAATGTAGGGGTAACTGGAAATTCTCACCGAGTAACCTGAAAAACTGATACCACTTGATTGAGGCAAAGGTGTCCTGATCTTTCTATGAGATGATAACTATCGATTTGGTGGAGACAACTTTGATGATTCGACTACAAACGCACACGATGTTGCGCCTTAGCAATCGCTAAACCAACTCTGTGATAGAGGCGGGGTGTCTCGATCTTTGGATGAGATGATAACTATTGATTTGGTGGAGACGGCTTTGACGATCCGACTACAAACGTGCACGATGTTGCGCCTTAGCAATCGCTAAACCAACTCCGAGAGGTTATTAAACACGCCGGAGTACGATCAACCTAACCATGAAGGTCTATTCCTGCAAGCAATCGAAGAACAAGCAATAATATGATAAAGCAATATGAATATTGTGAATATGGATGAAGTATTGATAAAAGTGGGGTTTCATAAGCGGTCTTGGTCTGGTCGTTGGACACAAAGGAAGTACACGAAGTTGCAGCCATGGATAACTTTAACTAAATAAAACCCAAGTCTAAACGATGCCTTAAGGGCTATATTTATAGGGAAAAGAGAGGGGATCTCGTCTACCCTAGGCAAGGTGGGACTAAAACACCTCCAAAGTCATTTCCCATACAATGTGGACTCTATAAATAGATTACATGGGCCTGGCCCAAAATATGGTGGCGCAACACCAATAATAAGCCATGGACGAAATTTATGAAAGGCCATCTTGTATATTTTGTCCATCTTCTTGTATGTCATCATGGTGGCTTCAAAGTCCGGAAATCTCCACTTGAACCTCCGTTCTTGTTCTCTTCGCACGCACCTTCATCTCCGTGCTTGACAATGCTCCAATGTTCATCCTTCTTGTCTGTGCTAGGTCCTTCAATTGAAAGCAACACAAATGTATCTAAGTTAGGCAGCATCATATTCTCATGAACACTAGAAACATTACCAAGAAACGAAAGTACTTGATAATTTAATTAGCATATGCGAGCTCTAGCAATTGCTCCAAGAGGTAAAACAGCAGGGGATATGGGTGTAATTGTGGTAGCCATGTCGTCGTCACTCTGAGAGGTTATTGACCACGCCAGAGCACAATCAACCTGACCACAAAGGTCTATTCCTGCAAGCAATCGACGAATAAGAAAGAATATGATAAAGCAATCTGAATATTGCGAATATATATGAAGTATTGATAAAGGTGGGGATCCGGAAGCGGTCTTGGTCTATCATAAAAATATAACCTATCCTTACATTAAACGCACCATGGCTATTTATAATAGCCGAACACAAGTTTGGCCTATGGCCGTCACGCACGCACACACCTATAACAAATCTATGGAAACAACCGACTTGAATTGAAAAACTACAGATAGACACCAGCCAAAGAAGTTGCTAAATAAAACTTGGACTCTAATCACGTTGGACTCTCTTGGTGGGCCCCATCCAATTTCCTTCAAAGAAAATAGTGTCCACCATTGTAACATGCTGACGTGCACCTGTAGCTCTGGAGGTCTCAATCGGGAGAAGTAGTAGTTGCTTATGATTAATCTCAAGGAAACAAATCTCTTATACGTGTATAACTTTGAATTGTTTTGGACGTGGCAACCACAATGAAACTTGATGAAAAGTACATGAATCCTTCCTTCCATGCACACACATGTACCCTTCCCCATATAATGCATGCACGTTCCATATCCTTTTTCTCAATCTCATCTTTGTATTCCTTCTTATCAACCTCTAGACTTGGCATAACAGAAACATCGCTACCGACTTCATGAACAATTGGATTAATATTGCTAATGATTTGCATGGTCGTATCATCATCTCCCCCTTGAAATGAAACTGTCCTCGGTTTCGAGTCAATTTGTTCAGCAATCTTTTTATCTCTATACTGAACAACGATCATAGAAATGTCAGTAGCTTCCACCATATTCTTTTTTGCATCTTCCTCTTCTTTTATCTTCTTCTGATGTTCTCTTAGCCAAGCCATAAAACGATCCTCACCCATGGGAACAAGGTCGTACTTCTTACCCTTCTTAACAGTATATATGTATGTTTGAAAATCATACGCAACATCGTGCTGTTTGCACCATGGCTCGCCCAACAATAAGTGACATGAAATCATCGGTGCCGGAATCACGTTGCACAAAACCTCAAAAAAAATTCCCAACAAAAATTGTACCTTGGTTTGATGTGTGACACTGAGCTCTCATGACCCCAATGAAACAAGTAAGGTTGTGCTTGTGGTGTCATCGATAGATCTAGCTTCTCCACCATCTCGATGCTTGCTGCGTTGATCAAACTCATGTGGTCGATTGTCATAGCACAAGATCTCTCTTGTACCACAACACGAGTATGAAAAAGTCCATCCCATCGGCCTTCCTCCTCCAATTGAAATCCATAGCTTAGCTTCCATGATAAACCAGTCATCTTCTGCATAGTGCCGTGAACAACCTTGCTCTGAATACCACCTGGTATAGAACTACCCTTGAGGTGAGATTTGACCCGTTGTTGCGGCCCAATTTTCACGACACTCCAACTTCAGCAGTAGTAGCCTCTCGCTCGCGCATGTGATGTACACGAAAAAGAGGGTTTGAACCTTGTGGCTCAGCTCGAGAAAACCAACCTCAACGACGGCACTCACGCACAAAACAATTTCCACGAAGAGAAATCACAACACAGTGGTTTTCTAAAAGTTCCTCCAAAACTTAGGGATTTTAGACAGCTTCCCCCAAAACTCGATACGAGTATTTACCCTAAAAACACATTGTGTCTATCATAAAAATATAACATATCCTTACATTAAACACACCATAGCTATTTATAATAGACAAACACTAGTTTGGCCTATGGCCATCACGCACGGACGCACCTATAACAAATCTATGGAAACAACCGACTTGAATTGAAAAAACGAACGACAGGCGGTAGGCGTAAGCGAGACGGTTGGCCTTCGCCTAGTGCCTAGGCGGTGCCTAAGCGTCCTAGGCGCGACCTAGGCGGTAATATAGTTTTTACTCGTAATGTATTTTGTGATTATTATATGGGTGTTGATATTAGTTTAGGGCATATAAATAAGTTAATTACCGTCTAATGTCATTAGAATATAACCTGTTTGCCAAACCAGTGCAGTATGTGGCATGATTTCTTGCTTGGGTAGGTAATTCCTTGCTTGCCTTGCCTAGAGCTCCATTTATGCCCTAGGGCGAGGCGTTTGGCCATTGCCTAGCGCCTAGGCGTGCGTAAGTGCCTCCTAGGCACTGCCTTTTCCAATAGAGCAACAGATAGACCCCAGCCAAAACAGTTGCTAAATAAAACTTGGACTCTAATCACGTTGGACTCTCTTGGTGGGCCCATCGAATTTCCTTCAAAGAAAATAATGTCCACCATTGTAACATGCCGACGTGCACCTTTAGCTCTGGAGGTCTCAATCAGGAGAAGTAGTAGCTGCTTATGGTTATTTGATTAATCTCAAAGAAGCAAATCTCTTGTACGTGTATAACTTTGAATTGTTTTGAACGTGGCAACCACAATGAACCTTGATGAAAAGTACATGAATCCTTCCTTCCATGCCTTCCCCATATAATGCATGCATGTTCCATATCTTTTTTCCCAATCTCATCTTCGTGTTCCTTCTTATCAAACTCTAGACTTGGCATAACAGAAACGTCGCTACCAGCTTTATGAACATTTGGATTAATATTGCTAATGATTTGTATGGTCGTATCATCCTCTCCTCCTTGAAACAAACCATCCTCAGTTCCGAGTCAATTTGTTTAGCAATATTTTTATCTCTATACTGAACGGCGATCATAAAAAATTTAGTAGCTTCAACCATATTCGCTTTTGCATCTTCCTCTTCTTTTATCTTTTTCTGATGTTCTCTCCGCCAAGAAATAAAACGATCCTCACCCATGTACACGAGGTCGTACTTCTTACCCTTCTTAATGGTATATATGTGTGTTTGAAAATCGTACGCAACATCGTGTTGTTTGTACCATGGCTTGCCCAACAATAAGTGACATGAAATCATTGATGCCGGAATCACATCGCACAAAACCTCACAAAAATAATTTCCTAACAAAAATTGTACCTTGGTTTGATGTGTGACACTGAGCTTGTCATGACCCCAACAAAACAAGTAAGGTTGTGCTCGTGGTGTCATCGATGGATCTAGCTTGTCCACCATCTCAATGCTTGCTGCGTTCATCAAACTCATGTGGTCGATTGTCATAGCACAAGATCTCTCTTGTACCACAACACGAGTATGAAAAAGTCCATCCCATCGGCCTTCCTCCTCCAATTGAAATCCATAGCTTAGCTTCCATGATAAACCAATCATCTTCTGCACGGTGCCGTGAACAACCTTGCTCTGAATACCACCTGATATAGACTTGTCCTTGAGGTGAGATCCGATCCGTTGTTGCGGCCCGACCTTTCACGACACTCGAACTTCAGCAGCAGTAGCCTCTCGCTCGCGCACGCGATGTACACAAAAAAGAGGGTTTGAACCTTGCAGCTCAACACGAGAAAACAAACCTCAACGACGGTACTCACGCATTAAACAATTTCCACGAAGAGAAATCGCAACATAGAGGTTTTCTAAAGCTTCCTCCAAAACTTAGGGATTTTTAGGCAGCTTCCCCCAATACTCGATACAGGTATTGTGTCTATCATAAAAATATAACCTATCCTTATATTAAACGCACCATGGCTATTTATAATAGCTGAACACAAGTTTGCCTATGGCCGTCACGCACGCACACACCTATAACAAATCTATGGAAACAACCAACTTGAATTGAAAAAACAAATGACAGATAGACACCAACCAAAGAAGTTGCTAAATAAAACTTGGACTCTAATCACGTTGGACTCTTTTGGTGGGCCCCATCCAATTTCTATCAAAGAAAATAATGTCCACCATTGTAACATGCTGACGTGCACCTTTAGCTCCGGAGGTCTCAATCGGGAGAAGTAGTAGCTTCTTATGATTCTTTGATTAATCTGAAGGAAGCAAATCTCTTGTACGTGTATAACTTGGAATTGTTTTGGATGTGGCAACCACAATGAACCTTGATAAAAAGTACATGAATCCTTCCTTCCATGCACACACGTGTACCCTTCCCCATATAATGCATGCCCGTTCCATATCTCACTGGACAACCTTGATAGAGGCGAGGGGCCTGATCTTTCGATGAGATGATAGCTATTGATTTGGTGGAGTCGACTTTGAAAGATCGGGCCCCTCGCCTCTATCAAATGGTATCAGTTTTCAGGTTGCTCGGTGAGAATTTCCAGTTATCCCTAGATTAGATTTTCTTTTCTTACCTACTGTCCAAGAAAAAAGCCATAAAAAGTTAGATCTGTTCATCCTTTATCCAAGCCAGTCTGAGCCTTTGCCTTTTTTTCATTGTTTACATAGTTGAATTATCGGTTGCATTGTCATGTTGAGTTGCTGGTCTTAATGTCTAGTTCGTTTAGAGTTTCGAGTTCTGTTCACATTAGTCACGCCATCGCTGCACCATTATCCCTTCTGCTGTCCACCACCCCATCCATAAATTTCCACCATGTGCTACCCATCGTTCATTGTCACAATCATAGTTGAGATCGTTTACATCTTTGCTTGATCTAATATGCATCTTATCTAGTTTGTCTTGGAAAGAGGGCAAGAAAAAAAAGACTAACAAAAAAAGGAGAGAAACAAGTAAAAACTAAATTCAGAGAAAAAAAGGAGAGAAAGAAAAAAGAAAAGAAAGTGTGAGAAAAAAATATAAGAAAAAACAAAATTTGGATCTATCTAGACTCAATCTCGTACCTGAATTTGGATTCGAATCTATTTTGTGCACTGTTCAGTAAAATAAGCATATCTTCCTCATACGAAGTCCGTTTTAGCACCGCGAGTACTCAAATTAAAGCTAGCAACGAGCCACATCTGAATAGTTGCAGAACCTATTTCAATATTTGGCACCAAAAAATTGGCTTCGAAATAGGACTTTTTGCCCTCCGAAATTCGCAAACACAACTTGTTCCAGTTTTTTAGGCCGGTTTTAGAATTTTCTGACTCTTCATATCACCTCAGAATTGAGTGATTATTTTTGCATTGGAAATCTTGAGTCAGTAGCATTCTGTGGAAAAATTATCAGAAAATTGGCACAAACTTTTCCAGAGGAAAGTTGGAGAGAGAATCGTTGGTATATCCTACTTGGCAGTTGTTTCTCATCATTATCTTTACTGCCATTGTGATCTTCACTTATATCTTGCTGTCCAAAGCTACTTCATATCATTTATTGATGCTAGTTGTGCTACACCGTGACCTCATTAGTTTCCTAGGCACGCGTCTCTAGTCCGGTCTAGCCTAGGACCAGCATAGTACCGTCGTTGAGCATTTATTCAACATTGCATCTCTGAATTGATTATTGCTAATCTTTTGCTACCAAATATTTAAGCCTTCCAAGCTCCACACATATATACACCGTGTATATGTGCGTTCCCCTGGAAATCGTTTTACTCAATCTTCGGAGTTATTTGACACTGCTGGTTGCCCGTCAGCACCTGCTGCATGGTAAGAACTTGTAAGATATTGATATTTGCTTTACTGTGAGTGCTTTACCACCACATCCTAGTAGTTCATAGGAACATTATTCTCGAATCTTGTTTCTTGTTTCTACTAATCATGACAGGTTCCGGAGATAGAAGTTCTTGGGCGATGGATACATCTTCACCATCACGAGAGGTGGGACAACACACACAAGCACATGGTCAGCTTATCTCTTTACCATCATTTGAGGGTAGATTTAATCCTGCTATTTATCTAGCTTGGGAGCTTGAAGTAGAAAAAGTTTTTAGTCAACATGATTTTTCTAAACTTTAGAGAGTATGAGTTGCCACTGGAGCATTTAATGGTTTTTCTTCTGTTTGGTGGAGTGTACATTGTAGGAAAAACATTGATAACCAACCCACAACTTGGAAAGATTTGAAAGCTGTAATGAGACAACAATTTTTTCCTCCTTACTATCGTCGTGAATTGCCTCGCAAATTGAAACAATTAAAACAAGGCAGTAACGATGTTCATGTTTACTACCAAGAGTTCAAATCTTATATGCATCATTGTGACATAGAAGAATCTGAGGAAGATACAATGAATAGATTTTTTGGTGGTTTGAACCATGGTATTTGCTCAAGATTTCAATATATTGCTCATTGGATTACTGGTATGTATGTTCGCGCTTGTACCTTTGGGAGACAAATATAGGACAATGCAATAGGTGACTACAACAACTACTATTCCAGTTCATGCTCACCACCATCAGTTGGTTCCTCCACCGTTGCACCTACTAGAGAAGCCACACCTTAGATTGTGAGCCTGAAATCATCTCAAGTGTATGGTACATTGTCATCATTCGTACCTACATCATCTACGTCTTTTGTGACAAGGTAACAATAAAGGTATTGTTGATATAACTTCACATGAGAATGATGCATGCCTAGTTAATTTGAATACATCATGTGTTGAGTTACCTGCTGATTTGAGCACAGAACCTATTTTAGAGAATTGTGTTACTGTCATGAATGTGTCATGTGATCAAACGACTGAAATACCCAAAAAAATGAGTGCACCCATTGAATTAACTGTTGATGCAAATGAACCAATGTTTAATCATTTTGATATGACCTCTAATCTTGGTGATTATTCTATGTCAAATGACTTATTGCATGTTTGCTTATTTAAGCATGTTGTAGCATGTAAATTTTATGCAAGTAAGGCTTATTCACCAATGTTGGGATGGTTTAATGATGAACATTGTCAATCTTTTGATATGAATAAGAGCTTCACTTACATGTGCAAACCAAGTTGCAATATTTTCATGCCTTCTACTTCTTGTGATAATATTTTGGTTTTATATTTTATGAACTATAAAAGTTACTCATGTATACATGTGTCATATGTGCAACAACCAAGGGAAGTAAAAATGGATGACATATACATATACAACATGCACACCTTGTGTCTTTTATTGGCCACATTTTAGATTAAGCAACACTGAGGACGGCTTTATTTTCAAGAAGGGGAGGATGATGAGGCCATCACTACCTTGAATACGACCAAAAATATTGCATACATTCATATATGTGAGGTGATTTCTAATGCAAACTATGCAATAGTTTATTTATGTTACTAGTAAATGTGCACGTGCAACGCACGTTAATATTTAGGCAATGTATTAATTGCACACGAATATTAGGTATGCTATTATTTGTGTGTTAATCATGTGATTAGTGTAATATTTGGTATGATATTAATTACACGTTAAACATGTTTAACGCTCGCCATTCGAGCAATCTAGGTCGTTGGATTGACTTAGTTCAATGGCCGAGATCAGTTGGATCTGCCCCTTTGGGTCTTTTTATATTGGTATAGATGCAAGACAAAAATACTTCACACACTTTTGTGTCATGTCTAATTGCAGGTGTGTGGAACATTTGTACAATCCACATATAAATATAAGGGAAAAATAGAAGTTCATATGATGTTAAAAAACTTCTCTCACATCATTTTTGGGCCAAGAGAAGATAGAGCCCAAGTCTCTCACGTCCTGGACTCAGATTCGGACTGCACAGAAGTACCTGGCTCAAAATGCCAAGATCTTTTTCATCTGGACTCCGAATTAGGTAATTCTTTTTTGTTGGAAAGTAGATTTCATGCTCTTTTCAACCCAATTGGATTCACCTTCAAATTCGTCAGCAGCGTTGAGATTTTGATGAAAAAATCAGATGCTGCAGCGGAATTCAAGTAAAATTACAAGTCCAAAGGTGTTGCATCACCTCCACTTGGGCCCATGGGCCTTATACTACCTAGGGTTAGTTTTTGCCTGCCTTTGGACGCCCTCCCATGTCCTTGGCCGCCACCCCTTGCTCCTATATAAGTAGATCAATCTAGTGGCTTTTTCCTTGGGATTTGTTTAGTTAAAAGCTAGCCATTGCAACTTCGTGTACTTCGTTTGTGTCCAACGATGAGAACAAGACCACTTCCGGATCCCCACTTTTATCAATACTTCATATGTATTTGCAATATTCAGAGTGCTTTATCATATTATTGCTTGTTCTTCAATTGCTTGCAGGAATAAACCTTCATGGTCAGGTTGATCGTGCTCTGGCGTGGTCAATAACCTCTTGGAGTTGGTTTAGCGATTGCTAAGGCGCGACGTCCTCGCACGTTTGTAGTTGGATCGTCAAAGTTGGCTCCACCAAATCGATAGTTATCATCTCATCGAAAGATCGGGACCCTCGCCTCTATCAAGGATGATGTAGTCCACCAAATGCCTTTTCTCTCTTATTTTATAAGGTTTACACGAAGAGGGAGAATGCCGGCAGCTAGAATTCTAGACTGGAAAAGGAGCAAATATTAGATACTTATTCCGCACAACTCCAAAAGTCCTGAAACTTCAGGGAGAATATTTTTGAAATATACAAAAAATATTGGGCGAATAAAGCACCAAAGGGGGGCCATCTGCCATCCACAAGGGTGGAGGGTGCGCCCTACCCCCTGGGGCACCCTCCGGTCTTGTGGGCCACCTGGTGATACGTCTCCAACGTATCTACTTTTCCTCTTGTTTTGGACTCTAATTTGCATGATTTGAATGAAACTAACCCCGGACTGACGCTGTTTTCAGCAGAACTACCATGGTGTTGTTTTTGTGCAGAAATAAAAGTTCTCGGAATGGAACAAAACTTTGCAGGACTTTTTATATCAATAAAGGGAATTTCTGGAGCCAAGAGTCACCTGAGGGGGGCACCT
Organism: Triticum dicoccoides; assembly: GCF_002162155.2. Taxonomy (NCBI): domain Eukaryota; kingdom Viridiplantae; phylum Streptophyta; class Magnoliopsida; order Poales; family Poaceae; genus Triticum; species Triticum dicoccoides. Next base: position 307,997,338 of record NC_041382.1, on the reverse strand, counting down.
AGGTGGGCACAACCCACCAGGGCGCGCCTACCCCCCACACGCACCCAGGTGGGTTGTCCCCACCTGGTGGCCCTGCAGACCCTGAAACCGACGCTATAAACTCCTATTGTTTTTAGAAAAAATAGGGAGAAAGAATTATCATGATCCACGAAATGGAGCCTCCGTCACCTCGTGTTCTTCATCGGGAGGCCAGATTTGAAGTCTGTATGGGGATCCGAAGAGGAGGATCTTTGTTTTTCGTCATCACCAACCCTTCTCCATCGCCAATTCCATGATGCTCCCCACCGGGAGTGAGTAATTCCTTCGTAGGCTCGCTGGTCGGTGAGGAGTTGGATGAGATTCATCATGTAATCTAGTTAGTTTTGTAAGGGCCTGATCACCAGTATCCACTATGTTCTGAGATTGATGTTGCTATGACTTTGCCATGCTTAATGCTTGTCACTTTGGGCATGGGTGCCATGATTTCAGATCTGAACCATTTATGTTATCACCATTATATCCATGTTCTAGATCCGATCTTGCAAGTTATAGTCACCTACTACGTGTTATGATTCGGAAACCCCGGAGTGACAATAGTCGGGACCACTCCCGGTGATGACCGTAGTTTGAGGAGTTCATGTATTCATCGTGTGTTAATGCTTTGTTATGGTTCTCTCACTACTGCAAGATGCTGCTAACACGACACTACGATCAGAGACCCTTCGACGAAACTGTGTGCGATGCAATAATCGCAAACAGTGGTGTAAAAAACCCATCAAGAAAGGTGCAAAACGTTTGCGATGACAGATGCATCAAACATGGTTCAGATTTTAGTTGCGTGTGCGATGCAGGGCATACGGTTCAGTTCAATTAACTATTTGCGATGAGGCAACACAAAAGAAACAGGCAGCCAGATTAAGGTGTGTGCGATATATAGCATATGGTTCACTCGGATGAACTGTTTGTGATTAGGCAACACAAAAGAAACGATCATCCAGATCAAGGTGTGTGCGATATACGGCATGCGGTTCACTCGGCCTTGTTGTTAGTGTGTGACCTCTGTGGCAACCGTTCGCTCCCCACTAGCCTCTTCTTGTACCGTGGCAACCGTCCACCGCCTCTTAGCCTTTCCCTCTCAATTTGTAACTGCTGTCGCACGCTCTTCCTTCCCCCATTTGCCTTCACCCTTCCTTCTGCCATTGTTCAATCATCTTCTTCATGGAGGGAACAGGCCGAAAACGACCCCTTTATTCTTGCCCCGATCTGAAAGATGACGTGGTGGAGGAACTCATTGATCGGTGCGACGTCAACACCTCGGCTAGCATGGCAGGTTTGTTCAAGACCATTCTCGACTCAACTAATGACATCATTACAAGCAACCCAAGGGTCCAGGACCCTGATCACTGGCGCGGAGCGACAGAAGCCTCGCCTTGTGCAAGTTGATGCTGCTTGATAATGATATGTGTGATGTTAAGATGCCATCGCTTGAGCATAAGGCTTGGACAGGCGCAAATGGAGATTGGGTTGTTTATATTGGGTACAACTGTGAGTGGGAACTTGTGAATGTGTACACTCGTCACCGGGTTCCACTTCCAAAAATCTCAGGCTGCCTTGAAGTTGAGCACACTAGTATTCTACATACATTAAAATACGATCATGGTGACTGTCGTCTATGAAAGATAGCAATTTGTTGAGTTCCCAACCGCTCTTGGGATTACACGAACTATGAACTTGTTGCTATCTTTGACAAGCCTGTTGTCATCCTTGCTTCCACGACTCGATGGATATTGCTCAAAAATCAATTTTTGTACGCGGATGAGTACTGTGATGCAATTCAATACGAGGGTCTTGTGTTTGCTGCCACCACTCGTGGCACTGTTTTTGCATGGAATCCTTATGGTTTCGGTACGTTTGTCTTCCAGCGTAATTATAATTGTTTCATCCACATGCATGCGGGTTAGCTAGCTAGTTTCCCTTTACTAATTAACCTTCTTGTGTTTCCAAGGTCCTGTGAACATTCCACCACCTATACTTGAAAATTTTTATAACCAAGGGGGAGATGACGATGATGATGATCACAAGCATGAGGACGAGCAAGACCCATATACTCAGTGGCGCCTGGCAACTTATTCCGATGGATCACCTCTTCTTGTCTGTATACAGGGCATTGCTGATGTTACTAAGGAAGCAGGTGTTGTCTCGCATGGTCACACTCTCCGGACCTATTCCAACATATGTCGCAGGGTATTCGGGATGGATACTAGTGTGCTAGCGCCAACACCTTCTCCCTGGTTCAGTATTGATAGTCTTGGAGAAAACTCGCTCTTCATTGGACAAAACTATCCAATGAAGGTGAAAGGCGATCCAGCTGCTGTTGACACAACGTTACTACCATTTATGAGAAGCAACTGTATCTATACCTCAGACATTGCTATGCTTCCCTACCGTGGCTATCACAATATGTGTATTGAAATAGGCCGCTTCAGCCTGGATGATCAGTTCTGCATTGGTCTCGAGATTGACAGTAGCTGGCCCTTCCTAGAGAATCACTTCTGGTTCAAAGAAAGCGTTTCCAACGCTGACGAGTGGTTGAGCTGAAGTTCATTTCATTACTTTCTTATTTGTTGTGCGAGAAAAACTTTACTTTACTAGAATGTTTTGTTGGAAATGATCTATAATCCAACATGTATCCTCGTTGTCGTTGTGGGTTGATGACTTGTTGTATGTAATCAATGGTACATTTGCATATGCGTCCATCAACTCACGCCTGCCAGTGGTGTCCATATGAATACTGCTAGTGATTTAGTTGCAAAAATTAGATAGTGCTAGTGATTTTTAGCTACATATTTTGACAAATCGCAGTGTTACAAGGTTGACAAATGACAATGTTACTAGATAAAAAATGTCAATCTTTTTAGTTTGACAAATGGCAACATACCCAATATGACAAATGCAAATCTTACCCAATTGTTTCTACATGGTTGCACACGGGTCATCCAAAACAACCATTTGCGTTGAAGGGATGCACAAATCCTGCACTGCAAATTTTCCCTTGACTTAAGGGGGAAGACCATAGCTCTCACTTTGCATGCGGGTGTTCTATCTAAAATGTTTGCGATCAAGAGCTGCACAAATCCTGCTCGGCACATTTCCCTTGGCTTCCTAGGAACCTGTCGGTTTGCATACGGGTGTTCTAACTAAAATGTTTGTGATGAGCGTTTTATATTTAAAAACCATTGATGTTTTTTTCAAAAGAAAATTGTTTGATAAGTCTGTACATTAAGAGAGAAAAACACAAGTTCGTTCAAACCATATATTTCATTTGGTCACACTGCGAATTTATATTCATATGATCGAGAATTCGAGATACATTATTAAACCCCAAAAAAACTGTTTCCGGCGGCAGCGGAGGCGGCGTGTCGCGCCGTCATTGTCGTCCTCCGGGACGCCGTTGTTGAAGTCTTCAAGCCACCACAAAATGTTCTTCACTTGTAAATCAAACACCATGTCGTCGCGTGATCGACGGGCAGGGCGCGGGAGGACGGCAACTGGCGCCGCTGAGAGGTAGCGGTCGATGGCAGCGTCCCATGCCGCCGAGGGGGGCGCGTGCACCAGCACGGTCACGGCGGGTGTAGCCAAATGCACGGGGATCGGCGCCACGGTGGGTGGAGGGGCGCAAACAGGCAGGGGCACGGGAGCAGCGGGTGCAGCCAAACGCACGGGGGCCAGCAGCATGGTGGGTGGAGGGGCACGCACGGTGATAGAGGCGAAGGTGTCCTGATGTTTCGATGAGATAGATATCGTTTTCTGTGGGAGTCGACTTTGATGATCCGACTACGAACGTGTGAAGACGTCGCACCTTAGCAATCGCTAAACCAACTTCCGAGGGTTATTGAGCACGCCGGAGCATGATCAACCTGACCACGAGGGTCTATTTCCTGCAAGCAAACAAAGAACAAGCAAGAAACTGAGATTGCAATCTGGATATTGCGAATAAAAGAGGACAACTGTATTAATGAAGGTGGGGTTCTGTGACGTCTTGGTCTGGTCGTTGGACACAAATGAAGTACGCAAAGTTGCAGCTATGGCAAACTTTTAATCTAAACAAAACCCAAAGTCTAAACGAAGCCCTAAGGGCTGTATATATGGAGGAATAGGGGGGGGGGATTATCATGGCCCTTGGAGGAGGGGTCCGAAACCAACCCTAACTCTTGTTTCCCCACACATACAGACTCTAAAAACAGCCTATACTTAAGTATTTCGAAAAAACATAGGCCTGGCCCAATACTAAGGTGACGCAACACCTAGAATAGCCTATGGATGAAATTTATGAAGTGGCATCTTGTATATTTCGTCCAAGGCTTCATGCACTCCTTATGGTGGCTTCAAAGTCCTGAAATCATCACTTGTAACTCCGTTCTTGATCCCCTTGCACATGCCATCATCTTCATGCTTGGTCTTGCTCGAGTCTTCATCCCTCTTATCCATGGCAGGCCCTTCATTTGTAAGCAAAACAAATGTATCCAATTTAGGCAGCATCATATTCTCATGAACATTAGAATCATTACCAAGAAACGAAAGTAGCTGATAATTTAATTGGCGTGTGCGAGCTCTAGTAATTGGTCCAGTATGTATAGCAGCAGGGGCTGTGGGTGTAACAATGGTATTGATGTCCTCATCATCCTCCCCTTCTTGAAATGAAGTTGTCCTCGACGGAAGCTCATCATCCTCACCCAAATAAGGCTTCAAATATGCAATGTTAAAAGTGGAACCAACCCCAAAATCTGCAGGCAGCTCAAGTTTATATGCATTATCATTTATTTTCTCTAACACCTTAAAAGGACCATCAACACGTGGCATTAGATTTGATTTGCGGAAATTAGGAAATATATCCTTATGCAAATGTAACCAAACAAGATCTCCAGGTGCAAACACAACATGTTTTCTACCCTTCTCTCGAGCAAGTTTATATTTAGCATTCATACGCTCAATGTTTTCCTTAGTTAACTCATGCATTTTAAAAATCAATTCAGCACGTTCTTTAGCATCAAAATTAACCTTCTCCGAAGATGGAAGAGGCAACAAATCAATAGGTGCACGAGGTAGGAAACCATACACAATTTCAAAAGGGCACATCTTAGTAGTAGAATGCAATGAACGATTATAAGCAAATTCAATATGAGGCAAGCATTCTTCCACATTTTCTTATTATTCTTCAAAATAGCCCTAAGCATAGTAGACAATGTTCTATTGACTACTTCAGTTTGTCCATTAGTTTGGGGGTGACAAGTAGTACTAAAAAGCAGTTTAGTCCCCAACTTAGCCCATAAACATCTCCAAAAGTGGCTAAGAAATTTAATATCATGATCTGAAACAATAGTATTTGGCACACCATGCAAGCGAATAATTTCACGAAAGAACAAATCAGCAACATTAACAGCATCATCGCTTTGATGACATGGTATAAAGTGTGCCATTTTCGAAAATCTATCCACGACAAGAAATATGCTATACCTCCCCGTCTTTGTTCGAGGTAAACCTAAAACAAAGTCCATAGATATATCCTTCCAAGGAACACTAGGTACATGCAAAGGCATATATAAACCATGAGGATTGAGTCGTGACTTAGCTTTTTCACATGTAGTGCAGTGAGCAATAAAACGCTCAACATTCCATCTCATCTTTGGCCAAAAGAAATGTGTAGCAAGTATATCCTCCGTCTTCTTGACGCCATAGTGTCCCATTAATCCTCCTCCATGCGCCTCCTGCAACAACAAAAGACGAACGGAGCTAGCTGGAATGCAATGCTTGTTAGCACGAAACACAAATCCATCATTAAGAACGAACTTGTTCCAAGTTCTCCCTTCCTTACAATTCTGCAACACATCTTTAAATTCAACATCATGCACATATTGATGTTTGATGGTCTCCAAACCAAATATTTTAAAGTCAAGTTGTGAAAGCATAGTATAACGATGAGACAATGCATCAGCAATAACATTTTCTTTACCCTTCTTGTGTTTAATGACATAAGGGAAAGTCTCAATGAATTCAACCCATTTAGCATGTCTACGGTTCAGTTTTGCTTGACTTTTAATGTGTTTCAAAGATTCATGATCAGAATGTATAACAAATTCCTTGGGCCATAAATAATGTTGCCATGTTTCTAAGGTCCGAACAAGAGCATATAATTCTTTATCATAAGTAGAATAGTTCAGACTAGGCCCACTCAATTTTTTAGAAAAGCATGCAACAGGTTTGCCATCTTGTAACAACACACCTCCTAATCCGATTTCACTAGCATCACATTCAAGCTCAAAAGTCATATTAAAATCAGGAAGTTGGAGTAAAGGAGCATGTGTCAACTTATCTTTCAATACCGTGAAGGCTTCTTCCTGTGCGGTACCCCAAACAAAAGGCACATCCTTCTTTGTAAGCTCGTTGAGAGGTGCAGCAATGGTGCTGAAATCTCTCACAAAACGCCTATAGAAACCAGCGAGGCCAAGGAAACTCCTCACTTGTGTGACCGTTTTGGGCTGCAGTTGTTGGGGAACGTAGTAATTTCAAAAATTTCCTACGCACACGCGGGATCATGGTGATGCATAGCAACGAGAGGGGAGAGTGTTGTCCACATACCCTCGTAGACCGAAAGCGGAAGCGTTAGCACAACATGGTTGATGTAGTCGTACGTCTTCATGATCTGACCGATCCAAGTACCAAACGTACGGCACCTCCGAGTACAACACACGTTCAGCTTGATAACATCCTGCGAACTCCGATCCAGCAGAGCTTCACAGGAGAGTTCCGTCAGCACGACGGCGTGATGACGGTGATGATGTTTCTACCGACGCAGGGCTTCGCCTAAGCACCGCTAGGAAATGACTGAGGTGGAATATGGTGGAGGGGGGCACCACACACGGCTGGGAGAGATCAACAGATCAACTTGTGTGTCTAGAGGTGCCCCTGCCCCCGTATATAAAGGATGGAGGAGGGGAGGCCGGCCAGCCCCTAGGGCGCGCCAGAAGTGTGGAGTCCTACTAGGACTCCCTAGTCCTAGTAGGATTCCTCCTCCCACATGGAATAGGAAAAAAGGGAAGGCAAAAGGAGAAGGAAGGAAGGGGGCGCCCCCCTCCTTAGTCCAATTCAGACCAGACCATGAGGAGGGGTGCGGCCACCTTTTGAGGCTTTCTCTCCTTTCCCGTATGGCCCATTAAGGCCCAATACGAATTCCCGTAACTCACCGGTACTCCGAAAAATACCCGAATCACTCGGAACCTTTCCGATGTCCGAATATAGTCATCCAATATATCGATCTTTACGTCTCGACCATTTCGAGACTCCTCGTCATGTCTCTGATCTCATCCGGGACTCTGAACTACCTTCGGTACATCAAAACACATAAACTCATAATACAAATCGTCACCAAACGTTAAGCGTGCGGACCCTACGGGTTCGAGAACTATGTAGACATGACTGAGACACGTCTTTGTTCAATAACCAATAGCGGAACCTAGATGCTCATATTGGCTCCTACATATTCTACGAAGATCTTTATCGGTCAAACCACATAACAACATACGTTGTTCCCTTTGTCATCGGTATATTACTTGCCCGAGATTCGATCATGGTATCTCAATACCTAGTTCAATCTCGTTACCGGCAAGTCTCTTTACTCGTTCTGTAATACATCATCCCACAACTAAATCATTAGTTACAATGCTTGCAAGGCTTATAGTGATGTGTATTACCGAGTGGGCCCAGAGATACCTCTCCGACGATCAGAGTGACAAATCCTAATCTCGAAATACGCCAACTCAACAAGTACCTTCGGAGACACCTGTAGAGCACCTTTATAATCACCCAATTACGTTGTGACTTTTGGTAGCACACAAAGTGTTCCTCCGATAAATGGGAGTTGCATAATCTCATAGTCATAAAAACATGTATAAGTCATGAAGAAAGCAATAGCAACATACTGAACGATCAAGTGCTAAGTTAACGGAATGGGTCAAGTCAATCACATCATTCTCCTAATGATGTGATCCCGTTAATCAAATGACAACTCATGTCTATGGTTAGGAAACTTAACCATCTTTTATTAACGAGCTAGTCAAGTAGAGGCATACTAGTGGCACTATGTTTGTCTATGTATTCACACATGTATTATGTTTCCGGTTAATACAATTCTAGCATGAATAATAAACATTTATCATAAAATAAGGAAATAAATAATAACTTTATTATTGCCTCTAGGGCATATTTCCTTTAGCGCCAACTCTCAATAGCTTCAATCTTGGCTTTATCAACTTCAATTCCCTGTGGAGTAACAACATAGCCAAGAAAAGATACTCGGTCGGTGCAAAAGGTGCACTTCCCAAGGTTACCAAACAAACATGCATCACGTAGAGCAATAAAAACAACACATAAATGTTCCAAATGTTCCTCCAAAGATTTGCTATAAATCAATATGTCATCAAAGTAAACTACCACAAATCGTCCAATGAAAGCACGTAAAACTTCATTCATTAATCTCATAAAAGTACTAGGTGCATTAGTTAACCCAAAAGGCATGACTAACCACTCATATAATCCAAACTTAGTTTTAAATGTTGTTTTACATTCATCTCCCAATTTCATACGAATTTGATGGTATCCACTACGCAAATCAACTTTGGAGAATATTGTAGAGCCACTCAATTCATCAAGCATATCATCTAGCCTAGGAATAGGATGACGATAACGAATAGTAATATTATTAATGCCTCTACAATCAATGCACATACACGACGTACCATCCTTTTTCGGCACTAAAATGATAGCAATAGCACAAGGACTAAGGGATTCGTGTATATAACCTTTGTCGAGAAGCTCTTGTACTTGACGCGTGATCTCCTTCGTCTCCTCTGGATTGGTACGATATGGTGCACGGTTGGGTAATGATGCACTGGGAATTAAGTCAATTTGATGCTCAATCCCTCGAATAGGTGGTAATCCTAGTGGCACGTCTTGTGGAAAGACGTTAGCAAACTCCTGCAAAATGTTAGTGACAGAAGGAGGCAAATAGGAAGGCACGCCCTCGAGTGAAAATAATGCCTCTTTGCACACAAAAGCATAGCAAACAGATTTGCTAAAATCTAGATCATCAATATTAGATTTGGTGGCAACTAAACATGCACTTTTCAATTTAATTTCAGAAGCAACACTAGATGGTTTATTATTAGGCTTCATTTGTTGCTCAAATTCTTTTGCCACAATCTGATTTTCACTCTTATTTTGCTCCTGTTTTGCTTTATTAGCTCTATTAATATCATCTTTCAAAATGGAATCAGCAGTCATAGGAAGCAAATTAATATTTTTTTCCTTATGAACAAGAGTATACTAATTGTTTCTACCATGGTGTATAGAATTTTTATCAAATTGCCATGGTCTACCAAGTAATAAGGAACATGCTTGCATAGGTACCACATCACAATCAACATAATCAGCATATGTAGAGATACTAAAATGCACACGAACAGTATGTGTTACCTTAACCTTGCCGCTGTTGTTGAACCATTGGATGTAGTAAGGATGTGGATGTGGTCTTGTAGTGAGAGATAGCTTCTCCACCATCTCCATGCTAGCCAAGTTGTTGCAGCTCCCTCCATCTATGATGACGCGAACAGAACGTTCCTTCACAACTCCCTTTGTATAGAACAAATTATGCCTCTGATTTTGCTCAGCTTGTGTAACCTGCACACCCAAAACACGTTGAGCAACTAAACATTCATACCTGTCAGCATCTTCAGCAGCCATGTATTGCGTCTCATGATCAAAATCATCTCCACCGTGTTCTTCATGTGTAATAAGAGCCAAAGTCTCCTCATCATAGTCACTAGCGGACTCATACCCACCATCCTTAGTAGCAATCATCACACGCTGAGATTTGCATTCTCTCACAAAATGTCCTCTTCCCTTACAACGACGACAAATAATATCACTTGTGTGCCCTGTTGATGCCATGGAAGAAGAAGAGCTCTATGCAGGCCCGACAGGTGTGCTCTTGGCAGATAGTGGTGGTTGTGCCTGCTTTCTTGTATCACGGCTGGAGGTGGCACCCGATGGAGGTGCTGGTGTAGTGTAAGTAGAGGATGCACGTGGTGTCCATGATGAAGATCGACCTGCAGAAAAGTTAGTTCGCACCAATGCCTGTCAATCCTGCACTTCGCGTTCAGCTTTACATGCAAGATGGAATAAACAAGTGATATTATTATACTCCTTATACTCTAGAATGGCCTGAATCTCTTTATTTAATCCACCCATAAAACATGCAAGCATAGCTTCATTATCGTCAACAATACCACATCTAATCATGCCAGTTTGTAATTCCTGATAATATTCTTCTACAAAAAAAATTCTTTGTCTTAAACGCTGCAATTTTTGAATTAATTCACGTTGATAATATGGTGGAACCAAACGAGTACGCATAATAGTTTTCAAAGAAACCCAAGCAGCTGGAATATGATTTAATCTACAATGTTCAGACCACCAAACACATGCAAAGCTAGTGAAAGCACAAACAGCAGCAGGAACACGTCTCTCCTCAGGATATTGTAAACATGTAAATCATTATTCGGTTTCTAACTCCCAAGTAAGATATATATATCAGGAACATATCTACCGTCAAATGGTGGAATATTCAATTTCAGTTTAGGGAGATGGTCATGATCTCGTATCTGAGGGGGAGCCCTGCCATTGCCATTATTTGCGTGTGGACGACCTGGTGGTTGCACGTAGTTCTGATTTGGATCAACCTCATCCTCGTAATCTCCCACATAATCATCCTCCTCCGCATCAGCAGCAGGAGCCATAGAAGTATCAACATCAGCACCAACAGTTTTGCCAGGCGCAAGAGGGACATGGCTCGCTCGGCGGAGGGCTTTTTCGCGACGTGGAGGTAGTAGTCGTCGTCGTCGTCATTGTTGTTGTTGTTGTTGTTGTTGTTGTTGTTGTTGTTGTTGTCCCAGTCAGTGTTTAGCACATCTTGAACCTGTCCACTCATCATTTGCTGAAATTTATCATGCAACTCCTTATTCGTCATGTTCTCCCAGTCAGTCTCGTCGGCTTGTGATCCTGCCATGGTTAGCAGCAGTAAAAACACACAAGAATATGATCCTAGAGACTACTAACAAGAGGTGGTGGTGGGTTTCACAAATCCGTCAAAGCAAATCTCAAATTCTTACTAGTTCTTACCCAGCAGCAGGCGGTGATCGGCAACCATTGTAGTCAAAACTCTCAAAGCTTGGATAGGGTGATTACCAGGGAGAGTCAAACGCACAATGTAGATGTATGTGGAGCTGGGAAGGCTTATAATATGGTAGCAAAAAGGGTCAGCAATAATCAATTCAGAGATGCAAAGTTGAATAAATGCTCAACGACGGTACTATGCTGGTCCTAGGCTAGACCGTGCTAGAGACGCGAGCCTAGAACACTAACAAAATCACGGCGCTGCACGTAAACAAGGGAGGAGCACGCCCTGATTTTTTTCACTTTTTTCCTCTTTTTTTTGCTCCGCAACAATTTTTTTTTAAAAAAAGTCTACAAATGGTCCTAAAACTGCCTAGCCAGAATTTTCCAGACTTAGTTTTTTTGGAGTTTGGAACTATTTTTCTACTATGGGTAGCACGAAAGTTTGGGAGTCCTACTCTGTCACGACTCGGAGTATGGCGTGATATGGAAATCCAAAACAGAGTAACAAAATACTGGACTCGGACTAGGACTGGTGGCGGAGATGAATCTGGTGGAAACTCGGACTGGTGGCGGATATATGTAGGGCAGTGGAACTCGGACTGGTGGCGAATCGGTGATGGAGGTGGACTCGGATTATCGTGATGGCGGTGGATATGTGGTATATGGCAGCGGTGATGACGATGGTGGTATATGGCAGCGGTGATGACGATGGTGGTATATGGCAGCAGTGATGATGATGGTGGTATATGGCAGCGGTGATGATGATGGTGGTAGATGGCAGCGGTGATGATGATGGTGGTATATGGCAGCGGTGATGATGATGATGCGGCGACGGTGTGACAACTTGTGAACAAAACTCGAAACTCTAAAGGACTAGACACTAAGACCAGCAACTAGACACGACGATGCAACCACAAATTCAACAATGCAAAACTCTAAAAAGATTATGCAAAGGCTCAGATTGGTTCGGATGTGATGAACTAACCCTAATTTTTTTGGCTTTTTCGTGGACTGTAGGTATTAAGAACAGACTCGATCTAAACTACGAAAAAATGTAAAATCTCACTGAGCAACCTGGAAATCTAATACCACTTGATAGAGGCAAAGGTGTCCCAATGTTTCAATGAGATAGATATCGTTTTCCGTGGGAGTCGACTTGGATGATCCGACTACGTGCAAAGACGTCACACCTTAGCAATCACTAAACCAACTTCTGAGGGTTATTGCCAGAGCACGATCAACCTGACCACGAGGGTCTATTTCCTGCGAGCAAATGAAGAACAAGCAAGGAACTGAGATTGCAATCTGGATATTGCGAATAAAAGAGGAAAGCTTTATTAATGAAGGTGGAGTTCTGCGATGTCTTGGTTTGGTCGTTGGACACAAACGAAGTACGCGAAGTTGCAGCTATGGCGAACTTTTAATCTAAACAAAACCCAAAGTCTAAACGACGCCCTAAGGGCTGTATATATGGAGGAAGGGGGGATTTTCGTGCCCCTTGGAGGAGGGGTCCGAAACCAACCCTAACTCTTGTTTCCCCACACATACGGACTCTAAAAACAACCTATACTTAAGTATTTCCAAAAACATAGGCCTGACCCAATAATAAGGTGACGCAACACCTAGAATAGCCTCTGGACGAAATTTATGAAGTGGCATCTTGTATATTTCGTCCAAGGCTTCATGCATTCCTTATGGTGGCTTCAAAGTCCTGAAATCATCACTTGTAACTCCGTTCTTGACCCCCTTGCGCATGCCATCATCTCCATGCTTGGTCTTGCTCGAGTGTTGATCCCTCTTATCCATGCCAGGGCCTTCATTTGTAAGCAAAACAAATGTATCCAATTTAGGCAGCATCATATTCTCATGAACATTAGAATCATTACCAAGAGACGAAAGTACCTGATAATTTAATTGGCGTGTGCGAGCTCTAGTAATTGGTCTAGTATGTATAGCAGCAAGGGCTGTGGGTGTAACAATGGTATTGATGTCCTGATCACACGGTCACGGGCACGGGTACTGGCGCTGGCATGTACACGAGCTCACGTGGGTCCGTGGAGACCTTGCTGACGCCCGTGGCTTCTAGCTCTGCGAGTGTGCTCGACGACTTGCCCGTCAGTGCTACGGGGATGGTCGCTGGTGTGGGAGCGGGGATGGGAGCTGGAACGGGAGCGGGGGCAACAACCACTGCGGCCAGCTTGTTCTAGGCCATGTCCATGAGGCCCCATTCCTCCTTATTTTCTATCTCCTCCGGCTCGGAGTCGACTTAACCAAACTTGAAACTAGTGGCAGCTGATCATTCTGCGCCTTGGCGTTGGTGGAGGTCTGTGGGAGGGAGGGGAATGGGAGGCGAACAGTAAGGCCGCCCATATTAAATAGTGGCACGGGCGCCATTAATGGAGAGGAAGGCGGGCGGCCATGGAAGTCGAAGGGCTCGCTTCCTAGTGAGCCTACACAGCGGACAACTCGCACGTTTCCCAGTGAGCCTGCGCATTGGAGGATAGCTTGCACGCCTCTCGGTCAGCCTGCACACCGGACTCTGCTCGCACGCCTCCCGTTCAGTCAAGGTCAAGCAGCTGTCCGCACGGCACCTCCTATAGCCATTAAAACGAAGAAACGTGGCGTCATGTGAACGGTTAACAAAACACACACGATTTGAATTATACAAATGTTTGAGATATTAAAGTGGCAGGTATTTTTTCAAAATGCCTTTATTGGCTGTTATTCGAGTGCGCCTTCTCTCAAAATGGATACGAAAAATACCACTACATGCCGGGTGCCATTCCATGATAGCATGCCAAGTTTCATGAATTTCAGACGAGTTTTGGATCTACTAGAATTTAAAAACAAAGTATCTCAACGTTTTGCCGGCAATCAACGGTGCCCTGGTGTTTGAAATTCATTCCCATTTCTTGCATGGGACCTAAGCATGCAACCAAGGACACAAATTTGATTTTTCAACCAATTTATATGCATTAGAGCATGTGCATGTAGTTCAAATTTGAATTATGCACATAAATGCATTAAAAACTCAACTAATGCATAAAAATGTCCAAACGAACCCCGAAAAATCCCAAAAATTGACACAACACTCCTGTTGTTCTATATTGACATGAGCATTTTTTTGAAAGCAATAAGAGGCAATGGATATCGTTTCGTCCCCAAAGGTGGGACGTTCCCTACCGAAACCATCAGGCTTGTTCTGAGAAGCATATCCCCAAACCTACCCCAAATGGGACAAGAATTTACCACATCATGTTGATGCCGCTCCATGATAGCATAACAAGTTACATGAATTTCGGACGAGTTTTGGATTTAGTAGAATTTAAAAACCAGGTATCTCAATGTTTGCGGCGGAGTGACCATGGCAGGTTGTTTGACATTCATTCCCATTTCTTGGATGGGACCTAAGCATGCAACCAAGGACACATATATGAATTTTCAACCAATTTATATGCATTAGAGCATGTGCATGTAGTTCAAATTTGAATTATGCACATAAATGCATTGAAAACTCAATTAATGCATAAAAATGTCCAAACGAACCCCGAAAAATCCCAAAAATTGACAAAACACTCCCATTGTTCTATGTTGACACGAGAAATTTTTTGAAAGCAATAAGAGGCAATGGATATCGTTTCGTCCCCAAAGGTGGGATGTTCCCTACCAAAACCATCAGGCTTGTTTTGAGAAGCTCTGGTTTGTGAGAAGCATATCCCCAAACTTGCCCCAAATGGGACAAAAAATTTACCACAACATGTTGTGACCCCATTATGTAATTCAAATCAAGACGAAAATCAAGTAGATCCCACACAGTTTATTATCACCAACCATGTGAGGTGCAGCACAAAATATCTTGGAGCACCGTCGGATTATAGTAGGCATATGGCTTACGCGAGAAGGTGCGACGGCTATAGTCCACAACCCGCTCTGAATAAGGGACCGTGTCGGATGACACTTTGCGCGCTAGTTTTTTCGCTGAAGTGATTCCAAATTTTCGGCTTCCACGGAAATATCTACCTCCCCGCCCCTTCCCCTTACCAAAAGCCACATTTCTCCTGTTTCTGCCCTCCTTTCCAAGTTGAAACCTTCACTCCTTGCTTGCAGTGCCGCCTCCTCGCCGACAACCCTCCTTCTCGCTGCTCGGCCTCGCCTATCCAGGCAGGTAATCCACACCCGACCCTCATCCTCCTCCTCCTTCCACATCCCACATGCCCCGACCGCTGGCGCGAGCGTGACACCTTCCACCCAAATCACCGACCCCTCCACCAAATAAGCGCCGCCCTAAGCCATGGTGCACGCAGTATAGCCAAGATCTCAAGGAGCATTTGGCAGCGAAGAAGCAAATCGCGGCTGCACGTGCGAATGAGGTCGCGATGGCTGCCATTCGTGCCGACCCCTAGATCTTGGAGGAGCACCTCACCGTCGAGGCCACCGTCGATGCCTCGCGTGCTGATGACGCGGTGCGGTTGGCTGCTTTAAGCGACAGTTCGTGGCGATTTCTCGAGGCCACCGTCGGTGCCTTCGACGAAGACTACGATGTGTTTTCTCAGCATGGACGTGCTTACCTTATCTCGAGAGCCAGCAGGTTGGTGCCCGGAGCAGCTCAGGCAACTCACCACTATGACAAGGGCACCCATGATGCGGAGGCCTCGCCCTCTTCCATGTCCAAGGAGCCAATCGTCATCGATATCTCCAACAATGAGGAGTAGCTTGTCTTATGACCTCACTATAATGACCCATGTTCAATTTGCTAGCTACTGCCTTTCCTTAACAAATTCTAGTGAATTGCGCTATCTACTTTTACCATGCAATCTTCTGCTCTAGTGTATATGTTCTATATGTCGTGCAATGTGGTGTTCAGTTAAGTGTTTGGTTTAATTCTGCAAATGTGATGTTCAATTCTTTAGGGTGCAATTTTCCAAGTTGTCAAGCATGCTTGGTTTGGTTAACTGTCTGATCTTCTATTAGGAGTATGTTATATTGTGCAATGTGGTGCTCAGTTAACGTTTGGTTCATTTGTTGTGGTGTTTAGTTAACTATTCGGTTCAATTATGCAATGCGATGTTCAATTGTTGTGGGTGCATTCTGTTATTGTATACCATGTGAGAAATAAATCAAATTTGGTTGCACTAAATACATGAGACACAAATACAATTGCTATATTTCAAAGTTGTTAAGCATGCTTGGTTTGTTTAACTCTCTGATCTTCTATTAGGAGTATGTTATATTATGCAATGTGGTGCTCAGTTAACATTTGGTTCATTTGTTGTGGTGTTTAGTTAACTGTTTGGTTCAATTCTACAATGCGATGTTCAATTGTTGTGGGTGTATTCTGTTATTGTATACCATGTGAGAAATAAATTGAATTTGGCTATACTAAATACATGAGAAACAAATACAATTGCTATATTTCCAAGTTGTTAAGCATGCTTGGTTTGGTTAATTGTCTGATCTTCTATTAGGAGTATGTTATATTGTGTAGTGTGGTTCTCAGTTAACGTTTGGTTCATTTGTTGTGGTGTTTAGTTAACTGCTTGGTTCAATTCTGCAATGTGATGTTCAATTGTTGTGGGTGCATTCTGTTATTGTATACCATATGAGAAATAAATCGAATTTGGCTGTGCTAAATACACGAGAAACAAATACAATTGCTATATTTCCAAGTTGTTAAGCATGCTTGGTTTGGTTAATTGTCTGATCTTCTATACGGAGTATGTTATATTATGCAATGTGGTACTCAGTTAACATCTGGTTCATTTGTTGTGGTGTTTAGTTAACTGCATGTGCATGGTCCGTTGTCTAATAGCACATTATTGTGCAATTGCAGGAACCATTCTAATATTTAAGTTTTTAACAATTTTGTCTTGCACATGTAGGTCCCGCTGTCAGAGGTTTTGACCCACTGCTCGACCCTTTTTGCATATGGGGAAATGAGTTATCCATGAATATCAATCAAGTCAAGAAACTCAGAAAGATTGTTAGGACAAAGAAATTAGCGACAAAAACAACAAGATCTTTGTCTGCACAATGAAGAAGACCTCAGGTCACTACAAGATGGTACTAACTATTATACCTTGCCTTTTTATTCCTTTGCCCCATTTCCAATATAGAGAATATATTTATGCACATCCTTGTTTTCAGGCCATTCCAAAGAAGTTCACTGATGATTACCTCTCAAACCACCTCTATAGTCAGGAGGCGAGGAAGGTTTTCATACAACACCCATGGTTCAATATTGAAGTGTTTCTGAAGAGGACGAAGGATGGACGATCCATCATCCATAGGCACTGGCCTAAAGTTGCAAAGACCTTCAACATGAATGAAGGATCAATATTCGCCTTCCGCTTCAACAGTTTTCTAGATGAGATGCATCTGTCTATATACCGTCTATGATGCTAATTTCGAAAGGTTCTACATGTTGCATGAGAAACTTGGCGTTGGTGCATTTGTGTAATGGGGTAGCTGAGTGCTGAAGCTATATCATGTTATCAGCTACCCCACTACACAACTGCACCAGCACCAAGTTTCACATTCAACATGTTGAACCTTTCGAAATTAGCATCATAAACGATATATAGACAGATGCATCTCATCTGGAAAATTGCTAAAGCGGAAGGCGAATATTGAGCCTTCATTCATGTTGAAGGTCTTTGCAACTTTAGGCCAGTGCCTGCGGATGATTGACCGTCCGTCCTTCGTCCTCCTCGGGAACACTTCAATATTGAACCGTGGGGTTGTATGACAACCTTCCTCGTCTCCTGACCATAGAGGTGGTTTGAGAGGTAATCATGAGTGAACTGCTTTGGAAAGGCCTGAAAACAAGGATGTGCATAAATATCTTCTCTATATTGGAAATGGGGCAAAGGAATTAAAAAGGCAAGGCAATATAGTTAGTACTATCTTTTAGTGAACTGATGTCTTCTTGATTGTGCAGACAACGATCTTGTTGTTTTTTATCGCTAATTGACAACTCAACTGCTAATAGTTACAAATATTCTTAGTCTCCCCTTGTGTCAAATTTATAAATTTGGGTTGAATACTCTACCCTTGAAAACTGTTGTGATCCCCTATACTTGTGGGTTATTAAGACCTTTTTCTGGCGTCGTTGCCGGGGAGCATAGTTATATTTGTTGAGTCACTTGGGATCATTATCAATTTATCACTATGAAGAATCTGAAGGATGCTAAGACTAAGATTTATCCCTCTAATATGAGGGGAAGGAACTGCCATCCAGTTCTGCTTTAGATTCACCTTCTGTTATAAGTAAACTTGCAACACCACCACATGCTATTAATCCTGATATCTCGCAAGTTATTGATGATGCTACTTCTACTATGAATGATACTTATGATGATGCTAGTACCTTGCTTGATGATAATGATGTGCCACTTGGTGATTTTTCTTGATGAAAAAATTGCTAGAGTAAGACAACATGATGTTGCTGAATCTCATGATGAGCATGAAACTGAAAATCCTGAAAAACCTACTAGAACTAGCCTTCCTAGATATGAATTGCCTAAGGTACCAGAAGGTTATGTTATGAATGAAGAGACAACTAGAGAAATTCTTGCTTGTAAGGATAGAGATGATCTAGATAAATCATTATGCAAGTATAAAGAAAAATCCTTGAATGCTAGAATGCAGTATGATCCTAAGTTTCCTACTTCACCAATCTTTGTTGATGACAAGGATTATGAATTCTCTGTCGACTCATAGTTAATTACTTTGGTTGAATCTGATCCTTTCCATGGTCATGAAACTAAAACTCTTGTGGCACATCTTGTTGGGTTCTATGGTAGGGTGCGTCGACTGCAAATTAAAATTCCTATGCGCAGAACAACCAAGAACATGCTACGGGAGATGGATTACACATCGTTACCACTAGATGCATAGTGCCGTGCAACGGAAGAAGAGTTGGGCAGTGCGTCCGCGTGGATCGTCTCCTCCCCATGCGATCTCCCTTGAACAGCCGGTCGTCGGTTCCCACATACAGGTTCGCCGGAGCGGCGCAAGTGCACCGCCTCTAACAGTATCCGCATGTGCAGGAGGAACACCATGCGGCGGACTGCTAGGTCCGATCACATAGTCGGCGGTCGAGTGGAGGTGGCTATTCGCAACACATGCAAACCCTAGTGACAGTGCCGAAGCGATCAATTGCATGAGTGTGCTGCACGCCCACTTTATATAGGCGTACGTCGCGGGCTCAACACTTGGGCCTCGCACAGACCCTAACACCCAAAATCTGTTCGGCTTGGACCCGAGTCCGAGTAGGATCACTTATGACTCATGGAGTCGGACCGAGCCTCACAGGCTCCTTCCCTTAAGCGTGCGACCCCTTAGGTTCTCGTTCACTTGGTCGCGAGTCATATCACATCTGACTCAGCTGGTCGGTAGCGGCCTCTAGCAAAGTGTGCCGACTCCAAGTGTCCGATGAAGCTGGTTAGGCGAACCCGTACATCACACATCTGTTCCCTTTGCCACACGATATATATTGTCGGGCTCAAGGCGAGTCTGTCATCCTTGTGCTATCCCGACCTCTTTCTCGTTCCAGTGATGTCGACCACAAACCAGATTATCTCATAATCCTAATCGCATGGCCATGCTTATCTTGGTCGGATCACACGAGGGGCCCAGAGTATATCTCTCCTGGTCGGAGGGGCAAATCCCATCTTGCTCGACCATGTCTCGCAACATGTGTCTGGACAAGCCCGAAACCTACCTTTGTCACTACCCAGTCACGGAGTAGCATTTGGTTGGCCCAAAGCAAGTCTGTCACCACCCCGAGTACATGCGCCTGCTCAGGTCTTTGGACATAGAACATATTCTGTACTAGATACTCACAGATGACATATCACTGCATCTCATAGTTGGGTCTGTCCAACTCAGACCTTATCTCAACTCGGATCCAACTATGTCGAATCCGACCAGATCCTTCTAAATCCATATTATCCGATTAGCATCCAATGCATCCAACTTGGTCCAATACATGGTTGCCTCTAGGGCATATCTCCAACAGTCTCCCACTTGCACTAGAGTCAATCAAATAGACATCGAATGCCCATAGCTCTAGCGTGCCCCTCATGCTTGGATTGTGGAAGTGGCTTAGTCAATGGATCTGCAACATTTGCATCTGTGTGAATTTTGCATAACTCAACATCACCATTCTTTACGATCTTTCGTATCAGGCGATATTTCCGATCTATGTGTCTGGTCTTGTGGTGACCCCTCGGCTCCTTGGCTTGTGCGATGGCACCAGAATTATCACAATAAAGGTCCAACGGTTTTATCGAGGCTGGGAAAATAGCAAGATCATCTAGAAAGTTTCAGATCCAAACACCTTCCTTTGCAGCTTCACAAGCCGCAATGTATTCGGCTTATGTGGTAGAATCGGCCACCGTATCTTCCTTGGAACTCATCCAACTCACCGCTCCTCCGTTCATGACATACACGAATCTGGACTGTGATCGACAATCACCTGTGTCGGTTTGGAAACTAGCATCGGCGTAACCCCTTACGACGAGCTTTTCCTCACCTCCATAAACTAGGAATATCTCTTTAGTCCTTTTTAGGTACTTCAAAATAGTCTTTACCACTGCCTAGTGACTCTCACCTGGGTTGGCCTAGTATCTACTTGTTAGGCTTATTGCGAAAGCAACATCAGGCCGTGTACATATCATGGCATACATGATGGATCCAATTGCCGAGGCATATGGAATCCGACTCATCCTGCTTCGCTCATCAGATGTCGAAGGACTCTGAGTCTCACTTAGCCTTATACCATGTGAGACAGGCAAGAACCCTTTCTTGGCCTCACTCATGTTGAACCACTTCAACACTTAATCTATGTACGTGCTTTGGCTCAAGCCGAGCAGTGTAACGCCCCGTATGTAACTTGCCATATTTGTATTCCAACTCTTGCCATTTTCGGCACTAAGTTATGATATTCCCTCGTGGTTGGGTTTTGTCTTTGTTTTGCATTTCGTCCATATCATGCATCTCATATCATGTCATCATGTGCATCGCATTTGCATAAGTGTTCGTCTCATGCACCCGAGCATTTTCCCCGTTGTCCGTTTTGCATTCCGGCACTCCTACGTCCTCCGGCGTCCCCTTTTGCCTCTTTTCGTGTGCGGGTGTTAAACGTTCTCGGATTGGACCAAGACTTGCCAAGCGGCCTTGGTTCACTACCGGTAGACCGCCGGTCAAGTTTCGTGCCATTTGGAGTTCGTTTGATACTCCAACGGTTAACCGAGGAACCGTAAAGGCCTCGTGTGTGTTGCAGCCCAACACCTCTCCAAAGTGGCCCAAAACGCATCCAAACCCTCTCCATCCTATCGGTCATTCGATCACAATCGCGTGGCCGAAAACCGCACCTCATTTGGACTCTCCTAGCTCCCTCTACCTATATAAACCCCCTCTCCCCCAAAATTTCGGGCAAAAACCACCCCTAACCCTAGCCTCTTCCTCCTCCCGCCGCCGGACGCGTCCGGATCGGGCCGGACATGTCCTCCCACCGCCGCCCAGCGTACCAGAGGCTGCCATGTGGCGCCGCCTTCCACCAGCCGCCGCCGGCCCGCTCGGCCCGTGCGGAGCCCCCGCGGCCCACGCCCGGCGCGCCTCCGCCTGCCGCCGCCTGGGCTCGCCACGGCCTCGACCGCCGCCTGTCGCGTCGCCTCCCGGCCGC
>NC_041382.1:307972793-307975043 GCF_002162155.2 Triticum dicoccoides | reverse complement strand
GCTGGCCTCCCGGCCTCTCCCTCGCCTCCACCGACCGGATCCGGCGAGGAGCGCCTCGGATCCAACCCCTTCGTCCACTCCGGCTGCCTCCGTCCTCTCCGGCGAGGACTCCAGCGAGCTCACGCCGCTGCCTCGGGAACCGTGCCAAGAACCCTAGATCTGGACCGAAGGTTGACCCTGATTTCATCTAAGTCTTTTTCTGACATATTCTTTATGCCATGTTCTTCGCATCATAACTCCGTGACCGTAGCTCCGTCGTGCATATGAGATACCGAACTGTTCATCAGGAGACGCTCTTCATTTTGTTCCATTGCACCATGCTTGTTGGAGTCCATCTTGATGCCCTAAATGTCGTTGCAAGAGTGCTATAAAATGTTAGTTTCTGTTTCTTAACAGATTATGAAGATTTGTCATTTTTGCCATGTTTAATGTGTGCCTCCTATGAACTTGAGCCCTACATGTTTTTTGGGCTATGCCATGCCATCTTTACAAGGGTGTATGCCATGTATTTGTTTGATCAATGTGGTGACTAGCACAAGCATGCAAAGTAACACTCGTGATGTTGCTGATTTCAGGGACTTAGAAGCTTCTAAGTTATTTCCCTGATGTTATTTTTATGCCATGTATTCATGTTGCTACAGCGTGATCCATGCCTCTTTTGAGCATGTTCAGTAAGGATGATTATGAGATATTGTTATGTTTTATCCATCCATGTCTTTGTTTGCAATTATAGAGTAACCCAGCATGACTCAACCTTGCTCTACTTTTGCTATAAAATGTTCCTGGCAGATTGTTTACATGTTATTCAATTTTGCAAGGTTGTTGTAGTTGATCCTTGCATGCTACGAGATGGTTCTTGCCATGGTTAGCTACTTAAACATGACTTCTTGCTGGGTGTATTCTTAGTTTGTCATGCAATGCCTTGTGGTGAGTGAATCGAGCTCACAAACATGCCTACGTAACTCTGTTTTTGCCATGTCCAGTTTTCTGCTAAGTCTGAATCTGTTAACGAAACTTGCTATGTTTACATGGGTGCCACCATATCTTCTGATCCCTTTTGGCTTATGGTCAGTAAGGGACTTTTGTTATATGCTTCGAGTAGTTTCATGCCATGCCTTGATTTGCCATGATATGTTCCTGTAGCATGTTGATAACTTGCTCTAAACATTGCTTCCTGACGTTAAATCCTGACATGTTATTTTCACCAAGTCTGTGAACCTAATATCTTTTGCGCTTTTGCCATGTTTGTTTGAACCTGCTATTGTGTGAATTAGCCGTAGCTCAGTGTTCATCTTTTGTCAAGCATCTTGAGTGGATCACTGCCATGTGCTTTGTTGTTATGTTAGAGTGCAGTAGCTTAGTTTCTTGTTGCATTCTAGATGGCATCGTGCTGTTAATCGCAGGATTGTGCCATTATTGTTTTGCTCGCCATTTGCAAACCGTGCATCCGATTCCGGTGATCTTTATATCAACTTCAACTGAAATAAACTCATATTTCCAGCGGCACTCTTGCTTTGCCAAGTTGAGGCCTGGCTCAGTCTTTCCTTTCTGAAGCACGCATATGCATTGCATATTATTTCCCGCATATCATGCCATGTTTTGCATCATGTTGCTTGCGCATTGCACCGTGGTTGATCGTGGTTCCCTTTGCTTGTGTTATTTCTTTGGGTAGAGCCGGGAGACGAGTATGCGATCGAGGAACCCGTTGAGTACGCTTACGAGGATCAAGCTGACGTCAACTCGGAGAACTTTGCAGGCAAGATGACCATACCCTCGAAATCACTTCTATCTTTGCTTGCTAGTTGCTCGCTCTATTGCTATGCCTATGCCATGATACCTACCACTTGCTTATCATGCCTCCCGTATTGCCATGTCAAACCTCTAACCCACCTTGTCCTAGCAAACCATTGATTGGCTATGTTACGGATTTGCTCAACCCCTCTTATAGAGTTACTAGTTGCAGGTGAAGATTGGAGTTTGTTCCTTATTTGAACATGTTTATTGTTGGGATACCATTATTATATCTTGTTTACTTTAATGCACCTATATACTTGGTAAAGGGTGGAAGGCTCGGCCTTATGCCTGGTGTTTTGTTCCACTCTTGCCGCCCTAGTTTCCGTCATACCGGTGTTATGTTCCTTGATTTTGCGTTCCTTACGCGGTTGGGTTATAATGGGAACCCCTTGACAGTTCGCCTTGAATAAAACTCCTCCAGCAAGGCCCAACCTTGGTTTTACCATTTGCCACCTA
>NC_041382.1:307839150-307972571 GCF_002162155.2 Triticum dicoccoides | reverse complement strand
GGGCCAGTGCTCCTCTGAGTGTTGGTCCGAACTGAGCTGCCTGCGGGGCCACCCCGGGGAAACTTGAGGGTTGGTTTTACTCGTAGCTAGTCTCATCTGGTGTTGCCCTGAGAACGAGATACGTGCGACTCCTATCGGGATTTGTCGGCACATCAGGTGGCCTTGCTGGTCTTGTTTTACCATTGTCGGGATGTCTCGTAACCGGGATTCCGAGTCTGATCGGGTCGTCCTGGGAGAAGGAATATCCTTCGTTGACCATGAGAGCTTGTGATGGGCTAAGTTGGGACACCCCTGCAGGGATTTGAACTTTCGAAAGTCGTTCCCATGGTTATGGGCAGATGGGAATTTGTTAATGTCCGGTTGTACAAAACCTGAAACTTAACTTAATTAAAATGAATCTACAACGTGTGTAGCCGTGATGGTCTCTTTTCGGCGGAGTCCGGGAAGAGAACACGGTCTCATGTTATGCTTGAACATAAGTAGTTATAGGATCACTTCTTGATCATAGATTCTCGAACGTGCTTTGCCTTCTCTTCTCGCTCTCATTTGCATAAGTTAGCCACCATACATGCTAGTGCTTGCTGCAGCTCCACCTCACATACCTTTTTACCTACCCATAAGCTTAAATAGTCTTGATCGCGAGGGTGTGAGATTGCTGAGTCCCCGTGACTCACAGATAACTTCCAAAACCAGATGCAGGTGCCGATGATACCATTCCAGGAGATGCGACTGAGCTCAAGTGGGAGTTCGATGAGGACTCAGGACGTTACTATGTTTCCTTTCCAGACGATCAGTAGTGGAGCCCAGTTGGGGCTATTGGGGATGTTATGAATTTGGGGTTGTCTTTATTTTGGTTCCGTAGTCGGACCTTGATTGTATCTGGGTGATGTAATGCTATATTTATGTATTGTGTGAAGTGGCGATTGTAAGCCAACTCTGTACCTCTTTCTTATTCAGTACATGGGATGTATAAAGATTACCCCTCTTGCGACATGCCTACAATGCGGTTATGCCTCTAAGTAGTTCTCCGACATGTGGGAGATATAGCTGCATCGTGGGTGTTACAAGTTGGTAATCAGAGCCTTCCCCGACTTAGGAGCCCCCTGCTTGATCGAATCGCTGGCGTTGTTGAGTCTAGAAAAATGTTTTGAGTCTTTTAGGATTATATATATCAGAGAGTAGGATTCTTTTTACTCCTCAGTCCCTTCGTTGCTCTGGTGAGGCATCCTGACATAGAGTTTTGACTCTTCTCTTCTCAAATTTCACTAAAAAAAATTTAGGATCACGCGGGTATCTTGGAATAGTTCCGATAGTTTTGTGACGAGAACATTGTTCTTGGTGCCTCCTGACATTTAGGGGTTGTGGCAGTGTCCCGGGGAGTTGAGCTCCGAGGTGTTGTCGTCACAATTTTATCGTTGCAGTTCTGGAATACCTGAGTTCGCCGACATCGAAAATCTCCTTTATGCAGTTGTTGGTGAGATAACCTCGACGCCACCCAGTACTGGGGCGGGAGTTCGGGAGTATTGCCATAACTCGTATAACGGATGCTTTTCGAAGGTTGAGGTAAATGATTTCCGAAGGTTTGTTGGTTATGTGTTGAAGGATTGATACAGCTGGATGTCGGATTTGCTAGTTTTGGGTGAGATATTATGCGTCCCCTGTATCCCCAACACCTGATTGCATAACCGGAAAGTTTCGGGAGTTTTCATAGGTGGGAATTCATGTAGCTCTAGTATTTCTTCCGCGGATATTTGGTTTGTGATTGGGTAATCCTTACCAAGTATCTGTTCATGTCCGTACCTTGTTGTTTTATTCATCTACCCCTATCTAAGTGGCTTCTCAATTTATGGAAGTGTGATCTTTTACTTTGGAATTCATTCGTTCATTCTTGTTCGAATGTTTAGGCTATATGTTGCAATTTCGATCCATTTGATTCAGCTTGAATATATGTCTGTCAAGATGCTAACGGATGTCACCCTCTTCAGGATGGCTCCTCCAATGCATCAAAATCCGAAACCACCGCCACCACCTCCACCTCCGGAGGCATGGCAAGCTGTGATGGCCTCTACCAATGCCAACATGCAGTTTATTATGCAACTCTTGCAAGAGCGCAACCAAGGAAATCAAGGCAATGGCAACAATCAAACTCAGTTTGCTACCCTCAACCAGTTCCTCGCAAACCAGCCGAAGACCTTCAGTAACTGTGTCGAGGCCACAGACGCTGATGATTGGCTCGTGGACATCTGCAAACATTTTGAGTGCAGCAATGTCAGGCCTGAGGACTTTGTCAAGTTTGCTTCGTTCCAACTCAAAGACCAAGCTGCTGAGTGGTATCAACAATACAAAGATTCCAGAGGAGGAGGTATGTTTACCTGGGATGATTTCTGCCAAGACTTCGGAGCTCACCACATTCCTCAGAGTGTTGTTGAGAGTAAGCGTGAGGAGTTCCGCAACCTAAAGCAAGGTAGCTTGTCTGTTTACCAATACAACATCATGTTCCAGAAGCTCACTCGCTTCGCCAAGCAAGACATCCCTGACGAGTAGAGCATGATTTATCAATGCAGAGGTGGCCTCAGAGAAGATCTGTATCTAGCCCTCGTGCTTTTTGAGTCGATATGGCACTAAAGCAAGAGGCTGCTTAGCTCAAGTGCGATGCTTCCAAGAAGAGAGTCAGGGATGCAACTTCTTCTTCTTCTTCAACTCAAGTGGCAGCTAAGCAGCAAAAGTATTGGTTGCCTCCTCCTCCTCCGTTCCGTCAGCCTTATCAGCAGAAGAGCAAAGGTGGCAATGGATCTTCCCACCCACCCAACCCAGGCTTTCAGAACAAAACTTCGTCTCATGCTCCAAGGTCAAGTGCTCCGTATCACCGGCCGCTTTCAGAGGTTATGTGCAACAAGTGTCAGCAGAAGGGTCACTATGCAAACAAATTCTTCAACCAGAGGCGTCTTCCACCTCCTCCTCCTGTGAGTCTGCCAGCAATGCAGTGGTCAAGCATAATCCCAAGTTTGCAAAGGTCAACATTATGAACGCAGCTCATGCAGAGGACTCGTCAGAAGTGATCATGGGTAACCTTCATGTTAACGATATTCTTGCAAAAGTTCTTTTTGACTCTGGTGCACCACATTCTTTCATGTCATTCCCATTTGCATCGGAGCACAACTTTGACACTAAGGCATTACCTAAAGCATTGCAAGTTGTTTCTCCGGCTAAGCGTTTGAGTTCTAGCATGATGGTTCCGGATGTTTCTATCATGATGGGCGACTACAAATTTCTGGCTTCTCCAATTGTTCTTGGTAACTCGGATATTGATTTAATTCTCGGAATGGACTGGCTTTCTAAGCACAAGGCTCAGCTTGATTGTGCTGCCACGCAGATTCAATTGACACATTCGTCTGACGATGTAATCGTCTTTGCCGCTCATGATGATACCATTCGACTGTTTTCTCTCAAAGAGAAGGGAGAGTTGGATGCCATCTCTCAGATTCCAGTCGTTTGTGAATATCAAGACATTTTTCCAGAAGAGCTTCCAGGAATGCCTCCTCACCGGCCAGTTGAATTCGTCATCGATCTTCAGCCTGGCACGGAACCTGTTTGCAAATGTCCTTACAACCTTGGACCGAAAGAGTTGAAGGAGCTGAAGAAACAACTCGATGAACAAGAGCGTATGGGTCTGATCCAACCAAGTTCTTCTCCATGGGGTTGTGGTGTTCTTTTCGTCAAGAAGAAGGATGGAACGGACCGACTTTGTGTCGACTAGCGTCCATTGAACAAGAAGACCATAAAGAACAAGTACCCACTTCTCAACATCAACGAGATTTTCGAGCAACTCAAAGGTGCTCATGTATTCTCCAAGCTTGACCTCCGTATGGGCTATCATCAGATTCGCATTCATGAACAAGATATCCCCAAGACAGCATTCAGAACAAGCTATGGTTCTTATGAATACACTATCATGTCTTTCGGCCTTGTCAACGCTCCTCCAACATTCTCTCGCATGATGAACTTCATCTTCAACCCCTACACAAATGACTTCATCTTGGTCTATCTCGATGACATTTTGGTCTTTTCCAAGAACAAGGAGGATCATGCCAAGCACTTCTTGCTGCGTGTATGCTTAGTTTGTCATGCAATGCCTTGTGGTGAGTGCATCGAGCTCACAAACATGCCTACGTAACTCGGTTTTTGCCATGTCCAGTTTTCTGCTAAGTCTGAATCTGTTAACGAAACTTGCTATGTTTACATGAGTGCCACCATATCTTCTGATCCCTTCTGGCTTATGGTAAGTAAGGGACTTTTGTTATATGCTTCGAGTAGTTTCATGACATGCCTTGCTTTGACATGATATGTTCCTGTAGCATGTTGATAACTTGCTCTAAACATTGCTTCCTGATGTTAAATCCTGACATGTTATTTTCACTAAGTCTGTGAACCTGATATCTTTTGCAATTTTGCCATGTTTGTTTGAACCTGCTATTGTGTGAATTAGCCGTAGCTCAGTGTTCATCTTTTGTCAAGCATCTTGAGTGGATCACTGCCATGTGCTTTGTTGTTATGTTAGAGTGCAGTAGCTTAGTTTCTTGTTGCATTCTAGATGGCATCATGCTGTTAATCGCAGGATTGTGCCATTATTGTTTTGCTCGCCATTTGCAAACCGTGCATCCGATTCCGGTGATCGTTATATCGATTTCGACTAAAATAAACTCATCTTTCCAATGGCACTCTTGGTTTGCCAAGTTGAGGCCTGGCTCAATCTTTCCTTTCCGAAGCACGCATATGCATTGCATATTATTTCCCCGATATCATGCCATGTTTTGCATCATGTTGCTTGCGCATTGCACCATGGTTGATCATGGTTCCCTTTGCTTGTGTTCTTGCTTTGGGTAGAGCCGGGAGACGAGTACATGATCGAGGAACCCGTTGAGTACGCTTACGAGGATCAAGCTTATGTCAACCCGGAGAACTTTGCAGGCAAGATGACCATACCCTCGAAATCACTTCTATCTTTGCTTGCTAGTTTCTCGCTCTATTGCTATGCCTATGCCATGATACCTACCACTTGCTTATCATGCCTCCCATATTGCCATGTCAAACCTCTAACCCACCTTGTCCTAGCAAACCGTTGATTGGCTATGTTACGGCTTTGTTCAGCCCCTTTTATAGCGTTACTAGTGGCAGGTGAAGATTGGAGTTTGTTCCTTGTTGGAACATGTTTATTGTTGGGATGCCATTATTATATCTTGTTTACTTTAATGCACCTATATACTTGGTAAATGGTGGAAGGCTCGGCCTTATGCCTGGTGTTTTGTTCCACTCTTGCCGCCCTAGTTTCCGTCATACCGGTGTTATGTTCCTTGATTTTGCGTTCCTTACGCGATTGGGTTATAATGGGAACCCCTTGACAGTTCGCCTTGAATAAAACTCCTCCAGCAAGGCCCAACCTTGGTTTTACCATTTGCCACCTAGCCTTTTTCCCTTGGGTTCCGTGGACTCAAGGGTCATCTTTATTTTAAACCCCCCTGGGCCAGTGCTCCTCTGAGTGTTGGTCCGAACTGAGCTGCCTGCGGGGCCACCTCGGGGAAACTTGAGGGTTGGTTTTACTCGTAGCTAGTCTCATTTGGTGTTGCCCTGAGAACGAGATACGTGCGACTCCTATCGGGATTTGTCGGCACATCGGGTGGCCTTGCTGGTCTTGTTTTACCATTGTCGAGATGTCTTGTAACCGGGATTCCGAGTCTGATGGGGTCGTCCTGGGAGAAGGAATATCCTTCATTGACCGTGAGAGGTTGTGATGGGCTAAGTTGGGACACCCCTGCAGGGATTTGAACTTTCAAAAGCCGTGCCCGCGGTTATGGGCAGATGGGAATTTGTTAATGTCCGGTTGTAGAAAACCTGAAACTTAACTTAATTAAAATGAATCTACAACGTGTGTAGCCGTGATGGTCTCTTTTCGGCGGAGTCCGGGAAGAGAACACAGTCTCATGTTATGCTTGACGTAAGTAGTTCTAGGATCACTTCTTGATCATAGATTCTCGAACGTGCTTTGCCTTCTCTTCTCACTCTCATTTGCGTAAGTTAGCCACCATACATGCTAGTGCTTGTTGCAGCTCCACCTCACATACCCTTTTACCTACCCATAGGCTTGAATAGTCTTGATCGCGAGGGTGTGAGATTGCTGAGTCCCCGTGACTCATAGATTACTTCCAAAACCAGATGCAGGTGCCGATGATACCATTCCAGGAGATGCGACTGAGCTCAAGTGGGAGTTCGATGAGGACCCGGGACGTTACTACATTTCCTTTCCAGACGATCAGTAGTGGAGCCCAGTTGGGGCGATCGGGGATCTTATGCATTTGGGTTGTCTTTATTTTGGTTCCGTAGTCGGACCTTGATTGTATCTGGATGATGTAATGCTATATTTAAGTATTGTGTGAAGTGGCAATTGTAAGCCAACTCTATAACTCTTTCTTATTCAGTACATGGGATGTGTAAATATTACCCCTGATGCGGAGCATCCTATGGACATCACCATGTCAAGAGTCCATTTGGCAAGTGACACGTGCCACATCTACTTCATACATACAAAGGTGAATCATCTCCTTTACACGCGTCCACTTGTACCTTTCGAGGATGGTATACTACTTGACCCCTCTCTCGTGTGCATACATAGGTGTGAGCAGAGCTACACATTCATCGAGGAGGAGTCCAAGAAGAAGAGAACATCTACACCATCCAAGAGGGAAGCCTGGAAGCGGAGAAGGAAGCTCCAAGAAGAAGGCAGCAGCTCCCAGGCAACCCCGTGCGCACGGGCCCCTCCGACCCCGTGCCCACGGGCCTCCTAGGCTGGTGGTCCTGAAGCCCCCGTGCGCACGGGCGTGTACCATGCCCACGGGACCCCGTGTCCACGGGCCCAACGGACCCCATGCACACGGGCCCTTGCGTCAGGTCTCTGGATACCTCGTGCGCATGGGCTCCACTTACCCCGTGCACATGGGGCCCCCTGTGTGTTGCTGCGGGCTTTGCCCATGTAATCCCCATTTCGCCCCTGCTTACCCCTTCATCCCTTGGACCTATATATACTCCTTCATCTCCTCCATTTAGACTTAGCTAAGAATAGATCTAAACACTAGAGCTTAGCTCATGTATCTCCCCTTGTGGGATTCCTCTTGAGAGAGAGACACTCCATTGGAGTTCAAGGCCTCCATTGGAGAAGATCCCTAGTGGATGAAGACCCCCTTGAGGGAAGGATCTATCTAGATCATCAAGCCCTCATCTCCTTCGTAGGATTTGGGATGAACTCTACCATGTATCCCCCTTTGATTGTTCATGTACCTTGTGGATCTTGTGTGTTTGATTGTCTAGTGGATGTGTGATTAGACTTGTTCTTGAGTGTTACTCTTGTTTTCCCTCTTGTGTTCATATTGTTCTTGGGGATTCCCCCTCCAATTCATGAAATATCTCCACTTAGGGTTCCACCCTACACCATTTTGGTATCATGAGCCATGGTTTCTCATGAAATTGGAGCCCCCCTCTTTGTTTTCTAGCCTAGTTTTGTTGATTTCGTCCTAAATTTGAAAATTTCCCACCAAAAATAGCCCCAATTTTTTTTTGTGATTTGTTGGTTTTGATGATGTTTTGTTGGATTTGATCCATGGATTTGCTTGGTTTCAAGTGGATCTAGCTTTCCTCCACCTTCCCCTACCTTCCATCCTTCGATTTAGACCCCAATTTCGAATTTACCCACGGATCCAGAGCAGTTCATCCGCTCACAGAGCACCCCATGCACACGGGCCATCGGGACCCTGTGCACACGGGCCAGACAGACCCCGTGCGCACGACCCTTCCAGTGCGCTTCGGCCGCTGCCCCTTCGACCTCCCACCCTCCCATACCACCCCCATACCCCCCAGCTACACCAAAGCAAATAGATCCATCCATTTGGAGCCCAGATCCGGAAGAAATCCGCCAAACCCGCGTGTCCCAGGTGACCCCGTGCCCTCGGTGTGTGTACCGTGCGCACGGCACCCCGTGCCCACGGGCTCTAGACCCCGTGCGCACGGCCCCCCTACAGCAGCCGCGAGTACTTCACCATTTCGCCCATAACTTCCACATCCGGAGTCTGATTGACGCGTTCTTTACCTTGTTGAGTAGCTATTGACATCCCCCATCCACCTAGATAGGTTCCATCACCATTTGACTCCATAAAAAATTTCACATTTTGGCATCTTTGCATAGGCCTTCCACCATACCATCCGCAAAATCCACCATAGCCTTCCGCAACCTAACCCATTTTGCTCCATTTAGCATTTGTGGTTGTTTGAGTGGTGACTTGAGTCTCCTAAGGTGTTTCGGCTACTTAGGTACGGTTGCTTCTTCATCATCCATCACCACCACTTCCACATTGCCATCTCCGCTACCACCATTTGACTTTTGCCCTTGAGATTTTGAGTTCACGGTTTTTTCCATTTCCTAAGGTGTTTCGGCTACTTAGGGACGAGTCTCCATCATCTTGGTATCTACATCAAGAACACCGCCACTCACCATCTTCAAAGACGGTAACCTTGACGACACCATTGTACAATCACACTTGCAATTGCATTGATAACCCCTAGCCCTTTTGCGTCACTTGCCTATCGAGACTAGCCATTTGAGTATTGCCGGCAACGTTACTTGTGCACATTAGTGATCTACACCTTCCATTGCATACATACCATATCATATTAGTAACATCATATCATCTCTTGTGTCACAAGATTGTTCCCGCATATACACAATTGCTACCTTGGTTTGTGCATTTCGCATAGTGGCCATAAAAAAAGAAAAAGAGAATAAGCTTTTAAGCAAAAGAAAAGAGAGCAAAGAGCTTGTAAGCAAGTGCCATAGCATCATACCACATTGCGCATAAGATTGTCATATCCGATCATCTTGGATCACCTTGAGAAGAACAACGGGAACATCATACACATAGCATACTTGGGATAGAAAGCTTATACATTTTGCATCTTATAGGCTGTGCACAAGTGTTGTATCCGCCTATTGAGCAATCGTGCTAGCGTCTCTCTTGAGTTGTGCAACACGAGCGTTTTCTATGGATTCCACATTTTGTGCTCATTCCTTGGTTGCACGACCCCATTTATCTATCTGTGTGTGTGTGTTTTCGTGTGCCACATATTGCTATTGGTCTACTTGTTTCACTTTGCGAATTTGTGAATCTTTTCCAACATTATTGACTCTTGCTAACACTTTGCATCAAATTTTTGTGCCACTATCCTCACCGAGCTCCACCATAAGCTTTACTTGATAGGTGTGAGTGAACAAGTCCGGTACCAATTCCACTATTCTTTCATCTCACATTGAGTGATACAAGATACATCCTCAACTTTGGGAAAAGGTAGCTTGGTATTGTTTATCTCATTTCCTACTCACCTTTGCTCGAGTTTTGTGATGGATAGGCAAGGCATTTCACCTCCGGTCTACAACCACGACGACGAGATCGATGCTATGAAGAACGTCATCAACACCAAGATGGACAAGCACATGGAGGAGCTCAAGGTCCTCATCAAGAACGGCAAGCGGTCTTCCTCATCTTCGAGAAGACGCTCAAGTGCAAAGACTTCCGTGCTACCATCTCCGGCAAGTACACACAAGCATCGACATCGACAAGACCATGAAGAGCGACCTACTGGACGAGAGTTGGCTTCTCTGCCATCCCCGTGCACACGGGCCCTCGACCCCCATGCACACGGGACCCCGTGCACATGGCCTCCAGCACCCCCATGCGCACGGGCCATACAGTACAGCAACATCGACTACAAGGCTACGGCTTCTTCAACACCTTTGGCATCTTCGCCAAGTGACTTCAAGGAATATTCGCCTGCGGACGTACGGCATCTTCGCCTACTCCACAAGCTCAAGTCCACTACTCCCTTGAGCTACTACGACCTCGACACCAACCACGAGATTCCTTTCTATGGGACTCTAGAACCCAAGGAGTATCTTGAGTGGGAGCGTTTGATGGACGACTACCTCAAGCTACATCAAGTCCCTCCCGAAGATCAAGTGAAGTGCGCCTCAAGAAACTTCCACGACTACGCGTCCACATGGTGGCTTCACACACCTTCGGAGAACTACGACATGAGTTGGCCCAAGACGAAGAGAGTTTTGCGGCGAGAGTTCGTGCCTCCAACCTACATGGAACAACTTCTACGCCAATTGGAGAACATCATCCAAGGATCCAAGTCCATCGACGAGTACTTCAAGGAGATGAAGCATGCCTTGCGACGTGCCGGCATGGACGACCCCATGTCAATGAAGTTCCACTTCATGTTGGGATTGAACAACGACATCTCCAAGCCTATCTCCCTCGAAAACTACAAGTCCCTCGACGACAACTACATTGGTGCTCTCAAGGCGGAACAAGAACTCATGAAGGCCAAGGCTTCTCCACCCCAAGCACATTTCTCGAAGACCAAGCTCCAACACGACGAGCATGAGGCTAGTACCACCATGATGTCCAAGCCCGACGAGCTCCAAGCGATGCTCCCAAGTTCGACTTCACCGCCATCCCTCTTTATGGCATTGATGATGCCGAGTCTCCTATGACTCTTTTTCAAGACGGTGCGGCGACGAGTTCAACTACGGAGACCTTCAACGACTAAGCTTTGGAGGCGAACGACATAGTGGTGAGAAAGGATGATGCTTCCATCTTAGGAGGCGAGAGTGATGATGTGCCATCTTCAGCCTTCATCCATGGCGACAGTGATGAGATGGTTGAGTATGTCACCTCGACCACGGCGACGCATGATGACTTGAGTGACTTTTGCCACCATTTTGAGAGTGAGAGTGACTTCACCACTAGCCCCATATATGATGTGTTTCCACAATTCCCATGTGAGGAGAGCCACAACCCCCACCTCTTGAGTGAGAAGAGTGACTCCTCCATATGTGAGTTTGAGTGCACCTATTGTGAGGGAATGAGTGAACCACCACATAGAGAGAGAGTGAGGTAGTTGATAGGGCATGTGAGACCACTATGATTTCTAACGACTTGACCTCTACCTCTATTGTGTCTTCTCATTTGGTGCTAGGTCCCATATGTGATGACGCGCCGATTCACGACGACTACGTCCTACCTTTGGACAAGACGATGGCCATGGTGGAATATGATGCACCCCACATGGTTCCATCAAGTTGATGAAGATGACCACCATTTGGTCTTTACCACCTCACCTACACCACTTGAGTGGAATGACAAAGGTAACATAGGTGAAGGTGATGCTCTTGTCCCACTAGTGGACTATCATGACATTGATTGCTTGCATGATGTTGATCCCCCTATTTCCATGCTTCATGCTAGTATGATTTCCTCATGCGATGATTTACCCATTTATGATGAGTATGATGATTGCCATGTGGAGTATTTTAGTTGTGATGCCATGTTACATAGGATTTCTTGTGCTAATTCTCTCGTTCACATCATGTTTGCCAATTCGCTTGACTTGTCATATGCTATGCATGAGATAGACCACGTGTCATATTTGCAATCTCTTCATAGTGACTATGCATATGCCATTAAGATTAACCCAATTTGCACTTATGGCATAGATGACAAGCCCATGGTTATTGGCATTTGTTTTTCTTGTGATGATATTGATATGCTCCCTTTGCATCCTTTATCGCATATGCCATGCCATGACCACCTAGCTTCGGATATGCATTGTTTTGGATATTGTCCATTTTCTCCATATGATGTTTCCATTATTGCTCATGAGGAGACCCCCATAGTTTCCTCATACATGTTTGGAGATTTTGATCACTCCCATCCATTGCATGATCCCAATACTTATGTGCACAATATGCTTCCCATGAATAAACATGCTATTGATGTGCCATATACTTGTATGCTCATTTTGCATCCCCATCATGTTATACACAATAACTATTCTTTCATGATGGATTACATGTTTCCATATCATGCAACTCATTTATTTGAGCATTGGATATTTTGTGCTAACGAACACAAGCACGTGCACATAATGATGGATGATGTGTACATTTACCACACGCGCAATTTCTTTGGTTTGTGTCTCTTTTGTGTAGGTACCCATGAATACTTGTCAACCTCGCAATCCCACGAGTTGACAAAACAAGCTCTAGAGAGCAACGGTGACTTGGGATCCCATGGATTGTCTTTCCCACCGCTCTCTTCACGCAAAGACTTCACACATTTCTTCTACATGACCCTCACTTGGCTATGGGTTATTGTTCATTACATATTCTATGCCCATCTTGCCATGTTCACTTTGCATGATATACTCATTCCTATGATTTTGCCATGCATTTGTGACCCATGCTTTGCATTACACATGATGATTGATTCTAATACTTGTATGTGTATTTGCAAGCTTGGTGGAGATATCACTTGTTATTGCCATATTTGCTTTGTGCCCCATGCCTATGATTATACTATGATCTTGCTTTGTGTTCGTGCTTGCGATATGTCATGTGCATTGCCTATGCCTATTATTTGCTCACATGACATGATTGCCATGATTTCCTCTAGTATGTTGCATCTTCGCACTACTAGCTTGCACGACTTGTTTCCTATGATTGCTTGCCTTGTTGCATCATTGATGACTCATACTTGCTCACTTCATGCGGTTGATAACAACCATCTACATGCTTATCACATGATTATTATTGCTTCTTGTCATATATCTCCACATGTTGCCTCTCTCATGCTAGATGATTTTCCATGTATTGAGTGCAACTATGCCTTTAGTCTTGCTAATGAGATTTCCCCCATAGCATTCTCGCATATATTTGGAGATTCATACATATTCCTTGTGAAGCATGCTTGTCTTACCCCTTTGCACCATATACCTAGTGCCATGAATATTGCCATTGTTGCATCATATTATTCATGCACTTGTGCTTCTAATGGTTATGTGCAAGAGAAGAAAACCATCATGATGGATGATGTGTTTATCTACCATGTGCATACGTTCTTTGCTTTGTTTTGTGCATGTGTAGGATACTTGGACCTTGTGTCGACTTCCGCTTCACATGAGTTGACCATTCGAGCTCTTGAGAGCGAGCCTCATACATTCGACCACGACTCTCTTCTCCAACACCTTTGCTACCTCTTCGGCATTGTGAAGAATGCACAAGGACACGCCTTCAAGGTGACATATTTCTTGAGCATGGCTATTGCGGATCATACTACTTGTGTTGCTTGCACCATGAGACTTATTATTCATCATGATATATATGCCTTGTGTGTTGCATCCAATTCTTGGATTACTTGCTCCTCTCATATGTTTGGTTGCAACAATGTCATCACTTCTCATATGCCATGTCCCATCGATTGCTACATGCTTGCCTTGATTGTCTCACACATGATGAACACTTGCTCTTTCTGTTGTGTTGAGTGCCACACTATATTCACTACACCCCATGCACATTATGCTTGGATTGTCTTGCACTTGACCCATGTGTTTAAACATCTCATTATACTTGGTGTTGTGAATGATTCCTATGCCTACCATAGACCTTTTGTTGAGCACATTGCGCCTTCTTGCTATGATCTTGAGGTTGATGCTTGTTCACTTGTCACACATATTAGCATCTTTACCTCCCATTTGCATACTTGTTTCCATGATGTCCTTGATTGTGCTCACCTTATATGCTTAAATGCCATGCCACACTTCTTTGTCAAACCATATGCTATGCTTGATGACAACACTTGTTGGGTGAATCACCTCTTGAATGCTTGGTTTTGCTCTTACGCCAACCACATTTGTTTTTCCAAGTGCTTGTTATCTTTGCTCCTTTTGAAGGAATTACAAGAAGGTACGACATCGGAGAGTGCCCATTTGGAACTACAAGATGATGAATGCTTAGTGATCATCCACTACTACACGGCAACATCTTCTCTTTCCCATGGTGATTTGGATTTCGATCCGAGGTCGGATCTTTCCCAAGGGGGAGGGGATGATGCGGAGCATCCTATGGACATCACCATGTCAAGAGTCCATTTGGCAAGTGACACGTGCCACATCTAGTTCATACATACAAAGGTGAATCATCTCCTTTACACATGTCCACTTGTACCTTTCGAGGATGGTATACTACTTGACCCCTCTCTCGTGTGCATACATAGGTGTGAGCGGAGCTACACATTCATCGAGGAGGAGTCCAAGAAGAAGAGAACATCTACACCATCCAAGAGGGAAGCCTGGAAGCGGAGAAGGAAGCGCCAAGAAGAAGGCCGCAGCTCCCAGGCAACCCCGTGCGCACGGGCCCCTCCGACCCCGTGCCCACGGGCCTCCCAAGCTAGCGGTCCTAAAGCCCCCGTGCGCACGGGCGTGTACCGTGCCCACGGGACCCCCGTGTCCACGGGCCCAACAGACACCGTGCGCACGGACCCTTGCGTCAGGTCTCTGGATACCCCGTGCGCACGGGCTCCACTTACCCTGTGCACATGGGGCCCCCTATGTGTTGCTGCGGGCTTTGCACATGTAATCCCCATTTTATCCCTGCTTACCCCTTCATCCCTTGGACCTATATATACTCCTTCATCTCCTCCATTTAGACTTAGCTAAGAATAGAT
This sequence comes from Triticum dicoccoides, assembly GCF_002162155.2. Classification (NCBI taxonomy): domain Eukaryota; kingdom Viridiplantae; phylum Streptophyta; class Magnoliopsida; order Poales; family Poaceae; genus Triticum; species Triticum dicoccoides. The sequence continues at coordinate 307,957,965 of NC_041382.1, read as the reverse complement.
CTAAACACTAGAGCTTAGCTCATGTATCTCCCCTTGTGGGATTCCTCTTGAGAGAGAGACACTCCATTGGAGTTCAAGGCCTCCATTGGAGAAGATCCCTAGTGGATGAAGACCCCCTTGAGGGAAGGATCTATCTAGATCATCAAGCCCTCATCTCCTTCATAGGATTTGGGATGAACTCTACCATGTATCTTATTTCCCTTTGATTGTTCATGTACCTTGTGGATCTTGTGTGTTTGATTGTCTAGTGGATGTGTGATTGGACTTGTTCTTGAGTGTTCCTCTTGTTTTCCCTCTTGTGTTCATCTTGTTCTTGGGGATTCCCCCTCCAATTCGTGAAAGTTCTCCACTTAGGGTTCCACCCTACACCAACCCCTCTTGTGACATGCCTACAATGCGGTTATGCCTCTAAGTCGTGCTCCGACACGTGGGAGATATAGCCGCATCGTGGGTGTTACAAGCAGCCTCCTCGATCTATATCTATAGATCTTGATGCCTAAAATGTAAACTGCCTCACCAAGGTCCTTCATTGAAAGCTTGCCATTCAATGATTCCTTGACCGAGTTCAGCATCGAAACATCATTTCTGATCAGTAGTATGTCATCCACATACAAGATCAAAAACACAATCGAGCTCCCACTTAACTGCTTGTATAAACAAGCATCCTCATCACTTTTGATGAAACCGAGACCAGTGACGACCTCATCAAAACGAATGATCCAACTCCAAGATGCTTGCCTCAACCCATAAATGGATCTCTTGAGCTTGCATACTTTACTTGTGCTAGTCGGATCGACAAAACCCTCGGGTTGTATCTTATACACGTCCTTGGTTAAATTTCCGTGAAGGAAAGCCGTTTTGACATCCATCTGCCATATCTCGTAATCGAAATATGCAGCTATAGCTAGAACGATCCTCACTGACTTCAACTTCGCTATCGGTGAGTAAGTCTCGTCGTAGTCAATTCCTTAAACTTGTACATAACCTTTAGCGACAAGCCGAGCTTTGTGGATCTGAACATTTCCATCCACATCGGTTTTCTTCTTAAAGACCCATTTGCAGCCAATGGCCTTTATGCCAGGCGGCGGATCAACCAAGTCCTAGACTTGATTTTCATCCATGGACTTCAACTTGGATCTCATGGCCTCTAGCCATGCCTCGGAATTGGGCATCACCATCGCTTCTCCATACGTGGCCGGCTCGTCGCTTTCTAGCAACAATACATCACACACTCTATGTAATCTTTCGGACCTCCGTGGTTCCGGTGCCGCTTCCACTACGGGTTCCCTGACTAACTCCGGTATGATCTCATCACTCACCGAGCCATCCCCGAGTGGTACTCAAATTTCTTCGAGTCGGACCGTCCTCCCACTGGCCTCCCTACTGAGAAACTCTTTCTCAAGGAAAACCCCGTTCCGAGCAACAAACACTTTGTTCTCTTCCCGGTTGTAGAAGGTGTATCCCAAGGTTTCCCTCGGATATCCCACGAATATGCATTTATCCGACTTGGGTGTAAGCTTGTCTGACATAAGTCGCTTGACAAATGCTTCACAATCCCAAATCTTTAGAAAAGACAAACTGGGACTCTTCCCGGTCCACATCTCATGTGGTGTCTTATCTACGGATTTTGATGGTACCCTATTAAGTGTGAAAGCTGCAGTTTCTAGAGTGTATCCCCAGAATGACAAGGGTAAATCCGATTTGCTCATCATTTACCGGACCATGTCCAACAAGGTCCTATTCATCCGTTCCGACTCGTCGTTTCTCTATGGCGTACCCGAGGGTGTGAGCTGAGGTACTATACCTCGGCTTTTCAGATGATCATCAAACTCCTGGCTCATGTACTCACCTCCACGATCTGATCTTAGAAGTTTTATAGTCTTGCCTAGCTGATTCTCAACCTCGTTTTGAATTACTTTCAACTTTTCAAAAGTTTCCGACTTGTGCCTCATCAAATAGATATATCCATATCTACTCAAGTCGTCGGTAAAAGTTACGAAGTACTGATAGCCACCTCTGACAGTTGTGCTCATTGGACCACACACATCACTATGTATAAGTTCCAATAGCTCGGATGCCCTCTCGCAACTCTTTGCGAAAGGAGACTTAGTCATCTTGAGGCAGAAATAATGTTCTGACTAAGTGAAGGAATGTAATAACAATTATTCAATTCCAAAATAATTCCAGAAGGAAGATGGAGCTGCATCGTGCCGACCTCCAACGCAGCAACTCTTGCTTTGTTGCCGACCCTGATGTCAATCTCCCCTTGTGCCACACGCCTAGTTCTTACCAGCCCCTACATCGAGTTGCAAATATGAACAACCGATCCGGTATCAAATACCCAAGAGCTGCTAGGTATGTCAGCAAGGTAAATGTCTATAACATATGCAACAAGTGTACCTTTGCCCGAAGAAGCATTTCCAGCCTTCTTGCCGTGCTCTACAAGCCACTTGCTACAGTTCCTCTTCTAGTGACTGGTCTCCTTGCAATGATAGGAAATGGTCTTCGAGTCCGGTCCAGACTTCGGTGCAACGATGGAGGTTACCGTCTCCGTGTCCTTTGACTTTTTCTTGGACCAACTCTTCTTGAACTTAGCTGATTTCTGCACCATCAACACTTGATGTGTGCCTTTCTTAATATCCTGCTCTGCCGCTTTGAGCATCCCATGCAATTCAATGAGCTTTTTATCCATGCCATGCATATGATAGTTTGAGATGAACGTCCCATAGCTGGGCGGAAGAGAACCCATAACTGCATCAGTAGCCAGCTCATCCAAGAGTGGGAAGCCCAAACGATCCAAAGCTTGCACATATCCGATCATCTTGATCACATGTGGGCTCAGTGGATCACCTTCCTTCAGCTTCAAATCCATCAAGAATCGCCAGACGTTGAACCTTTCGGTCCTAGCCTGTGTCTGAAACATGCTCTTGAGACTTTTGATCATATCGCAAGCCTCAACATTTTTGAAATGCTGTTGCAAATCGGGCTCCATACAAGCCAGCGTCAGACAGCTGATCTCCGTTGATTCATCAACGAGTTTCTGGTAGGCATTCTTAGTTGTGGTATTAGCATTATCGGTAGGTTCCTATGGAAGTGGATCCTCTAGAACATGTTCCTTTTTATCATGCTTGAGAACAATTCTTAGATTTCTATACCAGGTGGTAAAGTTTGTTCCATTCAGTTTATCCTTTTCCAGAATTGATTTCAATGCAAAGTTGGGTTGAGCAGGTGGTGTCATTGATCTACAACAGAAAATATGCAATCACTAAGCAATGTGTTTATGTAGACTAATTTAAGTCTTAAATATAAATACTCCCACTGAAGTTGGCATCCCTCTGCAAACTCTCAGTGATTCAGGATCCGACTAGCACATGCGAGTAGTGAGCTTTAGCATCACTGCTAGACAACATGCCTATCTAGTAAGCAACTCCTTGCTAATCGTATCTCCATATGACTCCTGTCGGTCAGGAAGGTATCTCATACCTTGGACCCCAACCCCCTTTGCCACAAGGCCCAAACCATTTTGATAGCCTTGTCAAGTCAACATGATGTAGTGCATGTCCGTGTCTGACATGAACCCTTCAGTTCAAGGACACCTAGTAGTACGCCAATTTTACGAGCCCACTACTAGACATACTTGACGTGCGAAGGTGCAACATCGGGAATGGAAATTTTCTTGATATTAATGAGGGATCTTTCTATCATTCAAACATGCATAGAAAACAAGAAGCATAACAATCACAAATAAAACATATATTGTGAAATAGTATGGCTCCTTCATGGATGTTCTTCCAGGTTGGCTCCGACTCTGATGACCATCTAGGAACTCGATCTTGTTTGTCACGCTGGGACGCCAAGGCACCAACTCGATCTCTATTATCCAACTACTACAACTAGTAATGAATTTTACATAGAGTCACAAGTCGACACGTAAGTCGTTATAAAATATAATGACAACACTTTGGCTCCTGCCGGCTGACAAACATGACACACATGCCATGTATAATTTACACACATGCATCACATATACATGAGCCATACTATTCACATCAAACCTACAAAACAAAGTTACACGCATTCTACCGGTTTGAGTGATCGTGTATGAAATACAAGGCGCTACGCATACGGCGGTCCGATTCGGATTTACGTTTCACTATTAACCCCGATGGCGGATACCGACCCGTAGGGGTAGGTTGTGTCACGACCTCATCGACTCCGATCATCAAAAAACATAGCCACATCGATCCCCATGTGCAATTGATCTCATCAACCGTGCACACAGACGATCTCATCAACGACAACAGATCTCATCTATCACCTCCACATATCTAATATGCATACGATCCGAATTCAAATCCTATAGCAGAGGCTCTGATACCACTGTTGGGTTCTATGGTAGGGTGCGTCGACTGCAAATTAAATTTCCTATGCGCAGAACAACCAAGAACATGCTACGGGAGATGGATCACAGATCGTTACCACTAGACGCGCAGTGCCGTGGAGCGGAAGAAGAGTTGGGGCAGCGCGTCCGCGTGGATCGTCTCCTCCCCGTGTGATCTCCCTCAAACAGCCATCGCCGGTTCCGACATACAGGTTCGCCGGAGCAGCGCAACTGCACCGCCTCTAACAGTATCCACGCATGCAGGAGGAACACTATGCAGCGGACTGCTAGGTCCGATCACACAGTCGGCGGTCAAGTGGAGGTGGCTATTCGTAACACATGCAAACCATTGTGATAGCGCCGAAGCGATCAATCGCATGAGTGTGCCGCACCCCCACTTCATATAGGCGTACGTTGCGGGCTCAACACTTGGGCCTCGAACGGACCCTAACGCCCAAAATCTATTCCGCCTGGATCCGAGTCTGAGTAGGATCACTTCTGACTCGTGGAGTCGGACCGGGCCTCAGAGGTTCCTTCCCTTAAGTGTGCGACTCCTTAGGTTCTCGTTCACTTGGTCGCGAGCCATATCACATCCGACTCAGCTAGTCGGTAGCAGCCTCTAGCAAAGCGTGCCGACTCCAAGTGTCTGATGAAGCTGGTTAGGCGAACCCGTACATCATACATCTGTTCCCTTTGCCACACGATATATATTGTCGGGTTCAAGGAGAGTCTGTCATCCTTGTGTTGGGGAACGTAGCAATTTCAAAAAAATTCCTACGCACACGCAAGATCATGGTGATGCATAGCAACGAGAGGGGAGAGTGTTGTCTACGTACCCTCGTAGACCGAAAGCGGAAGCATTAGCACAACGCGGTTGATTTAGTCGTACGTCTTCACGGCCCGACCGATCAAGCACCGAAACTACGGCACCTCCGAGTTCTAGAACACGTTCAGCTTGATGACGATCCCCGGACTCCGATCCAGCAGAATGTCGGGGAAGAGTTCCGTCAACACGACGGAGTGGTGATGATCTTGATGTTCTACTGTCGCAGGGCTTCGCCTAAGCACCACTACAATATTATCGAGGACTATGGTGGAGGGGGGCACCGCACACGGCTAAGAGATCAATGATCAACTATTGTGTCTATGGGGTGCCCCCTGCCCCCGTATATAAAGGAGCAAGGGAGGGAGGCGGCCAGCCTAGGAGGAGGGCGCGCCAAGGGGGGAGTCCTACTCCCACCGGGAGTAGGACTCCTCCTTCCCTTGTTGGAGTAGGAGAGAAGGAAAGAGGGGGAGAGGAACAAGGAAAAGTGGGCTGCACCCCTTGTCCAATTCGGACCAGAGGGGGGGCGCCTCCTTCCTTTTCGCCTCTCTCCTCTATTCCCGTATGGCCCAATAAGGCCCATATACTCCCCGGCGAATTCCCGTAACTCTCCGGTACTCCGAAAAATACCCGAATCACTCGGAACCTTTCCGATGTCCGAATATAGTCGTCCAATATATCGATCTTTACGTCTCGACCATTTTGAGACTCCTCGTCATGTCCCCGATCTCATCCGGGACTCCGAAATCCTTCCGTACATCAAAACTCATAAACTCATAATATAACTGTCATCGAAACCTTAAGCGTGCGGACCCTACGGGTTCGAGAACTATGTAGACATGACCAAGACACGTCTTCGGTCAATAACCAATAGCGGAACCTGGATGCTCATATTGGCTCCCACATATTCTACGAAGATCTTTATTGGTCAGACCGCATAGCAACATATGTTGTTCCCTTTGTCATCGGTATGTTACTTGCCCGAAATTCGATCGTCGGTATCTCAATACCTAGTTCAATCTCGTTACCGGCAAGTCTCTTTTACTCGTTCCGTAATACATCATCCTGCAACCAACTTATTAGTTGCAATTCTTGCAAGGCTTAAGTGATGTGCATTACCGAGAGGGCCCAGAGATACCTCTCCGACAATCGGAGTGACAAATCCTAATCTTGAAATACGCCAACCCAACAAGTACCTTCAGAGACACCTGTAGAGCACCTTTATAATCACCCAGTTACGTTGTGACGTTTGGTAGCACCAAAGTGTTCCTCCAGTAAACAGGAGTTGCATAATCTCATAGTCATAGGAACATGTATAAGTCATGAAGAAAGCAATAGCAACAAACTAAACGATCAAGTGCTAAGTTAACGGAATGGGTCAAGTCAATCACATCATTCTCCTAATGATGTCATCCCGTTAATCAAATGACAACTCATGTCTATGGTTAGGAAACATAACCATCTTTGATCAACGAGCTAGTCAAGTAGAGGCATACTAGTGACACTCTGTTTGTCTATGTATTCACACATGTATTATGTTTCCGGTTGATACAATTCTAGCATGAATAATAAACATTTATCATTATATAAGGAAATAAATAATAATTTTATTATTGCCTCTAGGGCATATTTCCTTCAGTCTCCCACTTGCACTAGAGTCAATAATCTAGTTCACATCACCATGTGATTTAATACCAATAGTTCACATCACCATGTGATTAACACCCATAGTTCACATCGACATGTGACCAACACCCAAAGGGTTTACTAGAGTCAATAATCTAGTTCACATCACTATGTGATTAACACCCAAAGAGTACTAAGGTGTGATCATGTTTTGCTTGTGAGAGAAGTTTAGTTAACATGTCTGCCACATTCAGATCCGTAAGTATTTTGCAAATTTCTATGTCAACAATGCTCTGCACTAAGCTACTCTACCTAATTGCTCGCACTTTCAATATGTATCCAGATTGAGACTTAGAGTCATCTGGATCAGTGTCAAAACTTGCATCGACGTAACCCTTTACGACGAACCTTTTGTCACCTCCATAATCGAGAAACATATCCTTATTCCACTAAGGATAATTTTGACCAATGTTCGGTGATCTACTCCTAGATCACTATTGTTCTCCCTTGCCAAACTCAGGGCAGGGTATACAATAGGTCTGGTACACGGCATGCCATACTTTATAGAACCTATGGCTGAGGGAATGACTTTCATTCTCTCTCTATCTTCTGCCGTGGTCGGGTTTTGAGTCTTACTTAACTTCACACCTTGTAACACAGGCAAGAACTCCTTTTTGACTGTTCCATTTTGAACTACTTCAAAATCTTGTCAAGGTATGTACTCATTGAAAAACTTATCAAGCGTCTTGATCTATCTCTATAGATCTTGATGCCCAATATGTAAGCACCTTCACCGAGGTCTTTCTTTAAAAAGCTCCTTTCAAACATTCCTTTATGCTTTGCAGAATAATTCTACATTATCTCTGATCAATAATATGTCATTCACATATACTTATCAGAAATGTTGTAATGCTCCCACTCACTTTCTTGTAAATACAGGCTTCACCGCAAGTCTGTATAAAACTATATGCTTTGATCAACTTATCTAAGCGTATATTCCAACTCCGAGATGCTTGCACCAGTCCATAGATGGATCACTGGAGCTTGCATATTTTGTTAGTACCTTTAGGATTGACAAAACCTTCTGGTTGCATCATATACAACTCTTCTTTAATAAATCCATTAAGGAATGCAGTTTTGTTTATCCACTTGCCAGATTTCATAAAATGCGGCAATTGCTAACATGATTCGGACAGACTTAAGCATAGATACGAGTGAGAAACTCTCATCGTAGTCAACACCTTGAACTTGTCGAAAACCTTTTTTGTGACAATTCTAGCTTTGTAGATAGTGACACTACTATTAGCGTCTGTCTTCCTCTTGAAGATCCATTTAATATCAATGCCTCGTCGATCAATGGGCAAGTCAATCAAAGTCCATACTTTGTTCTCATACATGGATCTCATCTCAGATTTCATGGCCTCAAGCCATTTCACGGAATCTGGGCTCATCATCGCTTCCTCATAGTTCGTAGGCTCGTCATGGTCAAGTAACATGACCTCTAGAACAGGATTACCGTACCACTCTGGTGCGGATATCACTCTGGTTTACCTACGAGGTTCGATAGTAACTTGATCTGAAGTTACATGATCATCATCATTAGCTTCCTCACTAATTGGTGTAGTAGTCACAGGAACAGATTTCTGTGATGAACTACTTTCCAATAAGGGAGCAGGTACAGTTACCTCATCAAGTTCTACTTTCCTCCCACTCACTTCTTTCGAGAGAAACTCCTTCTCTAGAAAGGATCCATTCTCAGCAACGAATATCTTGCCTTCGGATCTGTGATAGAAGGTGTACCCAATAGTTACTTTTGGGTATCCTACGAAGACGCACTTCTCCGACTTGGGTTTGAGCTTATCAAGATGAAACTTTTTCACATAAGCATCGCAACTCCAAACTTTAAGAAATGACAACTTTGGTTTCTTGCCAAACCATAGTTCATACTGTGTCGTCTCAACGGATTTAGATGGTGCCCTATTTAACATGAATGCAGTTGTCTCTAATGCATAACCCCAAAACGATAGTGGTAAATTGGTAAGAGACATCATAGATCGCACCATATATAATAAAGTACGGTTACGATGTTCGGATACACCATTACACTGTGGTGTTCCAGGTGGCATGAGTAGTGAAACTATTTCACATTGTTTTAACTGAAGGCCAAACTCGTAACTCAAATATTCTCCTCAACGATCAGATCGTAGAAACTTTATTTTCTTGTTACGATGATTTTCCACTTCACTCTAAAATTATATGAACTTTTCAGATATTTCAGACTTTTGTTTCATCAAGTAGATATACTCATATCTGCTCAAATCATCTGTGAAGATCAGAAAATAATGATACCTGTCGTGAGCTTCAATATTCATTGGACCACATACATCAGTATGTATGATTTCCAACAAATCTGTTGCTCGCTCCATTGTTCCAGAGAACGGAGTCTTAGTCATCTTGCCCATGAGGCATGGTTCGCAAGCATCAACTGATTCATAATCAAGTGATTCCAAAAGCCCATCAGCATGGATTTTCTTCATGCGCTTTACACCAATATGACCTAAACGGCAGTGCCACAAATAAGTTGCACTATCATTATTAACTTTGCATCTTTTTGGCTTGAATATTATGAATATGTGTATCACTACGATCGAGATCCAACAAACCATTTTTGTTGGTGTGTATGAAGATCGAAGGTTCTATTCATGTAAACAGAACAACAATTGTTCTCTAACTTAAATGAATAACCGTATTGCAATAAACATGATCAAATCATATTTATGCTCAACATAAACACCAAATAACACTTATTTAGGTTCAACACTAATCCCGAAAGTATAGCGAGTGTGCGATGATGATCATATCAATCTTGGAACCAATTCCAACACACATTGTCACTTCACCCTTAACTAGTCTCTGTTCATTCTGTAACTCCTGTTTTGAGTTGCTAATTTTAGCAATCGAACAAGTATCAAATACTCCGGGGCTACTATAAATACTAGTAAGGCACACATCAATAACCTGTATATCAAATATACCCTTTGTTCACTTTGCCATCTTTCTTATCCACCAAATATTCAGGGAATTTCCGCTTCCAGTGATCATTTCCTTTGCAGTAGAAGCACTCAGTTTCAGGCTTTGGTCCAGCTTTGGGCTTCTTCACGGGAGTGACAACTTGCTTGTCATTGTACTTGAAGTTCCCTTTCTTTCCCTTTTCTTGAAACTAGTGTTCTTGTCAATCATAAACACTTGATGCTCTTTCTTGATTTCTACCTTCGTCGATTTCAACATCACGAAGAGCTCGGGAATCGTTTTCATCATCCCTTGCATACTATAGTTCATCACGATGTTCTAGTAACTTGGTGATGGTGACTAGAGAACTCTGTCAATCACTATCTTATATGTAAGATTAACTCCCACTTGATTCAAGCGATTGTAGTACCCAGACAATCTGAGCATATGCTCACTGCTTGAGCTATTCTCCTCCATCTTTTAGCTATAGAACTTGTTGGAGACTTCATATCTCTCAACTCGGGTATTTTCTTGAAATATTTAACTTCAACTCCTAGAACATCTCATATGGTCCATGACGTTCAAAACCTCTTTGAAGTCCCGATTCTAAGCCGTTAAGCACGGTGCACTAAACTATCAAGTAGTCATCATATTGAGCTAGCCAAACGTTCATAACGTCTGCATCTGCTCCTGCAATAGGTCTGTCACCTAGCGGTGCATCAAGGACATAATTCTTCTGTGCAACAATGAGGATAAACCTTAGATTACGGACCCAATCCGCATCATTGCTACTATCATCTTTCAACTTAGTTTTCTCTAGGAACACATATAAAACATAGGGAAGCAATAACGCGAGCTATTGATCTACAACATAGATATGCTAATACTACCAGGACTAAGTTCATAATAAATTAAAGTTCAATTAATCATATTACTTAAGAACTCCCACTTAGAAAGACATCCCTCTAATCTTCTAAGTGATCACGTGATCCAAATCAACTAAACCATAACCGATCATCACGTGAAATGGAGTAGCTTTCAATGGTGAACATCAATATGTTGATCATATCTACTATATGATTCACGCTCGACCTTTCGGTCTCAGTGTTCCGAGGCCATATCTGCATATGCTAGGCTCGTCAAGTTCAACCCGAGTATTCTGAATGTGCAAAACTGGCTTGCACCCATTGTAGATGGACGTAGAGCTTATCACACCCGATCATCACGTGGTGTCTGGGCATGATGAACTTTGGAAACGGTGCATACTTAGGGAGAACACTTTTATCTTGAAATTTAGTGAGAGATCATCTTATGATGCTACCGTCAATCAAAGCAAGATAAGATGCATAAAAGATAAACATCACATGCAATCAATATAAGTGATATGATATGGCCATCATCATCTTGTGCTTGTGATCTCCATCTCTGAAGCACTATCATGATCACCATCGTCACCGACGCGACACCTTGATCTCCATCGTAGCATCGTTGTCGTCTCGCCAATCTTATGCTTCTACGACTATCGCTACCGCTTAGTGATAAAGTAAAGAATTACAGGGCGATTGCATTGCATACAATAAAGCGACAACCATATGGCTCCTGCCAGTTGCCGATAACTCGGTTACAAAACATGATCATCTCATACAATAAAATTTAGCATCATGTCTTGACCATATCACATCACAACATGCCCTGCAAAAACAAGTTAGACGTCCTCTACTTTGTTGTTGCAAGTTTTACGTGGCTGCTACGGGCTTAGCAAGAACCATTCTTACCTAGGCATCAAAACCACAATGATAGTTTGTCAAGTTGGTGTTGTTTTAACGTTCGCAAGGACCGAGCGTAGCCACACTCGGTTCAACTAAAGTTGGAGAAACTGACACCCGCCAGCCACCTGTGTGCAAAGCACGTCGGTAGAACCAGTCTCGCGTAAGCGTACGCGTAATGTCGGTCCGGGCCGCTTCATCCAACAATACCGCCGAACCAAAGTATGACATGCTGGTAAGCAGTATGACTTATATCGCCCACAACTCACTTGTGTTCTACTCGTGCATATGACATCAACGCATAAAACCTGGCTCAGATGCCACTGTTGGGGAACGTAGCAATTTCAAAAAAATTCCTACACACACGCAAGATCATGGTGATGCATAGCAATGAGAGGGGAGAGTGTTTTCTACGTACCCTCGTAGACCGAAAGCGGAAGCGTTAGCACAACGCGGTTGATGTAGTCATACGTCTTCACGGCCCGACCGATCAAGCACCGAAACTACGACACCTCCGAGTTGTAGCACATGTTCAGCTCGATGACGATCCCCGGACTCCAATCCAGCAGAATGTCGGGGAAGAGTTCCGTCAGCATGACGGTGTGGTGACGATCTTGATGTTCTACTGTCGCAGGGCTTCGCCTAAGCACCACTACAATATTATCGAGGACTATGGTGGAGGGGGGCACCGCACATGGCTAAGAGATCAATGATCAACTATTGTGTCTATGGGGTGCCCCCTGCCCCCGTATATAAAGGAGCAAGGGAGGGAGGCGGCCGGCCTAGGAGGAGGGCGCGCCAAGGGGGGAGTCCTACTCCCACCGGGAGTAGGACTCCTCCTTCCCTTGTTGGAGTAGGAGAGAAGGAAAGAGGGGGAGAGGAACAAGGAAAAGTGGGCTGCACCCCTTGTCCAATTCGGACCAGAGGGGGGGCGCGCGCCTCCTTCCTTTTGGCCTCTCTCCTCTATTCCCGTATGGCTCAATAAGGCCCATATACTCCCCGGCGAATTCCTGTAACTCTCTGGTACTCCAAAAAATACCCGAATCACTCGGAACCTTTCCGATGTCCGAATATAGTCGTCCAATATATCGATCTTTACTTCTCGGCCATTTCGAGACTCCTCGTCATGTCCCCGATCTCATCTGGGACTCTGAACTCCTTCGGTACATCAAAACTCATAAACTCATAATATAACTGTCATCGAAACCTTAAGCGTGCGGACCCTACGGGTTCGAGAACTATGTAGACATGACTGAGACACGTCTCCGGTCAATAACCAATAGCGGAACCTGGATGCTCATATTGGCTCCCACATATTCTACAAAGATCTTTATCGGTCAGGCCGCATAGGAACATACGTTGTTCCCTTTGTCATCGGTATGTTACTTGCCCGAGATTCGATCGTCGGTATCTCAATACCTAGTTCAATCTCGTTACCGGCAAGTCTCTTTTACTTGTTCCATAATACATCATCCCACAACTAACTTATTAGTTGCAATGCTTGCAAGGCTTAAGTGATGTGCATTACCGAGAGGGCCCAGAGATACCTCTCCGACAATCAGAGTGACAAATCCTAATCTCGAAATACGCCAACCCAACAAGTACCTTTGGAGACACCTGTAGAGCACCTTTATAATCACCCAGTTACGTTGTGACGTTTGGTAGCACACAAAGTGTTCCTCCAGTAAACGGGAGTTGCATAATTTTGTAGTCATAGGAACATGTATAAGTCATGAAGAAAGCAATGGCAACAAACTAAACGATCAAGTGCTAAGCTAACGGAATGGGTCAAGTCAATCACATCATTCTCCTAATGATGTCATCCCGTTAATCAAATGACAACTCATGTCTATGGTTAGGAAACATAACCATCTTTGATCAACGAGCTAGTCGAGTAGAGGCATACTAGTGACACTCTGTTTGTCTATGTATTCACACATGTATTATGTTTCCGGTTGATACAATTCTAGCATGAATAATAAACATTTATCATTATATAAGGAAATAAATAATAATTTTATTATTGCCTCTAGGGCATATTTCTTTCACCTTGTGCTAGCCCGACCTCTTTCTCATTCCAATGACATCGACCACAAACCGGATTATCTCATAATCCTAATCGCGTGGCCTTGCTTATCTTGGTCGGATCACACGAGGAGCCCAAAGTATATCTCTCCTGATCGGAGGGGCAAATCCCATCTTGCTCAACCATGTCCAGCAACATGGGTCTGGACTAGCCTGAAACCTACCTTTGTAACTACCCAGTCACGGAGTAGCATTTGGTGGGCCCAAAGCAAGTCTGTTACCATCTCGAGTACATGCGCCGGCTCAAGTCTTAGGACATAGAACGTATGTTGTACTAGAGACTCACAGATGACATATCACTGCGTCTCATAGTTGGGTCTGTCCGACTCGGACCTTATCTCAACTCGGATCCGACTACGTCAAATCCGACAAGATCCTTCTGAGTCCATATTATCTGGTTAGCATCCAATGCTCCATGGCTAGTGAGACCAAGCCATTGACCGTGCCATATGCTAGTCTAGTCGGCTGCGCGTCCATGCAGCCCTTTCGACTAGGGACCTTTTAGGATGTTCATCATACAATGCATAGTCCCACAAACAAGTCACGTACTTGCTGATACACATCATTGATAATGTCCAAGGACTATCTTTATTCATAAACACATAGGAAATATCATCATACATGATTGCCTATAGGGCATATCTCCAACACATCTTACTAAGCTGAATGATATAGCCACCCTTTTTACCCGTGATGAGAAAACTTGCTATTACTATATTCTCAAATTATTTCCGTTCTCATTGAAGGGTGATGCTAAAGCTTGGTACAGTACTCTTGCTCCTGGTTGTGTGCGTTGTCCCCAGGATATGATTTATTACTTATCTAAAAAATATTTCCTTGCTCATAAGAAATAAGCTGCTTTACAGGAAATATTTAACTTTGTGCAAATTAAAGAAGAGAGTCTCCCACAAGCTTGGGGGAGGCTTTGCCAATTACTCAATGCTTTGCCTGATCATCCTCTTAAGAAAAATGAAATACTTGATATCCTCTATAATGGACTAACCGATGCTTCTAGGGATTTCCTAAATAGTTGTGCTAGTTGTGTTTTTAGGGAACGAATTGTTGGGCAAGCTGAAGAATTATGGAATAATATATTGAAAAATTATGATGATTGGACTCTTCCTGGACCACCGCCTAAACCCACTCCGAAGAAGAGGGGTATCTTATATCTCAGTCCTGAAGATATGCAAGAGGCAAAGAAATCCATGAAGGAAAAAGGTATCAAAGCTAAGGATGTTAAAAATTTATCTCCTATTGAAGAAATACATGGACACCACCACTGCCTAAGGTGGTAGAGGTAAATTCTCTACTGAAGTTCAATGATAATGACAATCCTCACAATATGCACCCTAGCCAATGCCTTTATGAGTTTGAAAACAATATTAGAAAACAAGATCACTTCAATGCAAATGTTATGAAACAATTGAAATACAATTCTGATATGATTGCTCGCTTGAGTGACTTGTTATTTAGAATCTCAAATGATGTTAGAGGAGTTGGAAAACATGCTTCTATGGTTCAAACTCAGTTAGAACAAGTTGCTAAATATCAAAGAGAAATGCTAGATGAAATGAACAATAACATACATGACTTTGCTGTTAGAGTAGCAACTAGAGGAGGTAAAATGACTCAGGAACCACTTTATCCTGAGGGACACCCAAAAAGAATTGAACAAGACTCTCAAGGAGCTAACACTGATGCACGTAGTCCTTCTAAAAATAAAAATAAGAAGAAAAATGATAGGACTTTGCATGCCTCTAGTGAACCTGAAGTAGAAAAACCTCCTGATAATGATAATGAAATTTCTATCTCTGATGTTGAAACTCAATCTGGTAATGAACACTCACCTTTTGAGAATGAAAAAGATAATGATGAGGTTCATGAAGACACTCAAACAAATAATAAAGAACGAGATAATGATGTTGATAGAACCACCAGTTGATCTTGATAACCCACAACCTAAGAATAGACGATATGATAAAAGAGACTTTATTGCTAGAAAACACGGTAAAGAAAGAGAACCGTGGGTTCAAAAACCCATGCCCTGTCCACCTAAGTCAACTAAAAAGAAAGATGATGAATTTGAATGCTTTGCTAAAATGTTGAGGCCAGTCTTTTTGCGTACTCGCTTGACTGATATCTTGAAAATGTCTCCTTATGCAAAGTACATGAAAGACATCATCACCAATAAGAGAAAAATACCAGAAGCTGAAATCTCCAGCATGCTTGCTAATTATACTTTTAAAGATGGAGTGCCTAAAAAACTTGGAGATCTGGGAATACCAACTATACCTTGCTCTATCAAAAGAAATTATGTGAAAACTGCTTTATGTGATTTAGGAGCTGGTGTTAGTGTTATGCCTTTATCTTTATATAAAAGACCTGATTTGAAAAGCTCACACCTACTGAAATATCTTTGCAAATGGCTGACAAATCAACTGCCATACATATCGGTATCTATGAGGATGTGCCCGTTGTTGTTGCTAATGTTACTATTTTGACTGAATTTGTTTTACTTGATATGCCCAAGGACGACAACATGTAGATTATCCTTGGTAGATCCTTCTTGAATACTGCAGGGGCTATTATTGATTGCAATAAAATCAAGGTCACTTTTCATATCAATGGTAATGAGCATATGATGCACTTTCCGAAGAAGCAATTCCAAGTGAATGGTATTAATGTTATTGAAAAATCTCCGACAATCACTATTGGAAGTTTTCAAATACCTCTACCTATTGTCAAAAATAAATATGAAATGCTTATTGTTGGGGACATTTATATCCCCGTTGAGGTAACTTAGTGATTTACAAAAGTTCTTCGGTTTCATGCTAATCGAAAGTGGTTATTAATAAGACCCGATCAACCTTATTATTGGATCATTTTTGAGAGGTATGAAGTTGATGAATTTAGTAAGCACTACCTTCTGTCCCTACCTTTTGTTTTATGTTTTTGTTAGTTAAATAAAATAAAATGCCATGTTTTGTCTATTTTCTGAATTTCCCATGCAATAAAAAATGACCAAAAAATAAAAGTTCTCAGAATGCTCTGAAAATTTTATATGATTTTTTGTGAATATTTAAGAATTTCTGGTGCAAATAATATCAGAGGGGGGTGCACCAGGTGGGCACAACCCACCTCAGCACGCCATGACCCCTAGGCGTCCCCACGTGGTCCCCACGTGCCCCTCCTCACTTCTCTCTTCACACCACTTCATCACTTACCTCCAGAATTTTTTTTCCATTGCTCTCTCTATCTCTCGTGTTTTTGCTCTCAAACCCGCGGATTTTGATCTCTTTGCTCGAAGCTCCGTTTCCGAAACTGTTTCAGGGATTGTTGCTTGGTATGTGACTCCACTGTTTGTCCAATTAGTTTTTGTTTTAGTGGTTTATATTTTGAATAATTAGCTACTCTTGGTGCTGCTGTAGATGAGCTTGCATGTTGAATTCTTAGAATTCTAAGTAGTTTGAATGCTTGATATGGCCTCTATGTATCCCTATGAGTAGTTGCTATCAATTGTATAAAGTTTTGTTGATAAATTTTTGTCACCCAAACATTTTCAGAAAATTGTACGCTATCAATTGTATAAAGTTCCATTCGATATGCCGCTACCAAAAGATGCCTATGGCCATGCGATGATTATATGGTGTGTGTGTGGGCATTAAGGAGGAATTTGAGCAATATGTTCAAAATGCCGGTCTCGGTTCCTACATTTCAGATAAGTGTGATCAACACCACACTCTCACAGAATCATTTGTCAAAGTATTTAAATTTCATCCACGTGAGTCTAGGGTGTCATTTAAACTGTATGAAAATCCATTCACCATATCACTAGAGAGATTTGCTCACCACTGCAAACTCCCATTCTGGGGTTCACTTGACGAACCGCCAAGGGCTGAGTACCAATCATTCTTGACTATTCTTTGCTATGGTGAGACGAGGGGAGTGACCCAAGGTAGAATAAAGAGCATTCATTTTCCCGCAATTCAATACTTTGCTTTATTCAATGGGAAATGTATTGTAGGCAAACAAGATTGTAGTACACTTTGTGCTCCAGACTTGAGCCTTTTACGCACCGCTCTCACCGGTGATAGGAGTTATAATCTTGGAGCAATTGTTGCACGCACATTGCAGCACAACGCTAATAGTGGCTATTTCTATGGTGGAATTTATGCCACGCGTTTAGCGAGAGAGCTGGGTGTTTCACTTTTGCCCTTTGACCCTATCCTACCCACACAATATTTTGATTTCGATGCTATGAAAAATCATAAGATCCTTAAAGGAGATATTCATAATTTCATCGATAAATTGTTGTTTAACCAAGCATCTGTGGTGTACACACATTTTCCTGCGCCCGCTCTCTTTGATTATCACAGCAAGGGAAGGTATTTTTTTTCTTGAGAGCAAGGCCCGAGCCCACAACGCGACGGTTGAGGCAGCACGGCAGGCCGAGGCATCCGCACCGAGAGCCTCCATGAGCCACCACGCCGACTACTATCCAGGTTACTAACTGCTTACCAAGTTAGTCCAAAAGCCTAAGCATGGGGAGTACATGTTTTCCACCGACATTACATTCATGTTCACATATTTCATTCCAGTTGTCGGTGTCCACACTATTCATTGTATCATCCATGCTTAATTTTATTTTCTCGCTTTCTTCTTGTGTGTTTAAAAAACCTTAGAAAGACCAAAAAAATAGTTGTAGTTAGTTTACTTTCTATGCATGTTTAGTTGTAGTACTAAAAAGAAAACCCCAAAAGATTTCCTTGTTCTTCTTTTGCTTGTTGGGAGCTTTCCCGTGTAAATAGTTTTTCTTTTTTTTTTGCTTTTCCCTTTAATTTTGCTTGTTCAAGAAAACCAAAAACTCCAAAAATATTTCAGTGTGTTTCTCTAAATTTCTTTTCTTTTTATTCGAGTCATACCAAGGAGAAGACCACGACGAAAATGTTGAGTGGCTCTCATTTGCATAATTGTTGATCTAACAAAGAGCCCATAATACCTTGTCTTCTCCTGCTGGATAAAATGTTTGCAGATTCTAGCTTAGTCCACAGCACTCTTGCACTATTATTATTTTCACATCGTTCGGTCATGCAAGTGAAAGGTAATAATGAAGATATTCAATGAACTGGCCGTGGTAGAGAGAAATGGGTATGAACTCGACTTGTTCTGTTTTTGTTAATATGTTTAACCTAGTATCCATGATTCAGTCCATTATAATTATACATGTTTGCAATGACAATTAGAGATTATAGTTTCTCATGCCATGCATAAGTATCTAGTAGTGGATAATGATTTATCTTGGATATCAACATTGCGTTAAAATGATTGTGATGTAGTATGATGATATGGTATCCTCCTCTGAATGTTCGAGTGGCTTGACTTGGCACATGTCCATGCATGTAGTTGTATCAAAACCAACATAGCCTCTATGATATTTATGTTCATGGTGTTCATATCCTACTCATGCTAGTGTCCAATGTTATTTATGAATATGATACATCTCCCACGTATCTATAATTTTTGATTCTTGCATGCTATTATATTATTTGTTTTGGATGTTTAATGGTCTTTATTATACTTTTTATATTATTTTTGGGACTGTACTATTAACCGAAAGCCTAGTGCAAATTGTTGTTTTTTTGCCTATTTCAGTGTTTTGCAGAAAAGGAATATCAAATGGAATCCAAACGGAATGAAACCTTCACGAGGATCTTTTTTGGAACAAACGTGATCTAGGAGACTTGGAGTGGACATCAAGGAAGCAACAAGGCGACCACGAGGTAGGAGGGCACGCCCAGGGGGGCCAGGCGCGTCCCCACCCTCGTGGGCCCCTCGCAGCTCCACCGACCTACTTCTTTCGCCTATATATACTCTTATACCCTGAAACCTTCGGGGAGAGTCACTAAACACCTTTTCCACCACCGCAACCTTCTGTACCCGTGAGATCCCATCTTGGGGCCTTTTCCGGCGATCTGCCGGAGGGGGATTCGATCATGGAGGGCTTCTACATCAACACCATAGCATGTCCGATGATATGTGAGTTGTTTACCACAGACCTTCGGGTCCATAGTTATTAGCTAGATGGATTCTTCTCTCTCTTTGGATCTCAATACAAAGTTCTCCCTGGTCTTCTTGGAGATCTATTTGATGTAACTCTTTTTGCAGTTTATGAACTTGATTATCTATGAATATTATTTGATTCTTCACTGAATTCTTATATGCATGATTTGATATCTTTGCAAGTCTCTTCGAATTATCGGTTTAGTTTGGCCTACTAGATTGATCTTTATTGCAATGGGAGAAGTGCTTAGCTTTGGGTTCAATCTTGCGGTGGTCGATCCCAGTGACAGAAAGGGAAACGACGCGTATTGTATTGTTGCCGTCGAGGATAAAAAGATGGGGTTTATATCACATTGATTGAGTTTATCCCTCTACTTCATGTCATCTTGCCTAATGTGTTACTCTATTCTTATGAACTTAATACTCTAGATGCGTGCTGGATAGCGGTCGATGTGTGGAGTAATAGTAGTAGAAGCAGAATCGTTTCGGTCTACTTTTCACGGACGTGATGCCTATATTCATGATCATTGCCTTAGATATCATCATAACTATGCGCTTTTCTATCAATTGCTCGACAGTAATTTGTTCACCCACCGTAATACATGCTATCTTGAGAGAAGCCACTAGTGAAACCTATGGCCCCCGGGTCTACTTTACATCATATAAGTTTCTAATCTACAATTCTAGTTACTATTTATTTTGCAATCTTTATTTTCCAATCTATATTACAAAAATACCAAAAATATTTGTCTTATTATCTCTATCAGATCTCACTCTCGTAATTGGTCGTGAAGGGATTGACAACCCCTTTATCGCGTTGGTTGTGAGGTTCTTGTTTGTTTGTGCAGGTATTAGGGGACTTGCATGTAGTCTCATACTAGATTGATACCTTGGTTCTCAAAAACTAAGGGAAATACTTACGCTACTTTGTTGCATCAACCTTTCCTCTTCAAGGGAAAAGCAACACATGCTCAAGAGGTAGCAAGAAAGATTTCTGGCGCCGTTGCCAGGGAGATCTACACACAAGTCAAGAAACACCAAGTACCCCTCACAAACTCTTATCCTGCGCATTACATTATTTGCCATTTGCCTCTCGTTTTCCTCTACCCCACTTCACCTTTGTCGTTTTATTCGCCTCTTTTCTGTTCGCCCTTTTTCCGTTCATCTCTTTTTGCTTGCTCCTTGTTTGCTTGTGTGTTGGATTGATTGTTTGTCACGATGGCTCGGGATAATACTAAATTATGTGACTTTACCAATACCAACAACAATGATTTTATTAGCACTCCAATTGCTCCTCTTACCGATGCTGAATCTTGTGAAATTAATACTGCTTTGCTGGATCTTGTCTTCAAAGATCAATTTGCTGGTCTTCCTAGTGAAGATGCCGCTACCCATCTAAACAACTTTGTTGATTTATGTGATATGCAAAAGAAGAAAGATGTGGATAATGATATTGTTAAATTGAAGCTATTTCCATTTTCGCTTAGAGATCGTGCTAAAACTTGGTTCTCTTCTTTGCCTAAAAATAGTATTGATTCAAGGAATAAGTGCAAAGATGCTTTTATCTCTAAGTATTTTCCTCCCGCTAAGATCATCTCTCTTAGAAACGATATTATGAATTTTAATCAACTTGATCATGAGCATGTTGCACAAGCTTGGGATAGGATGAAATTAATGATACGTAATTGTCCTACACATGGTTTGAATTTATGGATGATTATACAATTTTTTATGCTGGATTGAATTTTGCTTCTAGAAATCTTTTAGATTCGGCCGCGGAGGCACTTTTATGGAAATCACTTTAGGAGAAGCTACTAAACTCCTAGATAATATTATGCTTAATTATTCTCAATGGCACACCGAAATATCTACTAGTAAAAAGGTTCATGCGATAGAAGAGATTAATGTCTTGAGTGGAAAGATGGATGAACTTATGAAATTGTTTGCTAATAAGAGTGTTTCTTCTGATCCTAATGATATGCCTTTATCTACTTTGATTGAGAATAATAATGAATCTATGGATGTGAATTTTGTTGGTAGGAACAATTTTGGTTAACAACGCTTATAGAGGAAACTTTAATTCTAGGCCGTTCCCTAGTAATTCCTCTAATAAGTATGGTAATTCCTACAACAACTCTTATGGAAATTTTAATAAAATGCCCTCTGATTTTGAGACTAGTGTTAAAAAATTTATGAATTCGCAAAAGAATTTCAATGCTTTGCTTGAAGAAAAATTGCTTAAGATTGATGAGTTGGCTAGGAACGTGGATAAAATTTATCTTGATGTTGATTCTTTGAAACTTAGATCTATTCCACTTAAGCATGATATCAATGAGTCTCTCAAAGCCATGAGAATTTCCATTGATGAGTGTAAAGAAAGAACCTGTCGGTGTACTAGAATAGGGGTACCCTAGTACCCCGAACTTGTGCACGGGCAGTTGCAGCACCCCGCGGCAAGGCTTGCCGGGCGAACGCCAAGATCCTCCGTGGTTCCCTTGGAGCCATTCAAGAACAAAGTATTTAAGCTCAGGAGACAAGGCCCCGGCAAGAGGAGCTTGCCGGGAAGGCCAACCAAGGCACTCCAAGGAACTTGCCGCGACGCGCCATGCGCTCCGGCAAGGCAACAAGGCCCCGGCAAGAGGAGCTTGCCGGGAAGACCAACCAAGGTACCCCGAGGCCCGGTGAGCGACAAGCTTCCGGACCCGACAAGATAACAGCAGCGGCAAGGCACTTGCCACGGCAGGCGGACACTCTGTGCCCACGCTCCAGCGCATCCACCAACGTGTCTCTCTGGGGGGCCTCCCCAGGCGCGCGTGGCGGGAGGCTGTGCAGCCAGCGGTGCGCAGTGGCATGCGAAGCTGACAAGATCGCCATCGTGGCGAATGGTGGCGCCCCTAACGGTCCTTTTCTGCACTGTTTGGGCGACTCAGACAGGCATTTAATGCCCTTGTCCCCTGCTGTCAGGGTTAGGTAGGGTGCACTGTACAAGTAACTGTACCAACCACCTCACTTTTTACATTTGTACCCTTCTCTGCGTTGCCACCTGTCGGTGACCCCTTTAGCGTATAAAAGGAGGCCCATGCGCAACGTAGAGGAGGTTCGGTTCGACTGGCTCGCGAAGTTTGACTAGTTCGGAACCCAGAAAAACACTACGCTCTCTCTCTGGAGCAAGAACACAAGATAATCAAACAAGCAGCAGTAGGAGTGTTATCTCTCCGGAGAGCTCCGAAGCTGGGTAAACTGCTCGTGTGCTTCGCCTGGATCTGCTCTTCGTGCGATCTCCGCCCCCCGCCGAACCGAAAGGGGCCCGGTCCGCCGGCCCCATAGGTGTTCGTGGATCAGTTTCCCCGACGTCTTTGGCGCGCCAGGGAGGGGGCGTCAAGATTGTGTGAACCTGATCTGGTGTTCACACGAGCTAGATCTTCATTCCCTTCATCAACATGCCACCGAAGAAGAAGACTTCGGCGGCAGCCGCTCCGTCCACATCACTTCCGCCACCGTTGGAGCAAACGGGTGGTGGAATGGACACCGGCAGAAGAATGGACGTCGACGAGGAAGCTTATGATGGTGTCAGGTCCAAAGACAAGGCTGCACAAACCTCGGCGACTGTACATGTTCCGCGCCACTCTCAGGAGGCGCAAGATCAACAGCGTCATGGCACTCGCAGTGCCATACGCGTGATAGGCCAAGACCAAGCTGGTGGATCTCGGGGCGCTCAAGACCAGCATGCACGCCAGCGTGCTGGCACGAGTGGGGCACGGTCGCCTGGACGGGATACTGCTCCTTCTAACATAGTTAGAAGTCCGAGCATGTCCCGCTCCTCGCGCCGTCCGCCACTGCCACCCAAAACTCCAGCAGAAGCTTTGGCGCGAGCTCAACTTCTCCTAGATTACCCACCGACGTCGGACAAGATCGACGAATGGAGGGCCACCATTCAGAGTCTCATCGGCTACACCAACGGCGACACTCCACGGCTGCCGAGCGCGTCGCCGCCGCGGCAGGGTTGCCGGGCGCAAGCCGGTGGCGAAGAAATGGGTGGAGGTGCAACTACCATGCAATCACCACCCCGAAGGCCAAGATCGCCGACTCGCCGGATCCACCTCGACAGCGACTCCACCGCATCGTCAGATCCACGAGCTCGTCGCGATCAGCGCCAAGTTCTTCATGATCGACAACAAGAAGACGCTCGGACTCGCATCGAGCGCCGAAGAGAAGCGCCGCGTCAATCCGACAAGCGCGTTGGGCCCTCTGTTGACATGCATGCGCCAAGGGAACCAGGCGATCTGCCGTACGCGGTAGGTTGCCCTGCGTTCACTCATGAGCTGCAGCAAGTCCAGTGGCCCAGCACGAAGAACTTCAAGCCAGACGTACCGGAGAAGTACGACGGCAAGACGCATCCGTCGGAGTTCCTCAGCATTTACACCATTGCGGTGCAGGCTGCTGGGGGACGGGATGACAAGATCCTTGCCAACTACTTCCCGCTGGTACTCAAGCCCAACGTCAGGTCCTGGCTCATGCACTTGCCGGACAACTCCATATCCTCTTGGGCTGATCTGTGCCATCAGTTTGTCGGCGCCTTCAAAGGCGGACACAAGCCTCATGGCCAGGAGAGTGATCTTCATCTGCTCGCCCAGAATGAAGGAGAGCCCCTGCGCAAGTACATTCAGAGATTCAGCAGTGTGCAGCACAACATCCCAGACGTCCACCCTGCCGTGCTAATCAGCGCGTTCCATCAGAATGTGCGAAACCGCAGGATGCGGGAGGAAATGGCGATGTGCAAGATCAGGGACGTCAGTGAGTTATATGCACTGGCCGACAAGTGTGCACGTGCTGAGGAAGGGAGGAGACTCCCCGGAGAGAATGTAGGAGCGGGAGGATCTGACAGTGAATATGCTGTCCCGGCAAGGAAAAACCGGCGGCGGAACAACAGAAGGAGGAAAGGCAAAGAGGTGCTAGTTGTTGAGCAGTCCGGCAACGGTGGTGGCGCCAAGGAAGCCAAAGCTAGTGACTCCGGCAAGGAGGTTGCCGCGGAGGTGGCGGTCGCCGACAAGCAGGACGGCACCAACAAGCAGTATTGCAAGATCCATCGCACCAAGGTCCATGATCTCCAGTACTGTAAGAAAGTCGAGCAGCTTGTTGAGCAACAGAAAGCTGAATACGAGCGGCGCGACAAGGAGAAGGCCCAGGAAGGTGCTGGGGGATCCGGCAAGAAACGTCCCGGCCGAGGAGGACGCCGCGGCAAGGCCAAGCAGCGGCAAGGAGACAGACCTCCTCGCGGCCGCGACAAGGATGAAGATGACGACGACGATGAAGACATGGATGATGAGGAGACTGATGAGCAGGAGTTCCAGAAAGCCACAGAGGTCCTGTGCGTTGACGGTGGTGCTTCTCTGCACACCTCGCACCGCCAGCTCAAGCAATGGGTGCGGGAAGTTAATGCAACAGAACCACCCGTCGAGTCACGCAAGCCTCTAAAATGGTCCAGCACGCCTATCATTTTTGACATTGAGGATCACCCTGATCGCATAAATGCTGTCGGGTGCTTGCTGATGTTGGTTTCACCAACAATCCGCAACCTCAAGGTCACTAAGATGCTAGTTGACGGCGGGGCCGGCTTGAATCTGATCTCCTCCGCGGTGCTCCAGAAACTCCAGATCCCTAACAGCGAGCTCGAAGAGACCGGTACATTTCAAGGAATCAACCCGGGAAGAAGCAAGCCGAAGGGAAAGATCACGTTGCCGGTAACATTTGGCAGCGAGCTGAACTTCAGGACTGAGAGGGTCACATTTGATGTTGCTGACTTTCCATTACCTTACAATGGAATCCTTGGCCGTCCGGCACTCGCCAAGTTCATGGCAGCCTCTCACTATGCGTACAACGTACTGAAAATGCCAGGCCCGATAAGTTTCATCTCTGTCCCTGGCGACAAGAAGGATGCTCTTATCTGTGCCGACAAGATCTACCGGGAAGCAGCAGCCGCAGCAGAACGCAAGACACTTGCCGCTGAAGCTCCCGGGGGGAAGAAGAAGATCAAGTCCGGCAAGAGCTCTGATGCCCACTCCGGTAAATGCACCTCTTCGGAGTGCTGCGCTACCATCGAGGACGCACCATCGAGCTCCACCGGCAAGTGTAAGAAGGCGATGGCAGCTCCACCTGAGACCAAGAAGGTGCCCGCCAAGGAGGACGGCACTGGTGGTACCTTCACCATTAGCGCAGCTCTTGACCCCAAATAGGAAAGCGCGCTCGTTGCTTTCCTGCGGGCGAATGTGGACGTGTTTGCGTGGCAACCGTCTGATATCCCCGGTGTTCCCAGGAAATTAATTGAGCACCACCTTGCCGTTTGTCCTCATGCGCGGCCCGTCAAGCAGAAAGTCAGGAAACAGGCAGTGGAGCGCCAAGAATTCATCGCAGAAGAAATCAAGAAGTTGGAAGCAGCAGGCCTTGTCAGAGGAGTGCTCCATCCCACGTGGTTGGCCAATCCTGTTGTCGTGCGCAAGGCTAACGAGAAATGGAGGCTTTGTATTGACTTCACTGATGTTAATAAAGCTTGTCCCAAAGACCCATTTCCCTTGCCGCGCATTGACCAGATTGTTGACTCCACAGCCGGATGTGATTTTCTTTCATTTCTTGATGCATACTCAGGATACCATCAGATCTTCATGGCAGAAGAGGATGAAGAGAAAACCGCATTTATCACCCCGTGTGGCACGTACTGCTTCGTACGGATGCCTTTCGGTTTGAAGAATGCTGGTTCAACATTCGCAAGGGTAGTCCACCACGCTTTTGAGCCGCAGATGCACAGAAATGTGGAAGCCTACATGGATGACATAGTGGTCAAGAGCAAGAACAGGGCGACCCTAATTCAAGATTTAGACGAGACATTTGCAAATCTGCGCAAGATCAACCTCAAGCTTAACCCCAAGAAGTGCGTGTTTGGAGTTCCTTCCGGCAAGCTTCTCGGGTTCTTCGTGTCTCAGCGGGGAATTGAAGCCAATCCCGACATCTTCCCGACAAGCTCTGATCCCAACAGAGATGGATCTGCGCAGGAGCATGATAAGATGCAGAAGAGAATGGTGCAGCGTCCAGTTTACTTTGTAAGTTCCCTTCTACAAGGGGCTAGATCAAGGTACTCTGGTGTGCAGAAGTTGCTTTTCGGCCTCCTCATGGCCTCGAGAAAGCTGCGCCATTACTTCCAAGCACATGAGATCACAGTCGTCACTCGCTTTCCGCTGAAGAGGATACTGCAAAATCCAGAAGCAACAGGCAGGATTGTCAAGTGGGCGCTGGAACTGTCAAGCTTTGGCCTCAAGTTTGAGAGCACTTCAACTATCCAAAGCAGAACATTGGCAGAGTTCATAGCAGAATGGATGCCAACCCCAGATGAAGAAATTCCAGAGACGAGCATCCCCGTCAAAGAGGCAAGCAGAGAGTGGCTGGTGTACTTTGATGGTGCTTTCTCGCTGCAAGGCGCCGGTGCGGGCGTGCTGCTTGTCGCGCCCACCGGAGAGCACCTCAAGTACGTAGTCCAGATGCACTTTCCCAAGGAGCAAGCAACCAACAATACTGCAGAGTATGAAGGATTGCTTGCCGGTCTCAAAATTGCAGCAGACCTTGGGATCAAGAAGCTCATTGTCAGGGGTGACTCACAGCTTGTCGTCCGCCAAGTGAACAAGAACTACCAGAGTCCATTGATGGAAGCATATGTTGATGAAGTGAGGAAACTAGAAGAGCACTTTGACGGCCTACAGATGGAGCATATCCTAAGAGCTCAGAATGACATTGCTAATGGCCTGTCAAAGTGCGCCGCACTAAAGTTACCTGTGGAACCAGGGATCTTTGTGCTCAAGTTGACTCAACCATCCGTAACACCATCAACTGGACAAAGCAAGAAGAGGAAGTTGGTTTCTCGTGACTACTTTCCGGCAGAGCTCCCCGAAGCCGCCGCCAAGAAAGTCCCCAAGATCAACACCAAGAATGCTGAGGGGCAGTCTACTCCGGCAAGCCTTATGGTTTGTTCCGTTGAAGCAGACGCTCCCGACAAGTTTTGCTCCGGCAAGCTTGCCGGGGAACATCAAGCTCCGGCAGGGCCGCAAGTCCTTGCCGTAGAAGCGGATGTTCCCACAGCAGCAGATGTGCCTTTAGTCCTTGTTGTCGAGCCACAAGCTCCAGCATGGGCACAGCAGATTGTCCATTTCCTTCAGACAAGAGAACTTCCCGAAGAGCAAGAAGAAGTGGAAAGAGTAGCCCGGCAGTCAAGTATGTACCAGTTTGTCGATAGCATACTGTACAGAAGAAGACTCAACGGTGTGAAATTGAAGTGTATTTGCCGGGAAGATGGACAAAAGTTGTTGGCAGAGATACATGGAGGCATACGTGGCCATCACATTGGCGCAAGGGCACTTGCCGGCAAAGCTTTCCGGCAAGGTTTCTTTGCCGACAGCCCTCCAGGATGCAACTGCACAAGTAACCAAGTGTGAAGCATGCCAGTTCCACTCCAAACAGATACACCAGCCAGCTCAAGCTCTCCAGATGATCCCTTTATCCTGGCCATTTTCGGTCTGGGGGCTCGATATCCTCGGCCCTTTCCCACGAGCTGTCGGGGGCTTTGAGTACTTGTACGTCGCAATCGACAAGTTCACAAAGTGGCCGGAGGTGCAGCCAGTGAGGAAGGTGACAGCACAGTCAGCAGTCAAGTTCTTCAGGTCAATTGTTTGCCATTTCGGGATCCCTAACAGGATCATCACCGACAATGGCACGCAATTCACGAGCCGCACCTTCATGCAGTACGCCCAAGACCTTGGCGCCAAGGTCTGCTTCGCTTCTGTTGCTCATCCAAGAAGCAACGGTCAAGCAGAGAGGGAAAATGCTGAAGTGTTGCGCGGGCTCAAGACCAGAACTTTTGACAGGCTGCGCAAGTGCGGAAGAAACTGGATCGAGGAGCTGCCGGTGGTTCTTTGGTCGATCAGAACGACGCCAAATTGAGCCACTGGCCAGACGCCTTTCGCTCTAGTCTATGGAGCGGAGGCAGTTCTCCCCACGGAACTCGTATACGGATCGCCTCGAGTGCTCGCTTATGATGAGCTTGAGCAAGAACAGCTGCGACAAGATGACGCGCTGCTCCTTGAGGAAGATCTCTTCAGGCGGCTGTACGAGCTGCTCGATACCAGCAAGCTTTGCGCCGCTACCATAACCGCAAAGTTAAAGCCAGAAGCTTCGAGGAAGGCGACCTTGTTCTTCGGCGCGTTCAGTCCGCCAAGAATTCCAACAAGTTGACGCCGAAGTGGGAAGGCCCTTATCGGGTGAAATGAGTCACAAGGCCCGGCGCTGTCCACCTTGAGACCGAAGATGGCATTCCGGTGAGCAACTCCTGGAACATAGAACATCTTCGTAAGTTTTTCCCATAGGGCGCGGTTGCCGGAACCCGTTCCGGCAACCACCTTTTGTACAAGTCTTGCCGCTGTTGCATGTAATCCTTTGTACAAAGCCGGGTGCAGATCCTGTGCATAAACAAAACCCCATGTGCTCCGCACAACTTGTCCATTTCATGCATTAGTTTCTTTCTTGCATGCGTTATCTGACACTTTGTGCAGCACCTACATCCGGTAAGCAATAACGAGCCGAAGGGCTCCATATCATTATTTTCTCTCCTTTCTTCTTTTCAACAAAGGAAAAGAAGGTTCCCTCGCACACAAGTTTTCCGGGGGGGAAGGAGAAGATTGTGGTATGGACCAGGCGTCGTTCAAGCAAAGTTTTGCCTTGCCGGGAAGCAAACGACAGAAAAGCTAAGTTGCCAAAGTTTGAGCAATCAGTTTTTAAATTTTTGAGTTATCTTCCTCGAATGACCCTGCTTTGTATGGAAAACCTGTGCGCGGAGGAACCAACTCGTGGCTAGTTGCACCCTTACTTTGTTTCGAGTCCGCTCAACAACTTAAGTGTGTTGCATCTAGTCGCGACAAGGTTTCTTGTTGGAAGCAGCGCCGCCAGCAGGCTGCTGAAGTTCCGCACTCAGCGCTCGCGGCTCGGGTGCCTGTGCCGACAAGTTCCCTAGAAGCGTAGGGTAAAAACATACAAAGGAAGGAATCTAGTAGAGGAAATAACATATCAATTGATAACAGAAATAAAGTTATATTACAAGATAACTTGTCGCAGCTCTAACAGACTGTTTTCATAACATGATTAGCAGCGACAAGGGAAAAGAAGAAATGGGCGGCCTAGTCTACGCGGTCGCCCTCAACCCTCTTGATCTCGCTCACCTTGTCCACAATAGGTGCGACAAGGGCCTTGAGTGCATCCCGATCGGCGTCTGGCGGCAAGGACTTGAGGACGTTGGTGAAGCTGAGGCCTGGATTGCGGAAGGCCACCTTCATCAGCACCTTCTGGAGAACCCCGGCGCAGATTTTGCGCGACTCGTCGGCCAGCTGCTTTGGGATCCTCTCCCGGAGCCGCTGGAGTGCCGTCGCCACGCCCTTGAAGAACAGGCTGAGCTTGGCGTTGGGTTGGAGATTCTCGTCGGAGGGATACCCAAATTCCTCCATCCCCAGCTGCGCCAGCTCCTCGTCGATGACTGCGGCAATATTCACCAGACCCTCGGTCCAGTGCTCCATAGTATCTCTGAACGAGTTCTGGGTAACTGCGATGCTCTCCAGCAGCGCCTTGTCAGCTTTGACCTTCTCCGACAAGGTCTTCTCCTGCTCCTTGGCGGCCTCCAGTGTCTGCATCAGCGTGGCCAGCTTCAACTCCAGGACCACATTGGAATCCTTGGCGGCGCTGAGCTCCTTGCCCCTCTCAGCGAGAAGACCTTGCAGCTCACCGTGGGCGGCAGCATCCTTCTCACGCTCACGCTTGAGCGCGGCAAGCTCCTCGCCGCTCTTCCCAATGTTAGCCTCCAGCTGCGCCACCTTCTCCTCCAGCTCTTTCTTGGCGGCCTCTGCGATCGCGGCAGCGTCCTTTGCTTCCTTGAGCGCCCCGCCAAGTGCTTGCTCGCGCTCGGCGAGCTCCTCCTCGTAGCTGTCGAGGTTGGCCTTCCGCTGCACCAATTCACCTTCTCGCGCGGACTGCTTCTCGGCGGCCAGCCTTTGTTCCTCCTTAGCTTCGGCCTTCTCGAGAAGGAAGGCCGTGCGCTCCTCGTCGAGTCGCTCCCGCTCCTGTGCCAGGGACCGGAGAGCTTCTTGATTGTGACCCCGGAGCTCCTCTGCGCGCTTCTCCATGTCAACTCCCGCCTTCGCGACAAGCGCTTCCCGGGAAGCCAGCTTGGCTTGCCGGGCGCGGTAGAGTGACAGCAGCTTCCGCAGCAACTACTCCTCCTCAGGCTCGCCACTGCTGCTGCTGGGCGCGTCGACCAACGACAGTCCAGCAGAGGCGAGCACATCCCCATCGAAAGTTTCCCCCTCGACCGGCGCCCTGGAGCTCGACGCCCAGGGTAGCTTGATGAAGATATCGTCACCGGCCTTCAAGTAGGCGCTGGGCTGGGGTCCTCGGAGCCCGGCTCCGCAGAAGCGGCAGAGGGATCGGCGGTCGGCGCAGCGCCTGGCACTCCTGCGGCCTCAGGGTCGTCAGTGCGATCGCCCGACCCCTCGCCGGCTTCTGCGGCGGCAGCCTTGGCGGCCTCATCGCCGGCGGTCTCATCAGCACCGGCCCCTTCTTCGTTGGCGGCGGTGTTGTCAGTGCTGCCATGCGCGCCTTCCTCGCCGGCGCCCTCTATCTCCATTGGCTCAGTAGCAGATGGGTCTGAAGAATGAAGAAGGGAGAAAAATCAATCAAAAATCCAAGAGAAGAAAATCAGAAGAAGAAGAACCCAAGGGAAAGTTTTTGGGCAAGTGAATTACCTGTGCCAAGATCTGCAGTTGCGGTCTCGGCCGCCGCAGGATCGACGGTGCTGCCCCTTGCCGGAGAGTTCTCCCTTGCCGGAGAGCGCTCCCTTACCGGGAACTCCTCCCTTAGCGGCGTAGTCGAAGCAGATGGCACTTCGGGACCAGCTTCCGGGTGCTCCTGATATGGCTGCTCTGCTCCTACACAAATCAACAAGCAAGATATCAACAAAGGAAAAAGCACTCATGCGCGCCTGACAGCAGAAAGCTAACTATGAACTTACGGTGGGGGCTGCGCTGGGGGTTGTTTTGAGGAGTGGTTGCCGGGTCCGTCAAGGTGGTCTCGGACCCACCCCCTACTGACATGGTGGGGTCATCTTCGATGACAATCACCGCAGCCTTGGCCCTCTTCGCCGCTCTCTGGGCCAGCATCCTGAAAAGAAAGGAGTCCAGATTGAAGCAAGTCAGATACAAGATAAAAACAGCAAGATTGAAGAACTACAAGAGCACCAAGGAAACTTATTCTTCTTCCTCCTCGTCGGGGCTGAGCGCGGAAAGATTAAAGTCTGGCTCCCTTCCGGTGCGGCGAGGCGGAGGAGTAGGATCCCTTGCCCGCTTGGCGGGGGCGGTGGCAGTGGCCCGGGAAGATCCCGCTCCAGTTGCCGCTGCTGCGTGGGGCGCTCCCGCGGCAACATTGCTTGCCGCGGTAGAGCGTGTCGCACGGCTTGGCGGCTGTTGACCCGGCTGCCGCCCCGCTACGTCCGCGGCCCTGCGAAGGCGCCTTCTTGGCGGGGCCGGGGGCTCCGCCTGCGGCAAGCCTTCTGAAGGCTCGGGCTCTTCCTCGCCGGCCTCGCTCGGCTCAGCTTCAGAACCGGCAGGCTCTTCCTCGCCAATGAACTCCGCGCGCTCGGCGAGGTTTGCCGCCTCTGCAGCCTCCGCCTCCTCCACAGTGAACCCGAACGCGCCCGCGGCAGCTGCGGCCGCAACCTCTTCCGCCCTAGTGGCGATGCGCTGCAGCTCCTCGTTGGTGGTGTCACGGGTGAGGCTCTTCTGCTCGTCAGCGTGGACCGGCACTTCTTCCAAGTTGTCGAAGAACGCCTGCACGACATCATCCGCAGGCTCTTGCCAAGTTGGAACGATTCCGTGTGAATTGCACAACGGCATCATGGCGTGGATCCGGTCAAGCGAAGAATTGTTGCACAATGGAACGACGCCCCTCGGCAGCGTGAATGGGTGCTGGGGGTCGCGTTTGAACAACTCCAGGAGCATTGCATCCAGCTCCAAGACGGTGAAGTTGTAGTTGAGGCCCGGCCGCAGCCTCATGATGTCCGCCGAGTTCTTGAATTCCTAGGCGGGCCTCCCCCTCTCCTGCAGGGGGGCGATGCGGCGGCGGAGGAAATCCGCGCCTACAGCGCCTACAGTGAGCCCGGCAAGCCTGAGGCGAAGGATCCTAGTAATGGCGATCTTCAGCCTCTCGTCTTCCGGGGCCACGTTGCTTCAGTCATTGCCGCGCACTATTGGAGCTTGGCGCACGGCGGTGAAGGGCTGCGGATTCTCCTCGACGATCCAGCACCACTCCGCTCTCCACTCCTCCCACTTGCTGCGGAGCTCACCCTCCAAGTATGCCTCCTTCTTGCCGACTCTTGAGATCCAGGCGATCCCTCCGGCAAGCAGCTCTCCTCTCTCTACCCGAGGTATGAAGAAGTGGCGGAAAAGGGCAACATTGGGGTGGACTCCGACAAAGTTTTCGCACAAATGTGCGAAAACTGCCATGGTCAGAATGGCGTTGGGGGTGAAGTCAAGGAGGTGGAAGCCGTAGGTGTTCATGATATCGCAGAAGAACTCCGAGAAGGGCGGGCAGAGCCCGCAATAGAAGAACAGCGCGAAGAATGGGTACCCGTTTGGAGCCAGTTCCGAAGCAGCGGCCGGGAGTACCCTCGTGCGCGGATGCCCCCGCGTCTCCGTCGCCCAAAAGAGGTAGAAGTACTCCCTCAGCTCCTTCACGCCGAGTTGGGGGGAGAAGATCGCCCGCTCCTTCCGCAGCGCCGCGAGCCGCTGTGCCTCGGCCGACTTCACGCCCTTTCCCTTGTCGGCTTTCGGAGCCATGGCGGAGGTGGTGGAGGAGGTCGACGGCGTTGGTGATGCTGGTGGCAATGGGGGGGCGGAGCGTGCTCTCTCGGCTTCGAGAAGAAGGGGGGGGGAGCGGCGGAGGTTTGTGAAGATGGAGTAGTAGCAACCAGCGAGGGGGAACGAACTGCCCCTGTTTCCTCTGCTTATAAAGAGGGACGGGGTGGACGTTTCGCCCTTCCGAATAAAGAACCACCCAAGATCTCTCCCACGATGCCGCATTCAACGCGTGCCGTTATGGGAGAGCGCGGTGGATACGGAGCGAGATTCGGTGTGGCCCAATCCGCGTGTGCCCGTGCCCTGTCTTGGGCCTGGCCCAACAGCGCTCGGCACCGTGTTTGGCCCAGGCCCGGGGGCTCCTGTCGGTGTACTAGAATAGGGGTACCCTAGTACCCCGAACTTGTGCACGGGCAGTTGCAGCACCCCGCGGCAAGGCTTGCCGGGCGAACGCCAAGATCCTCCGTGGTTCCCTTGGAGCCATTCAAGAACAAAGTATTTAAGCTCAGGAGACAAGGCCCCGGCAAGAGGAGCTTGCCGGGAAGGCCAACCAAGGCACTCCAAGGAACTTGCCGCGACGCGCCACGCGCTCCGGCAAGGCAACAAGGCCCCGGCAAGAGGAGCTTGCTGAGAAGACCAACCAAGGTACCCCGAGGCCCGGTGAGCGACAAGCTTCCGGACCCGACAAGATAACAGCAGCGGCAAGGCACTTGCCGCGGCAGGCGGCCACTCTGTGCCCACGCTCCAGCGCATCCACCAACGTGTCGCTCTGGGGGGCCTCCCCAGGCGCGCGTGGCGGGAGGCTGTGCAGCCAGCGGTGCGCAGTGGCATGCGAAGCTGACAAGATCGCCATCGTGGCGAACGGTGGCGCCCCTAACGGTCCTTTTCTGCACTGTTTGGGCGACTCAGACGGGCATTTAATGCCCTTGTCCCCTGCCGTCAGGGTTAGGTAGGGTGCACTGTACAAGTAACTGTACCAACCACCTCACTTTTTACATTTGTACCCTTCTCTGCGTTGCCACCTGTCGGTGACCCCTTTAGCGTATAAAAGGAGGCCCATGCGCAACGTAGAGGAGGTTCAGTTCGACTGGCTCGCGAAGTTCGACTAGTTTGGAACCCAGAAAAACACTACGCTCTCTCTCTGGAGCAAGAACACAAGATAATCAAACAAGCAGCAGTAGGAGTGTTATCTCTCCGAAGAGCTCCGAAGCTGGGTAAACTGCTCGTGTGCTTTGCCTCGATCTGCTCTTCGTGCGATCTCCGCCCCCCGCCGAACCGAAAGGGGCCCGGTCCGCCGGCCCCATAGGTGTTCGTGGATCAGTTTCCCCGACAGAACCGGTAGGATGCATGCTAAGAAAGATTGCTTTGTAAAAGCGTGTTCTTCTAGTTTTCACGATAATAATGATGAAGATCTAAAAGTGATTGGTGTGTCTCCTATTAAATATTTGTTTGCCAATATGAATATTGATAAATATGGGACTAGAGGTGAGTCAACTTTAGTTAGAAGGCGTCCCAATGATTCGGATTTTTAGATCTTGATGCAAAAATTGGTAAAAGTGGGATTGAAGAGGTCAAAACTTTACATAGCAATGAACCCACTATTTTGGATTTCAATGCATTTAATTATGATAATTGCTCTTTGATAGATTGTATTTCCTTGTTGCAATCCATGCTAAATTCTCGTCATGCTTATGATCAAAACAAAGCTTTCACTAAACATATCGTTGATGCTTTAATGCAATCTTATGAAGAAAAACTTGAATTAGAAGTTTCTATCCCTAGAAAACTTTATGATGAGTGGGAACCTACTATTAAAATAAAGATTAAAGATCATGAATGCTATGCTTTATGTGATTTAGGTGCTAGTGTTTCCACGATTCCGAAAACTTTGTGTGATGTACTAGGTTTCCGTGAATTTGATGATTGTTCTTTAAATTTTCACCTTGCGGATTCCACCATTAAGAAACCTATGGGAAGAATTACTGATGTTCTTATTGTTGCAAATAGGATTTATGTACCCATAGATTTTATTGTTCTTGATATAGATTGCAATCCTACTTGTCCTATTATTCTTGGTAGACCTTTCCTTAGAACGATTGGTGCAATCATTGACATGAAATAAGGAAATATTAGATTCCAATTTCCATTAAGGAAAGGCATGGAACACTTTCCTAGGAAGAAAATTAAATTACCTTATGAATCTATTATGAGAGCCACTTATGGATTGCATACCAAAGATGGTAATACCTAGATCTATTCTTGTTTTTATGCCTAGCTAGGGGCATTAAACGATAGCGCTTGTTGGGAGGCAACCCAATTTTATTTTTGTTCCTTACCTTTTGTTCCTGTTTAGTAATAAATAAATCATCTATCCTTTGTTACAATTGTGTTTTTATGTTTTAATTAGTGTTTGTGCCAAGTAAAGCCTTTAGGGTCGTCTTGGATGATTGTTATTTGATCTTGCTGAAAAAACAGAAAGTATGAGCTCACGAGAATAATTTTCATTTTTAAGCAGAGAGCGATAAAATACTTATTCCAACTGCACTAGATCAATATACAAATTATTTAGGTCATCCTAATTTGGTACGATTTTTGGAGTTACATAAGTATTCGGAACCTATAGATTACTACAGACTTATCTGTTTTTGACAGATTCTATTTTTCGTGTGTTGTTTGCTTATTTTGATGAATCTATGGCTAGTATCGGGGGGTATGAACCATAGACAATTTGGAATATAGTAGGTTTGACACCAATATAAATAAGGAATTAGTTCATTACAGTACCTCAAGTGGTGATTTCTTTTCTTATACTAACGGAGCTCATGAGATTTTCTGTTGAGTTTTGTGTTGTGAAGTTTTCAAGTTTTTGGGTAAAGATTTGATGGATTTTGGAACAAGGAGGGGAAAGAGCCTCAGATTGGGGATGCCAAAGGCACCCCAAGGTAAAATCCAAGGACAACCAAAAGCCTAAGCTTTGGGATTCCCTGGAAGGCATCCCCTCTTTCGTCTTCGTCTATCGGTAACTTTACTTGAGGCTATATTTTTATTCACCACATGATATATGTTTTGCTTGGACCGTCTTGTATGATTTGAGTCTTTGCTTTTTAGTTTACCCCAATCATCCTTGTCATACACACATTTTGGTAGAGACACACATGAATCAGAATTTATTAGAGTACTCTATGTGCTTCACTTATATCTTTTGAGCTAGATAATTTTGCTCTAGTGCTTCACTTATATTTTTTACAGCACGGTGGTGGTTTTATTTTGTAGAAATTATTGATCTCTAATTATTCACTTATATTATTCTGAGAGTCTTTTAGAATAGAATGGTAATTTTCTTTGGCTATAAAACTAGTCCTAATTACGCTTTATCACACATAAGCCTCCTTATCTCTTCCTCAAAACAGCCACCATACCTACCTATTATGGCATTTCCATAGCCATTCCGAGATATATTACCATGAAACTTTCCACCGTTCCGTTTATTATGACACGCTCCATCATTGTCATATTGCTTTGCATGATCATGTAGTTGACATCGTATTTGTGGCAAAGCCACTTTCATAATTCTTTCATACATGTCGCTCTTGATTCATCGCATATCTCGGTACACCGCCGGAGGCATTCACATAGAGTCATATTTTTGTTCTAGTATCGAGTTGTAACATTGAGTTATGAGTAAATAAAAGTGTGATGATCATCATTATTAGAGCATTGTCCCATGTGAGGAAAAAAAGAGAGACCAAATAAGCCCAAATAAAAAAAGAGGCCAAAGAAGCCCAAATAAAAAAATATGAGAGAAAAAGAGAAAAGGGACAATGTTACTATCCTTTTTCCACACTTCTGCTTCAAAATAGCACCATGGTCTTCATGATAGAGAGTTTCTTATTTTGTCACTTTCATATACTAGTGGGAATTTTTCATTATAGAACTTGGCTTGTATATTCCAATGACGGGCTTCCTCAAAATGCCCTAGGTCTTCATGAGAAAGCAAGTTGGATGCACACCCACTTAGTTTCTTTTGATGAGCTTTCATACACTTATAGCTCTAGTGCATCTGTTGCATGGCAATCCCTACTCCTCGCATTGACATCAATTGATGGGCATCTCCATAGCCCGTTGATTAGCCGCGTCCATGTGAGACTTTCTCCTTTTTTGTCTTCTCACATAACCCCCGTCATCATATACTATTCCACCTATAGTGCTATATCCATGGCTTGCGCTCATGTATTGCATAAGAGTTGAAAAGGCTGAAGCGCGTTAAAAAGTATGAACCAATTGCTCGGCTTGCCATCGGGGTTATGCATGAGGGGAGCATTTTGTGTGACGAAAATGAAGCATGGACAAACTGTATGATTTTGTAGGGATAAGCTTTCTTTGTCTAAGTTATTTTGATAAGGCATAATTGCTTGGTTAGCATGCTTGAAGTATTACTATTTTTATGTCAATATTAAACTTTTATCTTGAGTCTTTTGGATCTGAACATTCATGCCACAATAGAAAGAATTACATTGAAAATATTATTAGGGAGCATTCCACATCAAAAATTATGTTTTTATCACTTACCAACTCGAGGACAAGCAGGAATTAAGCTTGGGGATGTTTGATACGTCTCCAACGTATCTATTAATTTTGATTGTTCCATGCTATTATATTATCTGTTTTGGATGTTTAATGGGCTTTATTATACTTTTTATATTATTTTTGGGACTAACCTATTAACCGAAAGCCCAGTGCAAATTTCTATTTTTTTTGCCTATTTCAGTGTTTCGCAGAAAAGGAATATCAAACAGAATCCAAATGGAATGAAACCTTCGCGGGGATCTTTTTTGGAACAAACGTGATCCGGGAGACTTGGAGTGGACGTTAAGGAAGCAGCGATGCGGTCACGAGGTAGGAGGGCGTGCCTGGGGGGCCAGGCGCGCCCCCAGCCTCATGGGCCCCTCACAGCTCCAACGACCAACTTATTTCACCTATATATACTCTTATACCTTGAAACCATCGGGGAGAGCCACGAAACACCTTTTCCACCACCGCAACCTTCTGTACCCGTGAGATCCCATCTTGGGGCCTCTTCCGGTGATTTGCCGGAGGGGGATTCGATCATGGAGGGCTTCTACATCAACACCATAGCCTCTCCGATGATATGTGAGTAGTTTACCACAGACCTTTGGGTCCATACTTATTAGCTAGATGGCTTCTTATCTCTCTTTGGATCTCAATACAAAGTTCTCCTCGGTCTTCTTGGAGATCTATTCGATGTAACTCTTCTTGCGGTGTGTTTGCCGAGATCCGATGAATTGTGGGTTTATGAACTTGATTATCTATGAATATTATTTGATTCTTCTCTGAATTCTTATATGCATGATTTGATATCTTTGCAAGTCTCTTCGAATTATCGGTTTAGTTTGGCCTATTAGAATGATCTTTCTTGCAATGGGAGAAGTGCTTAGCTTTGGGTTCAATCTTGCGGTGCTCGATCCCAGTGACAGAAAGGGAAATGACACGTATTGTATTGTTACCATCGAGGATAAAAAGATGGGGTCTATATCATATTGCTTGAGTTTACCCCTCTACATCATGTCATCTTGCCTAATGCGCTACTCCGTTCTTATGAACTTAATACTCTAGATGCATGCTGGATAGCGGTCAGTGTGTGGAGTAATAGTAGTAGATGCAGAATCGTTTCGGTCTACTTGTCACGGACGTGATGCCTATATTCATGATCATTGCCTTAGATATCATCATAACTATGCGCTTTGCTATCAGTTGCTCGGTAGTAATTTGTTCACCCACCGTAATACATGCTATCTTGAGAGAAGCCACTAGTGAAACCTATGGCCCCCGGGTCTACTTTACATCATATAAGTTTCCAATCTACAATTCTAATTTACTATTTATTTTGCAATCTTTATTTTCCAATCTATATCACAAAAATACCAAAAATATTTATCTTATTATCTCTATTAGATCTCACTCTCGTAAGTGACCGTGAAGGCATTGACAACCCCTTTATCGCGTTGGTTGCGAGGTTCTTGTTTGTTTGTGCAGGTACTAGGGGACTTGTGTGTAGTCTCTTACTGGATCGATATCTTGGTTCTAAAAAACCGAGGGAAATACTTACGCTACTTTGCTGCATCACCCTTTCCTCTTTAAGGGAAAACCAACGCATGCTCAAGAGGTACCAACATAATGCATGTTCATGACCGTTGTTGCTCTCTAGCCGGCCGCTTCTCAACCTAATTGCTAGCCTTCGCCTGTACTAAGTGGGAATTCTGCTTGTACATCAAAAACCTTGAACCCAAGTTATTCCAGATGAGTCCACCATACCTACCTATATGTGGTATTACCCTAAGTAAATTTGCATGTGCCACCTCTAGAAATTCAAATAAATACCCTTTTGTGTGCCTGGATCGTTCGTGGAACGACAAGAGGTGGTCGGTATCTTCCATGCTAAGTGGGTTATTCTTAGGTCGAGTGTTTATTCACTCGCCATCGCACAAGAAAAGGCGGTAATGGGGATGCCCAGTCCCAAAGTGCAAATAGAAATAGCTTACAAATAATCAAACAATAACTCCCAATGGAGCCAAAACCTTTACTTTTATCGCTTGGGAACCACCACTAGCGTGCTTAGCATGGAAGATATTGATAACTGA
Organism: Triticum dicoccoides; assembly: GCF_002162155.2. Classification (NCBI taxonomy): domain Eukaryota; kingdom Viridiplantae; phylum Streptophyta; class Magnoliopsida; order Poales; family Poaceae; genus Triticum; species Triticum dicoccoides. The sequence continues at coordinate 307,917,625 of NC_041382.1, read as the reverse complement.
TGGCCGTGAAGTGAACAAGAAGGGTGCATGTCTCAAAATATCATTCACCTCTATTTAAAAATTTGAGCTCTGGCACCTCTGCAAATCTCTGCTTCCCTCTGCGAAGGGACCATCTATTTACTCTTATGTTCTGTCATCACCTTCTAAAAACAAGCGGCAGAACCTGAGAACACTGCTGTCATGCTTATGCATTGTGTATATCTAATGTTGGGTGCATCATGACTGGATCTTTTCTACCATGACTTACAATGTTTAGTCGCTGCTTGAACTTTAGAGGTGCTTTGCATTTATGTTTTGCGGTCTCAGAAAGGCTAGCAAGATACCACTATTGTCATATTATATCATGGTTGTTTTGATAATGTGTTGCCGTTTGAGATATCTTATTATTGCTTGCTAGCTGATTATGTTATTGATATGAGTTAATATAATTTTTAAGAGTTAATGTCGACATGGTTAGTTATAATAGAGGCTGAAAACCTCGGTGTTGTTTAAGCTTATTTATGCAAACAAGAGCAAACGAGTTCGTAAAAGTTTTTTCTTTTTCACTTTCAGTTTATCAATTAAATTGCTTGAGGACAAGCAAAGGTTTAAGCTTGGGGGAGTTGATACGTCTCCAACATATCTACTTTTCCTAACGCTTTTCCTCTTGTTTTGGACTCTAATTTGCATGATTTGAATGAAACTAACCCCGGTCTGACGCTGTTTTTAGCAGAACTACCATGGTGTTGTTTTTGTGCAGAAATAAAAGTTCTCAGAATGGAACAAAACTTTGTGAGGATTTTTATAGCAATAAAGAGAATTTCTGGAGCCAAGAGTCACCTGAGGGGGGCACCTAGGTGGGCATAACCCACCAGGGCACGCCTGCCCCCCAGGCGCGCCCAGGTGGGTTGTCCCCCGCCTAGTGGCCCCGCAGACCCTGAAACCGATGCTATAAAATCCTATTTTTCCAGAAAAAAACAGGGAGAAATAATTATCACTATCCACGAGACGGAGCCGCCGTCATCTCCTGTTCTTCATTGGGATGTCAAATCTCGAGTCTGTTTAGGGCTCCGGAGAGGGGGATCTCCGTTCTTCGTCATCACCAACCCATCTCCATCGCCAACTCCATGATGCTCCCCACCAAGAGTGAGTAATTCCTTCATAGGCTCGCTGGTCGGTGAGGAGTTGGATGAGATTCATCATGTAATCTAGTTAGTTTTGTTAGGGCCTGATCCCTAGTATCCACTATGGTGTGAGATTGATGTTGCTATGACTTTGCCATGCTTAATGCTTGTCACTTTGGGCCCGGGTGCCATGTTTTCAGATCTGAACTGTTTATGTTATAACCATTATCTCCATTTTCTAGATCCGATCTTGCAAGTTATAGTCACCTACTACGTGTTATGATCCGGCAACCCCGGAGTGACAATAGTCGGGACCACTCCTGGTGATGACCGTAGTTTGAGGAGTTCGTGTATTCGCCATGTGTTAATGCTTTGGTCTGGTTCTCTATTAAAAGGAGGCCTTAATATCCCTTAGTTTCCAATTGGATGCCGTTGCCACGGGAGGGTACGACAAAAGATGTCATGCAAGTTCTTTCCATAAGCACGTATGACTATTTACGGAATACATGCCTACATTATATTTATGAACTGGAGCTAGTGCCGTATCACCCTAGGTTATGACTCTCACATGATGAATATCATCCAACAAATTACCGATCCAATGCCTACGAATTTATCCTATATTGTTCTTGCTAAGTTACTACTGCTATCATTACTATTGCACTTGCTACAAAAATATTGCTATCACTGTTACCGTTACTATTGCTGCTGTCACTACTATCAAAATTATCATACTACTTTGCTACTAATCACGTTGCTACAGATAATTAATCTCCAGGTGTGGTTGAATTGACAAGTCAGCTACTAATACCTTCAAATAATCTTTGGCTCCCCTTGGGCCGAATCTATAAATTTGGGTTGAATACTCTACCCTCGAAAACTTTTGCGATCCCCTATACTTGTGGGTTATCACCTGGCAGGCCCCCGACGCCCATCTTCTTCTATATGGTGTGTTTTGACCTGGAAAAAAATCAGAAGGAAGCTTTCAGGATGAAGTGCCACTGTCTCGAGCCGGAACTTGGACAGAACCAATCTAGGGCTCCGGCGGAGCTGTTCTGCCGGGGAAACTTCCCTCCGAGAGGGGGAAATCATCACCATCATCATCACCAATGATCCTCTCATCGTGAGGGGGTCAATCTCCATTAACATCCTCAACAGCACCATCTCCTCTCAAACCCTAGTTCATCTCTTGTATCTGATCTTTGTCTCAAAACCTTAGATTGGTACATGTGGGTTGCTTGTAGTGTTGATTCACCGGTATGCGTCGGTGCTATACAAACGGTTTTTAACCCCTTTCCACGACGGCATTTGGAACCATCGCCAAGTGAGTGTGGGAGATAGGGGGGTCCTTCCCACATGACGCAGAAACCGTCGGGGATATGCCCTTCTAGCACATGCTCGGCAAAATGAGGTCGTGTGCGACCGGCGAGCGCTCAAATATGGTCATACGTACAGTAGAGGTAAAACATATAATTATACAGGAGAAATTGTTTCTAGTCGCAAGTACATCCCACACAGTTAGTCCCCTCTAAATGTTTTCGTTCGTATGTACATCCCACACAGTCGCTCCAAGGAAAATGTTTCCGTTCACATGTACATCACACACAATTTTCCCCGTCAAATCGTTTGTGATAGCGTTGCGATTGCACACGATATTAAAAAATTTATCATTTGCGTTATTGAATGCATCACACGTGGTGCGTAGAAGAAACTGTGTGGCAAAGGTTGTCCATCTCACATAGTTTTTATGTGGTAAACGTTTGCGCAAGGTGGCCTAACACAAACAGTTTTCAAGAGAAGGTCGTGTGTGATTGTTCATTGATCCAACATGGTTTATTCCTAGAAACTGTGTGCGTTGCCTGAGGTTATCGCCCAAGGTATTTTCTCAATAACAGTTTGCAATAGCATAACCCAATTAGCAGGCTAATTTGCCATTAGCAGGCTAACTGCCCTATTATTAATAATCCATTTATTAAATTGGCATTCATATTAAGCATATAATATATTTCATTTCCATATTAAGGAAGCAGGATTTCATAATTGAAATACAATGGAGTACAACATGATATAGCTGCAGCACTCAGGCACCCCATTACACAACTGCACCAGCACTAAGTTTCACATGCAACATGTAGAACCTTTCAAGATTAGCATCATAGGCGGTATATAGATAGATGCATCTCATCTGGAAAACTGGTGAAGCGGAAGGCGAATATTGAGCCTTCATTCATGTTGAAGGTCTTTGCAACTTTAGGCCAGTGCTTGTGGATGATGGACCGTCCGTCCTTCATCCTCTTCAGGAGCACTTCAATATTGAACCATGGGTGTTGTATGAAAACCTTCCTCGCCTCCTGACCATAGAGGTGTTTTGAGAGGTAATCATCAGTGAACTGCTTTGGAAAGGCCTAAAAACAAGGATGTGCATAAATATCTTCTCTATATTGGAAATGGGGCAAAGGGATAAAAAAAGGCAAGGTATAATAGTTAGTACCATCTTGTAGTGAACTGATGTCTTCTTCATTGTGCAGACAAAGATCTTGTTGTATTTTCTCGCTAATTTATTTATCCTAACAATCTATGTGAGTTTCTTGACTTGATTGATATTCATGGACAACTCATTTCCCAATATGCAAAAAGGGTCGAACAGTGGGTCAAAACCTCTGACAGCATGACCTACATGTGCAAGACCAAATTGTTAAAAACCTAAATATTAGAATGGTTCCTGTGTGCTATTAGACAATAGACTATGCACGTGCTGACCTCGATTGTAAACCTCAGTGCTTCCCTTTGTTTCCCTGCAACACATATAAGGTAGTTAGTCATCAGGTTAAGTAAGGGTTCGCATGCTATCGGTAAAATATGTTGATGAAAAATAAGCACATTGCAGATTCATCAGATTAATTCAAGACACATGGAAAACCCATTTATCCAAACCAAGCATGCTTAAGAACTAGGAAATATAACACTTGTATATGTTTCTCATGTATTAAGTGCAGCCAAATTTGATTTATTCCTCACATGCACAACAATACAAAATTCTACCCATGACAATTGGACATCGCATTGCAGAATTGAACCAATCAGTTAACTAAACACCACAACAAATGAACCAAACATTAACTGAGCACCACATTGCACAATATAACATACTCCTAATAGAATATCAGATAGTTAGCCAAACCAAGCATGCTGAACAACTTGGAAATATAGTAATTGTATTTGTTTCTCATGTATTTACTACAGCCAAATTCAATTTATTCCTCACATGGTATACAATAACAGAATGCACCCACAACTATTGAACATCTCATTGCAGAATTGAACCAAACAGTTAACTAAACACCACAACACAAATGAACCAAACATTAACTGAGCACCACATTGCACAATGTATAAACAAACCAAGCATGCTTGACAACTTGGAAATATAGCAATTGTATTCGTTTCTCATGTATTTTGTAAAGATAAATTCGATTTATTTCTCACATGAAAGACAATACAAAATTGCAGCCTGAAGAATTGAACATCACATTTGTAGAATTGAACCAAACAGTCAACTGAAGACGACAACTAATTAACCAAACAGTTAATAAGTGAGCACCACACTACACGACATATAGAACATAGACACTAGAGCAACAGATTGCATGATAAAATTAGATAGCACAATTCACTAGAATTTGTGAAGGAAAGGCAGGAGCAACACACGCAACGGGTAAACCGAGCATGCTTAACCGGCGTAGCTAGCAAATGGCAAGGTGCTCCTCCAAGATCTGGGGGTCGGCATGAATGGTAGCCATCACGACCTCATTAGCGCGTGCGACCGCGATTTGCTTCTCCGCCGCCAAATGCTCATCGAGCTCCTGGCTATACTGCGTGCACCATGGCTTAAGGCGGCGCTTATTTGGTGGAGGGGTCGGTGATTTGGGTGGAAGGTGTCGTGCCAGCAGTCAGGGCACATGGGATGTGGAAGGAGGAGGAGGATGGGGGTTGGGTGTGGATTACCTGCCTACACAGACGAGGCCGAGCAGCGTGAAGGAGGGTCGCCGGCGATGAGGCGGCGCTGCAAGCAAGGAGTGAAGGTTTCAACTTGGAAATGAAGGCGGAAATAGGGGAAATGTGGCTTTTGGTAAGGGGGAGGGGCGGGGAGGTAGATATTTCCGCGAAAGCCGAAAATTTGGAATCGCTTCAGCGAAAAAACTGGCGTGCAAAGTGTCATCAGACACGGTCCCTTATTCAGAACTATGTACGATATGTGAACATCACAAAAGATTCAGATGGCTTAACTCGTGTGTGATGAGTTTGAACGTCAAAAATTTTGGTTCGAATTTCCATGTTTACAGTGGTCATCCACATCATTGCATATAAACTGGTTGAAAAATCATATATGTGTCCTTGGTTGCATGCTTAGGTCCCATGCAAGAAATGGGAATGAATGTCAAACACCTTCCATCATCACTCGGCCGCAAACATTGAGATACCTCGTTTTTGAATTCTAGTAAATCCAAAACTCATGAAATTCATGAAACTTGGCATTCTATCATGGAGCGGCATCAACATGCGTGGTAAATTTTTTGTCCCATTTGGGGCAGGTTTGGGTATAAGCTTTTCACAAACCAGAGCTTCTCACAACAAGAGTGATGGTTTCGGTAGGGAACAAGACACCTATGGGGACGAAATAATATCCATTGCCTCTTATTGCTTTCAATTTTTTTCTAGTGTCAACATAGAACAACATGAGTGTTGTGTTTAATTTTGGAATTTTTCGGGGTTCGTTTGGACATTTTTATACATTAACTGGGTTTTCTAGGCACTTTATGTGCATAATTAAAATTTGAACTGCATGCACATGCTCCAGTGCATATAAATTGGTCGAGCAATTAAATCTGTGTCCTTCAATGCATGCTTAGGTCCCATGCAAGAAATGGGAATGAATTTCAAACACCCTGCCACCGTCACTCATCCGCAAACATTGAGATACTTTGTTTTTAAATTCTAGTAATTCCAAAACTCATCTGAAATTCATGAAACTTGGCATGCTATCATGGAGAGGCATCAACATGCCTTGGTAAAAAATTTCTGTGCATAATTCAAATTTGAACTACATGCACATGCTCCAGTGCATATAAATTGGTTGAAAAATCAAATCTATGTCCTTGGTTGCATGCTTAGGTCCCTTGCAAGAAATGGGAATGAATGTCAAACGCCCTACCACTGTCACTCGGCTGCAAACATTGAGATACTTGGTTTTAAATTCTAGTAAATCCAAAACTTGTCTGAAATTCATTAAACTTGGCATGCTATCATGGAGCGGCATTAACATGCCGTGGTAAATTTTTTGTCCCATTTGGGGCTCGTTTGGGTATAAGATTCTCACAAACCAGAGCTTCTCACAACAAGCATGATGGTTTTGGTAAGGAACGTGCCACCTTTGGGGACGAAACGATATCCGTTGCCTCTTATTGCTTTCAAAAAATTTCTAGTGTCAACATAGAACAACATGAGTGTTGTATTTAATTTTGGAATTTTTCGGGGTTCGTTTGGACAGTTTTATACATTAATTGGGTTTTCTAGGCATTTTATGTGCATAATTCAAATTTGAACTACATGCACGTGCTCCAGTGCATATAAATTGGTTGAAAATCAAATATGTGTCCTTGGTTGCATGCTTAGGTCCCATGCAAGAAATGGGAATGAATGTCAAACACCCTGCGACCGGCACTCGACCGCAAACATTGAGATACATGGTTTTAAATTCTAGTAAATCCAAAACTTGTCTGAAATTCATTAAACTTGGCATGCTATCATGGAGCGGCATCAACATGCCATGGTAAATTTTTTGTCCCATTTGGGGCAGGTTTTGGTATAAGTCTCTCACAAACTAGAGCTTCTCACAACAAGCGTGATGGTTTTGGTAGGGAACGTGCCACCTTTGGGGACAAAATGATATCCGTTGCCTCTTATTGCTTTGAAAATTTTTCTAGTGTCAACATAGAACAATAGGAGTATTGTGTTTAATTTTGGAATTTTTTGGGGTTCGTTTGGACATTTTTATACATTAACTAGGTTTTCTAGGCATTTTATGTGCATAATTAAAATTTGAACTACATGCACATGCTCTAGTGCATATAAATTGGTTGAAAAATCAAATCCATGTCCTTCGGTGCATCCTTAGATCACATGCAAGAAATGGGAATGAATTTCAAACACTCTGCCACCGTCACTCGGCCGCAAACATTGAGATACTTGGTTTTTAAATTCTAGTAAATCCAAAACTTGTCTAAAATTCATGAAACTTGGCATGCTATCATGGAGCGGCATCTACATGCCATGGTAAAAAATTTGTCCCATTTGGGGCAGGTTTCGGTATAAGCTTCTCACAAACCAGAGCTTCTCACAACAAGCATGATGGTTTTTGTAGGGAACGTGCCACCTTTGGGGACGAAACGATATCCGTTGCCTCTTATTGCTTTCAAAAAATTTCTAGTGTCAACATAGAACAACAAGAGTGTTGTGTTTAATTTTGGAATTTTTTGGGGTTCGTTTGGACATTTTTATACATTAACTGGGTTTTCTAGGCACTTTATGTGCATAATTAAAATTTGAACTGCATGCACATGCTCTAGTGCATATAAATTGGTCGAGCAATTAAATTTGTGTCCTTCAATGCATGCTTAGGTCCCATGCAAGAAATGGGAATGAATTTCAAACACACTACCACCGTCACTCGTCCGCAAACATTGAGATACTTTGTTTTTAAATTCTAGTAAATCCAAAACTCATCTGGAATTCATGAAACTTGGCATGTTATCATGGAGAGGCATCAACATGCCTTGGTAAAATTTTGTCCCATTTGGGGCAGGTTTGGGTATGAGCTTCTCACAAACTAGAGCTTCTCACAACAAGCGTGATGGTTTCGGTAGGGAACGTGCCACCTTTGGGGACGAAACGATATCCGTTGCCTCTTATTGCTTTCAAAAAATTTCTAGTGTCAACATAGAACAACAGGAGTGTTGTGTTTAATTTTGGAATTTTTTGGGGTTTGTTTGGACATTTTGATACATTAACTGGGTTTTCTAGGCATTTTATATGCGTAATTAAAATTTGAACTACATGCACATGCTCTAGTGCATATAAATTGGTTGAACAATCAAATCTGTGTCCTTCGGTACATGCTTAGGTCGCATGCAAGAAATGGGAATGAATTTCAAACACCCTGCCACCATCACTCGTCCGCAAACATTGAGATACTTGGTTTTTAAATTCTAGTAAATCCAAAACTCGTCTGAAATTCATGAAACTTGGCATGCTATCATGGAGCGGCATCAACATGTCGTGGTAAATTTTTTGTCCCGTTTGGGGCAGGTTTGGGTATAAGCTTCTCACAAACCAGAGCTTCTCACAACAAGCATGATGGTTTCGGTAGGGAACGTGCCACCTTTGGGGATGAAACAATATTCGTTGCCTCTTATTGCTTTCAAATTTTTTCTAGTGTCAACATAGAATAACAAGAGTGTTGTGCTTAATTTTGGAATTTTCCGGGGTTTGTTTGGACCTTTTTATACATCAGTTGAGTTTTCTATGTCCGAGGTATAGATACAGTTGCTTATCATAAATGGTAGTAATGTTGTGTCAACAATAGCTGGATCGCCTTTCACCATCATTGGATAGTTTTGTCCAAGGAAGAGCGAGTTTTTCCAAGACTATCAATACTGAACCAGGGAGAAGGTGTTGGCGCTAGCACATTAGTATCCATCCCGAATACCCTACAACAGATGTTGGAATAGGTCCGGAGAGTGCGACCATGGGAGACAACACCTGCTTCGTTAGTAACATCAGCAGTGCCTTGTATAAATACAAGAAGAGGTGATCCATCGGAATAAGTTGCCAGGCGCCACTAAGTATATAGGTCCTGCTCGTCCTCATGCTCGTGATCATCATCATCATCATCTCCCCCTTGGTTATAAACTTTTTCAAGTATAGGTGGTGGAATGTTCACATGACCATGGAAACACAAGAAGGTTAATTAGTAAAGGGAAACTAGCTAACCCGCATGCATGTGGATGAAACAATTATAATTACGGTGGAAGACAAACGTACCGAAACCATAAGGATTCCATGCAAAAACAGTGCATGAGTGGTAGCAGCAAACACAAGACCCTCGTATTGAATTGCATCACAGTACTCATCCGTGTACAAAAATTGATTTTTGAGCAATATCCATCGAGACGTGGAAGTAAGGACGGCAACAAGCTTGTCGAAGATAGCAACAACTTCATAGTTCTTGTAATCCCAAGAGCGGTTAGGAACTCGACAAATTGCTATCTTCCGTAGACAACAGTGACCATGATCGTATTTGAACGTACGTAGATCATCTGCGTGCTCAACCTTAGGGCAGTCTGTAATTTTTGGAAGTGGAACCCGGTGACGAGTGTACACATTCACAAGTTCCCACTCGCAGCTATACCCAATATAAACAACCCAATCTCCATTTGCACCTGCCCAAGCCTTACCCTCAAGCGATGGCATCTTAACATCACATGTATCACTATCAAGCGACATCAACTTGCACAAGGCGACGCTTCAGTCGTCCCCACGCCGGCGACCAGCGTCATGGCGAAGAAGATAGGGGAGATCAAACCGCTCCTGAACCCTTGGGTTCTTTGCAATGATATTATTTGTTGAGTCAAGAATGGACTTGAACGAACCTACCGTGCTAGCCGAGGTGATGACGTCACACCTATCAATGAGTTCCTCCACCATGTCATCTTTTAGATCGGGGCAAGAATAACGGGGTCGTTTCCGGCCTGTTCCCTCCATGGAGAAGACGAACGAACAATGGAAGAAGGAAGGGTGAAGGAAAATGCAGGGAGGAAGAGCGTACAACAGCAGTTCCAAACCGAGAGGGAAAGGCGAAGAGGCGGTGGACGGTTGCCACGGTACAAAAAGAGGCTTGTGGGGAGTGAATGGTTGCCACAGATTTCACACACTGACAACAAGGCCAAGTGAACCACATGCCGTATATCGCACACACCTTGATCTGGCTGACCGTTTCTTTTGTGTTTCCTAATCACAAACAGTTCATCCAAGTAAACTATATGCTATATATCGCACACACCTTCATCTGGCTGCCCATTTCTTTTGTTCCTCCTCATCGCAAACAGTTCATTGAACTAAACCATATGCCCTGCATCGCACACGCAACTAAAATCTGAACCGTGTTTGATGCATCCTCCGTTGCAAACGTTTTGCACATTTTTTGATGGTTTTTTACATCCCCATTTGCAATTAATGCATCACACACAGTTTCGTGAAAGGGTCTCTGATCGTAGTGTCGCGTTAGCAGCATCCTGCAACAGTGATTACTCCTTGTAGTTGATCCTAGTTGGTTTATTCAGTGAAAGATCATATGTTCAGATCCTTAATGATAATTAGTACTCCTCTAATTATGAACATGAATATGCTTTGTGAGTAGTTTCTTTTGTTCCTGAGGACATGGGAGAAGTCTTGTTATAAGTAATCATGTGAATTTGGTATTCATTCGATATTTTGATGACATGTATGTTGTCTTTCCTCTAGTGGTGTTATGTGAACATGGAATACATGACACTTCACCATTGTTTGGGCCTAGGGGAAGGCATTGGGAAGTAATAAGTAGATGATGGGTTACTAGAGTGACAGAAGGTTAAACCCTAGTTTATGTGTTGCTTCATAAGGGGCTGATTTGGATCCATATGTTTCATGCTATGGTTAGATTTATCTTAATTCTTGTTTCATAGTTGCGGATGCTTTTGAGAGGAGTCAATCATAAGTGGGAGGCTTGTCCAAGGAAGGGAAGCACCCAAGCACCGGTCCACCCGCATATCCAATTATCAAAGTAACGAACACGAATCATATGAGCATGATCAAAACTAACTTGACAGCAATTCCCATGTGTCCTCGGGAGCGCTTTGCTTTATATAAGAGTTCTTCCAGGCTTGTCCTTTGCTACAAAAAGGATTGGGCCACCTTGCTTCACCTTGTTTAATTTTGTTACTTGTTACCCGTTACGAATTATCTTATCACACAACTATCTGTTACCAATAATTTCAGTGCTTGCAGAGAATACCTTGCTTAAAACCACTTATCATTTCCTTCCGCTCCTTGTTTCGTTCGACACTCTTACTTATCGAAAGGACTACGATAGATCCCCTATACTTGTGGGTCATCAAGACTCTTTTCTAGCGCCATTGCCGGGGAGTAAAGCACCTTTGGTAAGTGGAATTGAAGGAAATATGTCCTAGAGACAATAATAAAGTTGTTATTTATATTTCCTTATATCATGATAAATGTTTATTACTCATGCTAGAATTGTATTAACCGGAAACTTAGTACATGTGTGAATACATAAACAAATAGAGTGTCACTAGTATGCCTCTACTTAACTAGCTCGTTAATCAAAGATGGTTAAGTTTCCTAGCCATGGACAAAGAGTTGTCATTTGATAAGCGGGATCACATCATTAGAGAATGATGTGATTGATTTGACCCATCCATTAGCTTAGCACGATGATCGTTATACTTTCATTGCTATTGCTTTCTTCATGACTTATACATGTTCCTCAGACTATGAGATTATGCAACTCCCGAATGCCGGAGGAACACCTTGTGTGCTATCAAACATCACAACATAACTGGGTGATTATAAAGATGCTCTACAGGTGTCTCCGATTGTGTTTGTTGAGTTGGCACAGATCAAGATTAGGATTTGTCACTCCGAGTATCGGAGAGGTATCTCTAGGCCCTCTCGGTAATGCACATCACTATAAGCCTTGCAAGTAATGTGACTAATGAGTTAGTTACGGGATGATGCATTACAGAACGAGTAAAGAGACTTGCCGGTAATGAGATTGAACTAGGTATTGAGATACCGAAGATCGAATCTCGGCCAAGTAACATACCGATGACAAAGGGAACAACCTATATCGTTATGCGGTTTGACCGATAAAGATCTTCGTAGAATATGTAGGAACCAATATGAGCATCTAGGTTCTGCTATTGGTTATTGACTGGAGAAGAGTCTCGGTCATGTCTACATAGTTCTCGAACCCGTAGGGTCCACACGCTTAACGTTCTGTGAAGATTTGTATTATGAGTTATGTGATTTGATGACCGAAGTTTGTTCGGAGTCCCGGATGAGATCGGGGACATGACGAGGAGTCACGAAATGGTTTAGACGTAAAGATCGATATATGGGAAGGCTATATTCAGACATCGGAAAGGTTCCGAGTGATTCGGGTATTTTTCGGAGTACCAGAGAGTTACGAGAATTTGTATTGGGTCTTAATGGGCCATACGGGAAAGGAGAGAAATGCCTCAAGGCGGCCGTGCCCCTTCCCCATGGACTGGTCCAAATTGGACTAGGGAAAGGGGGCGTCCCCTTCCTTCTCCTTCTCCTTCTCCCTTCCCTTTTTCCTATTCCATGTGGGAGGTGGTATCCTACTAGGACTAGGGAGTCCTAGTAGGACCCCACACTTTTGGCGCGCCCTATGAGGGCCGACCTCCTCCTCCCTCCATCCTTTATATACGTGGCCAGAGTGCACCCCATAGACACACAAGTTGATCATTGATCCCTTAGCCGTGTGCGGTGCCCCCCTCCACCATAATCCACCTCGGTCATATCGTTGTAGTGCTTAGGCGAAGCCGTGCGCCGGTAGCTTCATCATCACCGTCGTCACGCCGTCGTGCTGATGAGGCTCTCCCTCGACACTTTGCCGGATCGTGAGTTCGTGGGACGTCACCGAGCCGAACATGTGCAGATCGCGGAGGTGTCGTACTTTCGGTACTAGGATCGGTCGGATCGTGAAGACGTACGACTACATCAACCGTGTTGTCATAACGCTTCCTCTTACGGTCTATGAGGGTACGTGGACAACACTCTTCCCCTATCGTTGCTATGCATCACCATGATAGATCTTGCGTGCGCGTAGGGAATTTTTTGAAATTACTTTGTTCCCCAATAGTGGCATCCGAGCCAGGTTTATGCGTAGATGTTATATGCACGAGTAGAACACAAAGGAGTTGTGGACGTGGGTATATACATATTGCTTGCTGTCACTAGTTGATTCTTGATTCATCGGCATTGTTGGATGAAGCAGCCCAGACCGACATTACGTGTACGCTTACGCGAGACTGGTTCTACCGACGTGCTTCGCACATAGGTGGCTAGTGGGTGTCTGTTTCTCCAGCTTTAGTTGAATCGGATTCAATGAACATGGTTCTTTCAGAAGATCAAAAAGCAATCACTATACCGCTTTGTGGTTTTTGATGTGTAGGTAAGAACGGTTCTTGCTCAGCCCGTAGCAGCCACGTAAAACTTGCAACAACAAAGTAGAGGATGTTTAATTTGTTTTTGCATGGCATGTTGTGATGTGATATGGTCAAGACATGATGCTAAATTTTATTGTATGAGATGATCATGTTTTGTAACACAGTTATCGGCAACTGGCAGGAGCCATATGGTTGTCACTTTATTGTATGAAATGCAATCGCCATGTAATTGCTTTACTTTATCACTAAGCGGTAGCGATAGTCGTGGAGGCAATAGCTGGCGTGACGACAATGATGCTTCGATGGAGATCAAGGTGTCAAGCCGGTGACGATGGTGATCATGATGGTGCTCTGGAGATGGAGATCACAGGCACAAGATGATGATGGCCATATCATGTCACTTATATTGATTGCATGTGATGTTTATCTTTTATGCATCTTATTTTGCTTACATCAACGGTAGCATTATAAGATGATGTCTCACTAAATTTCAAGATACAAGTGTTCTCCCTGAGTATGCACCATTGCAGAAGTTTGTCGTGCCGAGACACCATGTGACGATCGGGTGTGATAAGCTCTAAGTTCACATACAATGGGTGCAAGCCAGTTTTGCACACGTAGAATACTCGAGTTAAACTTGACGAGCCTAGCATATGCAGATATGGCCTCGGAACACTAGAGACCGAAAGGTCGAGCATGAATCATATAGTAGATATGATAAACATAGTGATGTTCACCATTGAAAACTACTCCATCTCACGTGATGATCGGACATGGTTTACTTGATTTGGATCATGTGATCATTTAGATGACTAGAGGGATGTCTATCTAAGTGGGAGTTCTTAAGTAATATGATTAATTGAACTTTAATTTATCATGAACTTGGTCCTTATAGTATTTGCATATCTATGTTGTAGATGAATTGCTCGCATATAGCTTCCCCGTTTTATTTATATGGTCCTAGACAAATCTATGTTGAAAGATGATAGTAGCAATGATGCGGATTGGATCCATGGTCTGAGGATTATCCTCATTGCTGCACAGAAGAATTATGTCCTTGATGCACCGCTAGGTGACAGACCTATTGCAGGAGCAGATACAGACGTTATGAACATTTGGTAAAGCTCGGTATGATGACTAGTTGATAGTTTAGTGCACCATGCTTTACGGCTTAGAATCAGGACTTCAAAAACATTTTGAATGCCACAGAACATATAAGATCTTCCAAGAGCTGAAATTTGTATTTCAGACTCATGCCCGAGTCGAGAGGTATGAGACCTCTGACAAGTACTTTGCCTACAAGATGGAGGAGAATAGCTCAACCAGCGAGCATGTGCTCAGATTGTCTGAGTACTACAATCACTTGAATCAAGTGGGAGTTAGTCTTCCAGATAAGATAGTGATTGACAGAGTTGTCTAGTCACTATCACCAAGTTACTAGAACTTCATGATGAACTATAATATGCAAGGGATAACAGAAACGAATCCCAAGCTCTTCGTGATGCTGAAATCGACGAAGGTAGAAATCAAGAAAAGCATCAAGTGTTGATGGTTGACAAGACCACTAGTTTCAAGAAAAGGGAAAAGGAAATAAGGGGAACATCAAGAAGAACGGCAAGCAAGTTGCTGCTCAAGTGAAGAAGCCCAAGTATGGACCTAAGCCTGAGACTAAGTGCTTCTAATACAAAGGGACAGGTCACTGGAAGCAAAACTACCCCAAGTATTTGGCGGATAAGAAGGATGGCAAAGTGAACAAAGGTATATTTGATATACATGTTATTGATGTGTACTTTACTAGTGTTTATAGCAGCCCCTCAGTATTTGATACTTGTTTAGTTTCTAAGAGTAGTAACTCGAAACGGGAGTTGCAAAATAAACAGAGACTAGTTAAGGGCGAGGTGATGATGTGAGTTGGAAGTGATTCCAAGGTTGATAAGATCACCATCGCACACTCCCTTTACCTTCGGGATTAGTGTTGAACCTAAAATAAATGTTATTTGGTGTTTGCATTGAGCATAATATGATTGGTTCATGTTTATTGCAATACGGTTATTCATTTAAGTCAAATAATAATTGTTATTCTGTTTACATGAATAAAATCTTCTGTGGTCATACACCCAAGGTGAATGGTTTATTGAATCTCAATCATAGTGATACACATATTCATAATATTGAAGCCAAAAGATGCAAAGTTAATAATGATAGTGTAACCTATTTGTGGCACTGTAGTTTAGGTCATATTGGTGTAAAACGCATGAAGAAACTCCATGCTAATGGACTTTTGGAATCACTTGATTATGAATCACTTAATGCTTGCGAACCATGCCTCATGGGCAAGATGACTAAGACTCCATTCTCCGAAACAATGGAGCGAGCAACTGACTTATTGGAAATAATACATACTGATGTATGCGATCCGATAAGTGTTGAGGCTCGCCGCGAGTATCGTTATTTTCTGACCATCACAGATGATTTGAGCAGATATGGGTATATCTACTTAATGAAACATAAGCCTGAAACATTTGGAAAGTTCAAAGAGTTTCAGAGTGAAGTGGAAAATCATCGTAACAAGAAAATAAAGTTTCTACGATCTGATCGCGGAGGCAAATATTTGAGTTACGAGTTTGGTCTTCATTTGAAACAATGTGGAATAGTTTGGCAACTCACACCACCTGGAATACCACAGCATAACGGTGTGTCCGAACGTTGTAATCGTACTTTATTGGATATGGTGCGATCTATGATGTCTCTTACTGATTTACCACTATCATTTTCGGTTATGCATTAGAGACAACTGCATTCACATGAAATAAGGCACCGTCTAATCCGTTGAGACGACACCGCATGAACTATGGTTTGGCTAGAAACCTAAGCTGTCGTTTCTTAAACTTTGGGTTGCAATGCTTATATGAAAAGGTTTCATCCTGATAAGCTCAAACCCAAGTCGGAGAAGTGCGTCTTCATAGGATACCGAAAAGTAACTATTGGGTACACCTTCTATCATAGATCTGAAGGCAAGATATTCGTTGCTAAGAATGGATCCTTTCTAGAGAAGGAGTTTCTCTCAAAAGAAGTGAGTGGGAGGAAAATATAACTTGATGAGGTAACTGTACCTGCTCCCTTGTTGGAAAGTACTTTATCACTGAAATCAGTTCAAGTGATTCCTACACCAGTAAGTGACGAAGCTAATGATGATGATCATGAAACTTCTGATCTAGTTACTACCGAACCTCGTAGGTCAACCTAAGTAAGATCCACACCAGAGTGGTACGGTAATCCTGTTCTGGAAGTCATGTTACTTGACCATGACAAACCTATGAACTATGAGGAAGCTATGATGAGCCCAGATTCCGTAAAATGGCTTGAGGCCATGAAATCTGAGATAGGATCCATGTATGAGAAAAAAGTATGGACTTTCATTGACTTGCTCGATGATCGTTGAGTCATTGAGAATAAATGGATCTTCAAAAGGAAGACAGACGCTGATAGTAGTGTTACTATCTACAAAGCTCGAACTGTCACAAAAATGTTTTTGACAAGTTCAAGGTGTTGACTACGATGAGATTTTCTCCCTCGTATCGGTACTTAAAAGTCTGTCCGAATCATGTTAGTAGTTGTCGCATTTTATGAAATCTGGCAAATGGATGTCAAAACTGCATTCCTTAATGGATTTCTTAAGGAAGACTTGTATATGATGCAACCAGAAGGTTTTGTCGTTCCTAAAGGTACTAACAAAGTGAGCAAGCTCCAGCGATCCATCTATGGACTGGTGCAAGCATCTCAGAGTTGGAATATATGCTTTGATAAAGCGATCAAAGCATATGGTTTTATACAAACTTGCGGTCAAGCCTGTATTCACAAGAAAGTGAGTGGGAGCACTACAACATTTCAGATAAGTATATATGAATGACATATTGTTGATCGAAAATAATGTAGAATTTTCTGGAAAGCATAAAGGAGTGTTTGAAAAGAGTTTTTCAAAGAAAGACCTTGATGAAGCTGCTTACACATTGAGCATGAAGATCTGTAGAGATAGATCAAGACGCTTGATAAGTTTTTTCAATGAGTACGTACCTTGACAAGATTTTGAAGTAGTTCAAAATAGAACAGTCAAATAAGGAGTTCTTGCCTGGGTTGCAAGGTGTGAAGTTGAGTAAAAGATTCAAAACCCGACCACGGTAGAAAATAGAAAGAGAATGAAAAGTCATTCCCTATGCCTCAGTCATAGGTTCTACAAAGTATGCTATGTTGTGTACCAGACCTATTGTGTACCTCACCATAAGTTTGGCAAGAGGGTACAATAGTGATCCAGGAGTGGATCACTCGACAGCGGTCAAAAATATCCTTAGTGGAATAAGGAAATGTTTCTCGGTTATGGAGGTGACAAAGAGTTCATCGTAAAGAGTTACGTCGACGCAAGCTTTGACAGCGATCTGTATGACTCTAAATCTCGATCTAGGTATATATTGAAAGTGGGAGCAATTAGCTAGAGTAGCTCCGTGCAAAGCATTGTAGACATAGAAAATTTGTAAAATACATACGGCTCTGAGTGTGGCGGACCCGTTGACTAAATTTTTCTCAGAAGCTAAACATGATCACTCTTTGGGTGTTAATCACATAGCGATGTGAACTAGATTATTTACTCTAGTAAACCCTTTTGGTATTAGTCACATGGAGATGTGAACTAATCACATAAAGATGTGAACTATTGGTGCTAAATCACATGATGATGTGAACTAGATTATTGACTCTAGTGCAAGTGGGAGACTAAAGGAAATATGCCCTAGAGGCAATAATAAAGTTGTTATTTATATTTCCTTATATCATAATAAATGTTTCTTATTCATGCTAAAATTGTATTAACCGGAAACTTAGTACATGTGTGAATACATAAACAAATAGAGTGTCACTAGTATGCCTCTACTTGACTAGCTCATTAATCAAAGATGGTTAAGTTTCCTAGCCATGGACAAAGAGTTGTCATTTGATAAGCGGGATCACATCATTATAGAATGATGTGATTGACTTGACCCATCCGTTAGCTTAGCACGATGATCGTTACAGTTTCATTGCTATTGCTTTCTTCATGACTTATACATGTTCCTTAGACTATGAGATTATGCAACTTCCGAATACCAGAGGAACACCTTGTGTGCTATCCAACGTCAGAACATAACTGGGTGATTATAAAGATGCTCTACAGGTGTCTCTGATGGTGTTTGTTGAGTTGGCATATATCAAGATTAGGATTTGTCACTCCGAGTATCGGAGAGGTATCTCTTGGCCCTCTCGGCAATGCACATCACTATAAGCCTTGCAAGCAATGTGACTAATGAGTTAGTTATGGGATGATGCATTACGGAATGAGTAAAGAGACTTGCCGGTAACGAGATTGAACTGGGTATTGAGATACCAACGATCGAATCTCGGGCAAGTAACATACCGATGACAAAGGGAACAACCTATATCGCTATGCGGTTTGACCGATATAGATCTTCGTAGAATATGTAGGAACCAATATGAGCATCCAGGTTCTGCTATTGGTTATTGACTGGAGATGAGTCTCGGTCATGTCTACATAGTTCTCGAACCCGTAGGGTCCGCACACTTAATGTTCTGTGACGATTTGTATTATGAGTTATGTGATTTGATGACTGAAGTTTGTTCGGAGTCCCGGATGAGATCGGGGACAAGACGAGGAGTCATGAAATGGTCGAGACGTAAAGATCGATATATTGGAAGGCTATATTCGGACATCGGAAAGGTTCCGAGTGATTCGGGTATTTTTCAGAGTACCGGAGAGTTACGGGAATTCGTATTGGGCCTTAATGGGCCATACGGGAAAGGAGAGAAATGCCTCAAGGGCGGCCGCGCCCCTTCCCCATGGATTGGTCCGAATTGGACTAGGGAAAGGGGGCGCCCCCTTCCTTCCTTCTCCTTCTCCCTTCCCTTTTTCCTATTCCATGTGGGAGGTGGAATCCTACTAGGACTAGGGAGTCCTAGTAGGACTCCACACTTTTGGCGCGCCCTATGAAGGCCGGCCTCCTCCTCCCTCCATCCTTTATATACGTGGCCAGGGTGCACCCCATAGACACACAAGTTGATCATTGATTCCTTAGCCGTGTGCGGTGCCCCCCTCCACCATAATCCACCTTAGTCATATTGTTGTAGTGCTTAGGCGAAGCCGTGCACCGGTAGATTCATCATCACCGTCATCACGTCGTAGTGCTGACGAAGCTCTCCCTCGACACTCTGCTGGATCGTGAGTTCGTGGGACGTCACCGAGCCGAACGTGTGCAGATCGTGGAGGTGCCGTACTTTCGGTACTAGGATCGGTCGGATCATGAAGACGTACGAATACATCAACCGCGTTGTCGTAATGCTTCCGCTTATGGTCTACGAGGGTATGTGGACAACACTCTTCCCCTCTCGTTGCTATGCATCACCATGATAGATCTTGCGTGCGCATAGGAATTTTCTTGAAATTACTGTGTTCCCCAACAGTGGTATCTGAGCCAGGTTTATGCGTAGATGTTATATGCACGAGTAGAACACAAATGAGTTGTGGACGTGGGTATATACATATTGCTTGCTGTCACTAGTTGATTCTTGATTCAGCGGCATTGTTGGATGAAGTAGCCCAGACCGACATTACGCGTACGCTTACGTGAGACTAGTTATACCGACATGCTTTGCACAGAGGTGGCTAGTGGGTGTCCGTTTCTCCAGCTTTAGTTGAATCGGATTCAATGAACAGGGTTCTTTCTGAAGATCAAAAGGCAATCACTATACCGCGTTGTGGTTTTTGATGCGTAGGTAAGAACGGTTCTTGCTTAGCCCGTAGCAGCCACGTAAAACTTGCAACAACAAAGTAGAGGACATCTAATTTGTTTTTGTAGGGCATGTTGTGATGTGATATGGTCAAGACATGATGCTAAATTTTCTTGTATGAGATGATTATGTTTTGTAACACAGTTATCGGCAACTCGCAGGAGCCATATGGTTGTCGCTTTATTGTATGAAATGCAATCGCCATGTAATTGCTTTACTTTATCACTAAGCGGTAGCGATAGTCGTGGAGGCAATAGTTGGCGTGACGACAATGATGCTTCGATGGACATCAAGGTGTCAAGCCGGTGACGATGGTGATCATGACGGTGCTTTGGAGATGGAGATTATAGGCACAATATGATGATGGCCATATCATATCAATTATATTGATTGCATGTGATGTTTATCTTTTATGCATCTTATTTTGATTAGATCGATGGTAGCATTATAAGATGATCTCTCATTAAATTTCAAGGTATAAGTTTTCTCCCTGAGTATGCACCGTTGCGGAAGCTCGTTGTGCCGAGACACCACGTGATGATCGGGTGTGATAAGCTCTACGTTCACATACAATGGGTGCAAGCCAGTTTTGCACACGTAGAATACTCGGGTTAAACTTGACGAGCCTAGCATATGCAGATATGGCCTCGGAACACTAGAGACCAAAAGGTCGAGCGTGAATCATATAGTAGATATGATCAACATAGTGATGTTCACCATTGAAAACTACTCCATCTCACGTGATGATCGGACACGGTTTAGTTGATTTCGATCACGTGATCATTTAGATGACTAGAGGGATGTCTATCTAAGTGGGAGTTCTTAAGTAATATGATTAATTGAACTTTAATTTATCATGAACTTAGTCCTGATAGTATTTGCATATCTATGTTGTAGATCAATTGCTCGCATATAGCTTCCCCATTTTATTTATATGTTCCTAGACAAATCTATGTTGAAAGATGATAGTAGCAATGATGCGGATTGGATCCGTGATCTCAGGATTATCCTCATTGTTACACAGAAGAATTATGTCCTTGATGCACCACTAGGTGACAGACCTATTGCAGGAGCAGATACAGACATTATGAACGTTTGGTAAAGCTCGGTATGATGACTACTTGATAGTTTAGTGCACCATGCTTTACGGCTTAGAATCGCGACTTCAAAAACATTTTGAATGCCATAGAACATATAAGATCTTCCAAGAGCTGAAATTCGTATTTCAGACTCATGCCCGAGTCGAGAGGTATGAGACCTCTGACAAGTACTTTGCCTACAAGATGGAGGAGAATAGCTCAACCAGTGAGCATGTGCTCAAATTGTCTGAGTACTACAATCACTTGAATCAAGTGGGAGTTAGTCTTCTAGATAAGATAGTGATTGACAGAGTTCTCTAGTCACTATCACCAAGTTACTAGAACTTCGTGATGAACTACAATATGCAAGGGATAACAGAAACGAATCCCAAGCTCTTCGTGATGCTGAAATCGACGAAGGTAGAAATCAAGAAAAGCATCAAGTGTTGATGGTTGACAAGACCACTAGTTTCAATAAAAGGGCAAAGGAAATAAGGGGAACTTCAAGAAGAACGGTAAGCAAGTTGCTGCTCAAGTGAAGAAGCCCAAGTCTGGACCTAAGCCTGAGACTAAGTGCTTCCACTACAAAGGGACTGGTCACTGGAAGCAAAACTGCCCCACGTATTTGGCGGATAAGAAGGATGGCAAAGTGAACAAAGGTATATTTGATATACATGTTATTGATGTGTAATTTACTAGTGTTTATAGCAACCCCTTAGTATTTGATACTTGTTTAGTTGCTAAGAGTAGTAACTCGAATCGGGAGTTGCAAAATAAACAGAGACTAGTTAAGGGAGAGGTGATGATGTGAGTTGGAAGTGATTTCAAGGTTGATAAGATCACCATCGCACACTCCCTTTCCCTTCGGGATAAGTGTTGAACCTAAAATAAATGTTATTTGGTGTTTGTGTTGAGCATAATATGATTGGATCATGTTTATTGCAATACAGTTATTCATTTAAGTCAAAGAATAATTGTTATTCTGTTTACATGAATAAAACCTTCTGTGGTCATACACCCAAGGTGAATGGTTTATTGAATCTCGATCATAGTGATACACATATTCATAATATTGAAGCCAAAAGATGCAAAGTTAATAATGATAGTGTAACCTATTTGTGGCACTGCCGTTTAGGTCATATTGGTGTAAAGCGCATGAAGAAACTCCATGCTGATGGACTTTTGGAATCACTTGATTATGAATCACTTAATGCTTACAAACCATGCCTCATGGGCAAGATGACCAAGACTTCGTTCTCCAGAACAATGGAGCAAGCAACTGACTTATTGGAAATAATACATACTCATGTATGCGATCCGCTAAGTGTTGAGGCTCACAGCGAGTATCGTTATTTTCTGACCTTCACAGATGATTTGAGCAGATATGGGTATATCTACTTAATGAAACATAAGCCTGAAACATTTGAAAAGTTCAAAGAGTTTCAGAGTGAAGTGGAAAATCATCGTAACAAGAAAATAAACTTTCTACGATCTGATCACGGAGGCGGATATTTGAGTTACGAGTTTGGTCTTCATTTGAAACAATGTGGAATAGTTTCGCAACTCATGCCACCTAGAATACCACAACATAATGGTGTGTCCGAACGTTGTAATCGTACTTTATTGGATATGGTGCGATCTATGATGTCTCTTACCGATTTACCACTATCGTTTTGGGGTCATGCATTAGAGACAGCTGCATTCACGTTAAATATGGCACCGTCTAATCCGTTGAGACAACACCACATGAACTATGGTTTGGCTAGAAACCTAAGCTATCATTTCTTAAAGTTTGGGGTTGCAATGCTTATATGAAAAGGTTTCATCCTGATAAGCTCAAACCCAAATCGGAGAAGTGCGTCTTCATAGGATACCGAAAAGTAACTGTTGGGTACACCTTATATCACAGATCCGAAGGCAAGATATTCGTTGCTAAGAATGGGTCCTTTCTAGAGAAGGAGTTTCTCTAGAAAGAAGTGAGTGGGAGGAAAGTAGAACTTGATGAGGTAACTGTACCTGCTCCCTTGTTGGAATGTAGTTTATCACTGAAATCAGTTCAAGTGATTCCTACACCAGTAAGTGAGGAAGCTAATGATGATGATCATGAAACTTCTGATCAAGTTACTACCAAACCTCGTAGGTCAACTAGAGTAAGATCCGCACCAGAGTGGTACGATAATCCTGTTCTGGAAGTCATGTTACTTGACCATGACAAACCTATGAACTATGAGGCAGCGATGATGAGCCCAGATTCCGCAAAATGGCTTGAGGCCATGAAATCTGAGATGGGATCCATGTATGAGAACAAAGTATGGACTTTGATTGACTTGCTCGATGATCGGTGAGTCATTGAGAATAAATGGATCTTCAAAAGGAAGACGGACGCTGATAGTAGTGTTACTATCTACAAAGCTCGAACTGTCACAAAAATGTTTTTGACAAGTTCAAGGTGTTGACTACGATGATATTTTCTCACTCGTATCGGTACTTAAAAGTCTGTCCGAATCATGTTAGCAGTTGTCGCATTTTATGAAATCTGGAAAATGGATGTCAAAACTGCATTCCTTAATGGATTTCTTAAAGAAGAGTTGTATATGATGCAACCAGAAGGTTTTGTCGTTCCTAAAGGTACTAACAAAGTGAGCAAGCTCCAGCGATCCATCTATGGACTGGTGCAAGCATCTCAGAGTTGGAATATATGCTTTGATAAAGCGATCAAAGCATACGGTTTTATACAGACTTGCGGTCAAGCCTATTTTCACAAGAAAGTGAGTGGGAGCACTACAACATTTCTGATAAGTATATATGAATGACATATTGTTGATCGAAAATAATGTAGAATTTTCTAGAAAGCATAAAGGAGTGTTTGAAAACAGTTTTTCAAAGAAAGACCTCGATGAAGCTGCTTACACATTGAGCATGAAGATCTATAAAGATAGATCAAGACGCTTGATAAGTTTTTTCAATGAGTACATACCTTGACAAGATTTTGAAGTAGTTCAAAATAGAACAGTCAAATAAGGAGTTCTTGCCTGTGTTGCAAGGTGTGAAGTTGAGTAAAAGATTCAAAACCTGACCATGGCAGAAAATAGAAAGAGAATGAAAAGTCATTCCCCATGCCTCAGTCATAGGTTCTACAAAGTATGCTATGTTGTGTACCAGACCTATTGTGTACCTCACCATAAGTTTGGCAAGAGGGTACAATAGTGATCCAGGAGTGGATCACTGGACAATGGTCAAAAATATCCTTAGTGGAATAAGGAAATGTTTCTCGGTTATGGAGGTGACAAAGAGTTCGTCGTAAAGAGTTAGGTCGATGCAAGCTTTGACAGTGATCTGGATGACTCTGATCATTGATCCCTTAGCCATGTGGGGTGCCTCCCTCCACCATAATCCACCTCGGTCATATCGTTGTAGTGCTTAGGCGAAGCCCTGCGCCGGTAACTTCATCATCATCGTCATCACGCCGTCGTGCTGATGAAGCTCTCCCTCGACACTCTGCTGGATCGTGAGTTCATGGGACGTCACCGAGCCGAACGTGTGCAGATCACGGAGGTGCCGTACTTTCGCTACTAGGATCGGTCGGATCGTGAAGATGTATGACTACATCAACCGTGTTGTCATAACGCTTCAGCTTACGGTCTACGAGGGTATGTGGAAAACACTCTTCCCCTCTCGTTGCGATGCATCACCATGATAGATCCTACGTGCGCGTAGGATTTTTTTTGAAATTACTGCGTTCCCCAATAGGAATTTGGTAAGGAAACATTTATATAGTGTGCTGAAATTTAATGTCACTTGTTACTATGGAAAATAATCCTTTGAGGGGCTTGTTAGGGGTATCTTCACCTCGACCGGAAGAGCAAAGAGTTGCTCCTAAACCTACTGTACCTATTGGAAATATTTATTATGAAATTCCTTCGGGTATGATAGAGAAACTGCTAGCTAATCCTTATGCAGGAGATGGAACATTACATCCTGATATGGACCTAATCTATGTGGATGAAGTTTGTGGAATATCTAAGCTTGCAGGTATGCCCGAGGATGTTGTCAATAAGAAAGTCTTCCCTTTATCTTTGAAGGGAAAGGCATTCACATGGTTTAGGCTATGTGATGATATTGGATCTTGGAACTACAACCGTTTGAAATTGGAATTTCATCAGAAGTATTATCCTATGCATCTGGTTCATCGTGATAGGAATTATATATATATATATATATATATATATATATATATAAAAAAAAATTTTGGCCTCGTGAAGAAGAAAGTATTTCTCAAGCTTGGGGGAGGCTTAAGTCAATGTTATATTCATGTCCCAATCATGAGCTCTCAAGAGAAATTATTAATCAAAATTTTTATGCTCGACTTTCTCATAATGATCGATCCATGCTCGATACTTCTTGTACTAGTTCTTTTACAAAGAAGGATATTGAATTCAAATGGGATTTATTGGAAAGAACTAAATGCAACTCTGAAGATTGGGAACTCGACAAAGGTAAGGAGTCAGGTATAAACCTTAAGTTTGATTGTGTTAAATCTTTTATGGATATCGATGCTTTTCATGATTTTAGCACTAAATATGGACTTGACTCTGAGATAGTAGCTTCTTTGTATGAATCATTTTCTACTCATGTTGATATCCCTAAGGATAAGTGGTTTAAATATCATCCTCCTGTTGAAGTTAATGTAGTAGAACTTATTAAAGTTGAAGAAGAAACTATTACTTATAATATTGATCCTATTGTTCCTACTGCTTATATTGAGAAACCACCTTTTCCTGTTAGAATAAAGGATCATGCTAAAACTTCAACTGTGGTTCGTAAGAGTTACACTAGAACACCTACACCCCCTGAACAAATTAAAGTTGAACCCAATATTGCTATGGTTAAAGATCTCTTGGTCGATAATATTGATGGGCATGTTATTTATTTCTGTCATGAAGCTGCTAGAATTGCTAGACCGGATATTAAAGATAAACATAGACCTGTTGTTTCTATTAAAATTGGAGATCATTGTTATCATGGCTTATGTGATGTGGGTGCTAGTGTGAGTGAAATTCCTTATACCTTGTACCAAGAAATTATGAATGATATTGCACCTGCTGAGATAGAAGATATTGATCTTACTATTAAACTTGCCAATAGAGATACTATATCACCAATTTGAATTGTTAGAGATGTTGAAGTCTTGTGTGGGAAAATAAAATACCCTACTGATTTTCTTTTTCTTGGTTCCCCACAAGAAGATTTTTGTCTCATTATATTTGGTAGACCTTTCTTGAATACTGTTAATACTAAGATAGACTGCGAGAAAGATATTGTTGCTGTTAGTTTAGGGGATATGTCTCATGATTTTAATTTCTCTAAATTTCGTAGATAACCCCATGATAAAGAATTTCCTAGTAAGTGCCTCCTACTAATCCTTCAGAACAATATTTGCTAGACCATGAAAATGATATGTTTATGAATGAAAGAAGGGAAATAGATGAAATATTTTTAATCAAGGGCATGTGTCGAAACACAACTTGCCTATTGAAATCCTTGGGGATCATCCTCCACCCAAGGGTGATCCCGTGTTTGAGCTTAAACAATTACCTGATACTTTGAAATATGCTTATCTTGATGAAAAGAAGATATATCATGTTATTATTAGTGCTAACCTTTCAGAGCATGAAGAAAAGAAATTATTGAAAACTCTGAAGAAGCATCGTGCCGCTATTGGATATACTCTTGATGATATTAAGGGCATTAGTCCCACTCTATGTTAGCAAAAAATTAATTTGGAGCATGATGCTAAACCAGTTGTTGATCACTAACGAAGGTTGAATCCTAAGATGAAAGAAGTGGTAAGAAATGAAATATTAAAGCTTCCGGAGGCAGTTATAATTTATCCTATTGCTGATAGTAGATGGGTAAGTCCCGTTCATTGTGTCCCTAAGAAGGGAGGTATTACTGTTGTTCCTAATGATAAGAATGAATTGATCGTGCAAAGAATTGTTACAGGTTATAGAATGGTAATTGATTTTCGCAAACTGAATAAAGCTACTAGGAAAGATTATTACCCTCTACCTTTTATTGATCAAATGCTAGAAAGACTATCCAAACATACACATTTTTGCTTTCTAGATGGTTATTCTAGTTTTTCTCAAATACCTGTGTCAAAAGATGATCAGGAAAAGACCACTTTTACTTGCCCTTTTCGGTACCTTTCTTATAGATGTATGCCTTTTGGTTTATGCAATGCACTTGCTACCTTTCAAAGATGTATGACTGCTATATTCTCTGATTTTTGTGAAAAGATTGTTGAGGTTTTCATGGATGATTTCTACATTTATGGGACTTCTTTTGATGATTGCTTAAGCAAGCTTGATCGAGCTTAAGAAAGTAATCTTGTCTTGAATTGGGAGAAGTGCCACTTTATGGTTAATGAAGGTATTGTCTTGGGGCATAAAATTTCTAAAAGAGGTATTGAAGTTATAAAGCTAAAGTAGATGCTATTGAAAAGATGCCATGTCCTAAAGATATCAAAGGTATAATAAGTTTCCTTGGTGTAGCGACCAGACCTCAAACAGTCTGATCTCTGTGCATTAGTGTTATCCTTGGATCGGTAATGCTGACACGCACAGTACTTGAGGATTTATAACAGAGTAGCAATCACACACTTATTACATCAAATGTCTCAAAAGAGAACTTATTAAAATAAATATGGCTTAAGGCCATCTAATACGATAACAATGGAAGGCTTGGAAGATAAAGTGAGTCCATCAACTCCAACGGCATCACTGAGTGAAAGACCACGACCTAAGGATCCTTACTCGTCGTCTGAAAAGTCTGCAACATGATACGTTGCAGCCCGAAAATGGGTCAGCACATGGAATATGCTGGCAATGTAACACAAGAGAGTAATGAACAATGTAAAGCTATCACTACATGCATATATGGCTGGTGGAGGCTGTATGGTTAATAGGTTTTGCAAAAAAGCCAATTTTTCCCTACTGCAAAGGAATATATTTTATTTAGCTACAAAGTTGGTTGAAAATATTGAGAAGGTAAATCCCCTCTCAATCCCAATTAAAAGTAATCATTAACCCAATCAAATTTATATTGAAGAGTGTTGACATCCACATGATAATCCAAGAACCAGATACTCAAGATGTCCATAACTGGGGACACGGCTAACCATGATTAGTTTGTACACTCTGCAGATGTTTGTGTACTTTTCCCCACAAGACTCGATCTCCTCCGTTGGATTTCTCGCACTACAAGGTGTTTGAGAAACGGATGACCGAGACACAGTCTTTCAGAAGCGTTAGCACCTTACGATGGGTAGACCGGTACACCTACATCCCCTACATCTGCTAGTCTACCACTGTAAGAGTTCACACGACTTAATCAACTATGCCAGAGCCCATAATGGCATGTGGCTGCACACGGAAGTTTCCAGGATGAATAATCTTATGATCCCTTTGAACCTGGGTGGCGGTCCATAGGAAAATCACACGGTACCCCGGGATTTCCAAAAATACAGGCAATCACTGGGTTCCCCAGGTGCCTCAATCCACCCAGATGTGTATTAAAGTTGCCACCTTAAGTTGAACCATTAAGTAAACAATCTCACAATATGTCATGGAATACACTCAAACCCAATCCACGTCTATGAGCATAGCATGGCAATATAAGCATAACATAGAAGTAACTCCCAGGGTTTGATAGCAAACAGGTGAATAGGTGCTACCTCATCTACTCCCCAACCCACAATTTATTCAGATCCTAACCATGCAAGTGTTTGAGGATTGATCTAATGCAATAAAACTGGGTAGTAAAGAGGTATGATCAAAGTGTTACTTGCCTTACTGATGATCCGTGAAACCTAGAGACTCGATGTAGCACGCTTCGCACTCCGGGTACTCTATCACAATCTAACAAGCATACAATAAGCAATGAAGAAAGGGCATGGGTAAAACTCAAATAAGAGATCTAACTAGAAAGTTCAACTTAAGAACTCCGGTTTGCAAAAAGAATCAAATCAAACGAAGCAACGAAACTCAAACTCCGAAAGAAACAAGCTTCGTTTACTAATCTGGACTAAACTCAAATTTTACAGTAGCAAAAACTTGTTTAAGTTTATTAAATAGAAAGAGGGTTTCGAGACGAAACTCTAGGCGCTTGAATCTCCTGATTCCGATAAACGAGCAAAAAGTTATACTAAAACGAAAATCGGATAAGAAATCGCGATCGAAAATAATCGCGGAAAATCCAAGAAAAAGAAAAACTGACGAACAGGCTAACGAACGAACGTTCGTTGTCTGCGGCTAAACGGTGAAAACCGTTCGTTAAAACGAACGTAAAAACGGGTGTTCGCTAAATAACAAAACCGAAAATAAACCGAACCGGATCTAATAAAAAAACGGATCTAGGGTTTCGAAAAAAACCAAACGGTTTTCTCACGAAAACCTAGACGGCTACCTCGGGTCTGGCGGTGGTCCGGCGAGGCGGCGGGCGGCGGTGCGGCGGCGCGGTGCGGCAGGGCGATGCGGCGGCGACACGGCGACTCGGCGGCTAGGGTTTCGGGGCTCGGGCTGATGGGCCTCGGGCCTCGGCCGGTGCGGCTTATAAAGCCTCCCCGGGCAGTGTCCCGCTCGGGTACGGCCCGGAGTCGGTTCGACTTTTTTTAAAAATAATTCCGACGTGCAGAAAAAGAAAGAAAAGAAATACTAAATGGACTCCAAAAATCCCGAAATAATTTTTCCCGTCCTCTAAAAATAATCCGGACAAGGTGAACATGTATTTGGGCCTAAAATGCAATTTTGAAAAACGCATTTTTCCTAATTCAAATAAAATAAGGATAAAACTCTGAATAAAAATCTTATTTGATTTTAATATTAAATCTTTGATATTTCTCTATTTTAAGGAAGTCATTTTATCTCCTTTCTTTTATTTTTATAAAAGAAATATTCAAAGAGAAAATAATTAAAATCAAACGATCCTCTTTTCAAAATTCGCGAAAACGCGAATATGAAAATAATGAAATCCCCAACTCTTTCTGTAGGTCCTTGAGTTGCATAGAATTTCTAGGATCACGCCAAAATGTAATAAAATATGATATGCAATGATGATCTAATGCATAACATTTCAAATTGAAAAATTGGGATGTTACAAACCTACCCCCCCTTAAGATGAATCTCGCCCTCGAGATTCGGGTTGGCTAGAAAATAGATGTGGATGGTCCTTGCGTAGGTCTTCTTCTAGTTCCCAGGTGGCTTCATCCTTGGTATGGTGGCTCCACTGAACTTTACAGAACTTGATAACTTTGTTGTGTGTAACTCGGCTGGCAAACTCGAGAATCTTGACTGGCTTCTCCTCGTAAGTCAAGTCGCTATCCAACTGTATCGCTTCCAGTGGCACTGTATCTCTCAGAGGAATATCGGCCATCTCCGTGTGGCACTTCTTCAACTGAGAAACGCGGAACACATCATGAACTCCTGTCAATCCTTCGGGCAATTCCAACTTGTAAGCAACTTCTCCCATACGTTCCAAAACTTTGTATGGTCCCACAACTCGTGGTGCTAACTTTCGCTTAACTCCAAAGCGCTTAACTCCTCGGAGTGGTGATACCCAAAGATACACTCTGTCTCCAACTTCGTAAGCTGTCTCCTTGCGTTTAGAATCTGCATAACTCTTCTTCCTGGACTGGGCTACCTTGAGTCTATCGCGAATCAGCTTAACTTTCTCTTCTGATTCTTTAATCAAATCTGGTCCAAAAAACTGTCAGTCTCCAACTTCATCCCATAACAACGGTGTTCTGCACCTCCTTCCGTACAATGCTTCGAAAGGGGACATCTTCAAACTGGCTTGCTAACTGTTGTTGTATGAGAACTCTGCGTAGGGAAAGTTATCATCCCAATTAGATCCATAATCTAGTGCACAAGCTCTCAACATATCCTCCAGAATCTGGTTCACTTTCTCGGTCTGTCCATCTATTTGCGGGTGAAAAGTTGTACTGAACTCTAGTCTAGTTCCCAAAGTTTCATGCAACTGATTCCAGAACTTTGAGGTAAACTGGATTCCTCTATCTGATACAATTGTTCTCGGAACTCCATGCAAACATACGATCCTGGTCATGTATATCTTTGCCAACTTAGCACTGGTGTAAGTGGTCTTCACTAGGATGAAATGAGCTACTTTGGTCAAGCGATCAACTACAACCCATATCGAGTCATAGCATGAACGAGTCCTGGGTAATCCCGTGATAAAATCAATGCCTAGCTTATCCCACTTCCATTTGGGTATCGGCAATGGTTGCAGCAATCCTGCTGGCTTCTGATGCTCTACCTTCACTCTTTGACATACATCACAAACTGCTACATACTCCGCAATATCCTTCTTCATTCCGGTCCACCAGAATCTATCTTTTAGATCCAGGTACATCTTGGTATTTCCTGGGTGAATCGAATATGGTGAGTCATGGGCCTCCTACAAAATCAGCTTCCTGATCTCCTGATCATTTGGTACATATACGCGGTCCTCAAACCATAAGGTATCGTGCTCATCCTCACGAAATCCTTTAGCCTTTCCTTTGCTCATCCTTTCCTTTATCTCGGTGATCTCCTTGTCCGTGTTCTACGCTTCTCTGATCTTATCCATCAAAGTAGACTGAATCTCCAAAGCTGCTACATAACCTCTCGGAACTATCTCCAAACATAGCTCACAAAGGTCTTCTACTAACTCCTTGGGTAACTCTCCGGTCATGAGTGTATTGACATGACTCTTGCGGCTCAACGCATCGGCTGCTACTTTAGCCTTTCCGGGATGATAGTGCAACTTCATGTCATAATCTTTAATGAGTTCCAACCATCTCCTCTGCCTGAGATTCAACTCCTTCTGTGTGAAGATATACTTCAAACTCTTGTGATCCGTGTATACCTCACAATGGTTTCCGATGAGAAAATGTCTCCAAGTCTTCAACGCATGCACTACGGCTGCTAACTCCAAATCATGCGTAGCATAATTTAACTCATGGGTTTTAAGTTGTCGTGAGGCATATGAAACGACTCTTCCTTCCTGCATAAGCACTGCTCCAAGTCCTCGACACGAGGCGTCGCAATACACTTCATAATCCTTGCGTTGATCTGGCAGAATCAACACTGGTGATGTAACCAAATGTTTCTTCAATTCCTGAAAACTGGCCTCACATTTCTCAGTCCATTTGAATTTGGTGTCCTTCTTTAACAAATTCGTCATAGGCTTTCCAATCTTCGAGAAATTCTCAATGAACCTCCGGTAGTATCCTACGAGTCCAAGAAAACTCTGGATCTCTCCAGCGGATGTGGGTGCCTTCCAATTTGTCACAGTGATGACTTTGTTGGGGTCTACTGCTATTCCTTCTCCGGATATAACATGTCCAAGGAATACAACTTCCTTCAACCAAAAATCACACTTGCTGAACTTGGCGTATAGCTGATGTTCTCTGAGCTTCCCAAGTACCAAACGTAAGTGCTCCTTATGCTCCACTTCATTTTTCGAGTAGACCAGAATATCATCTATGAACACTACGACGAACTTATCCAAAAACTTCATAAACACTTTGTTCATCATGTTCATAAAATAAGCAGGTGCGTTAGTCAAGCCAAATGACATAACAGTATACTCATATAGCCCATACCTTGTGGTAAAAGCTGTCTTAGGTATATCCTGCTCTCGAATATTCAACTGGTGGTAACCTGATCGCAGATCGATCTTGGAAAACACCTTAGCTCCTTGCAGCTGATCAAACAAATCATTGATCATCGGCAGTGGGTACTTGTTCTTGATCGTTACTTCATTCAATCCACGATAATCAACAACCATCCTTAACGATCCATCCTTCTTCTCCACTAGAAGTACTGGTGATCCCCAAGGTGACCAACTTGGGCGAATATATCCTTTATCCAATAACTCCTTAATCTGTTTCTTAATTTCCTCTAAATCCTATGCGGGCATCCTGTACGGTCTCTTAGATATTGGCCCTGTGTCTGGCAAAAGCTCAATCAAAAACTCTGTGTCTCTATCCGGTGGAATGCCTAGCAACTCTTCTGGAAATACATCCGAGAAATCCTTTACCACTGGTACTTCCTCCTATACAACTCCTGTTAAGGAATTTACTTGAGTCCTTATCGGCAAATGTCGGGATACATACTTGATCCTTCTTCCTTTCGGGGTGGTGAGCAAAATCGACTTACTAGCGCAATCGATGTTTCCTCCATACATCGATAGCCAATCCATACCCAGAATCACATCCAAAGCTTGCGACTCCAGAATTATCAGGTCAGAGGGGAAAACATACCTACCTATGGCCAACGGTATCTAAAAACATCCTTGGCTTGACATATACTCTGCTCCTGGCGATCTCACTAACATAGGTGTACTAAGAACTTTGGTGGGCAGTTTATACTTATCCACAAATCCCCTTGATATGTATGAATGCGATGCACCAGTGTCGAAAAGTACGACTGCAGTAAAAGACATAACTAAAAACTTACCTATTACTGCATCTGGCTGGGCCTCAATCTCTTCCATGTTAACATGGTTCACTTGTCTCCTGTTGAAAGGGTTGGGCTTCTTCCTAGAGCTTCCATTGCCGTTTCCGTTCTTAACTTCAGGACATTCATTGGCATAATGTCCGGTCTTCTGGCACTTGTAGCAAGTAACGTGGCTTAGATCTTTCTTACCGGGCGTTGATGGGTTGGAACGGTTCTGTCCGTTGCTTCCTCCATTACCATTCTTGGAGCCACTATGTTTGTGAGAACTTCCTCCATTGTGAGTGTGGCCTCCATGGTTATGCACAAGTCCTCCCGAGTTCGGGGTGAAACGGGGTCTCTGCTGAGCTCCTGAATTATGCTTCCCTTGTCCATACTTCCTCTTGCGGTTATCAATCTGCCGCTGCTTCCCTTAAATCATGAGAGCTCTATCTACCAACTGTTGGTAGTTATTAAAGGTTGCTACCATCAACTGCATGCTCAGCTCATCATTTAGTCCTTCGAAAAACTTCTCCTGCTTAGCTGCATCCGTAGCAACGTCATATGGGGCATAACGGGCTAGCTTGCTAAAGTCATCCACATACTGGCTAGCTGTGTGTCCTCCTTGGCGTAAGTTGCGAAACTCACGCTTCTTTATGGCCATAGCTCCTGCTGATACATGGGAAGTACGAAAAGCCTGCTGGAACTGGTCCCATGTAACAGTGGCTATAGGATAGGTGATAGTGTAATTCTCCCAC
This sequence comes from Triticum dicoccoides, assembly GCF_002162155.2. Taxonomy (NCBI): domain Eukaryota; kingdom Viridiplantae; phylum Streptophyta; class Magnoliopsida; order Poales; family Poaceae; genus Triticum; species Triticum dicoccoides. The sequence goes on along the minus strand of NC_041382.1, from coordinate 307,883,052 downwards.
CATGAGGCTGCTGGTCCATCCAATTGGTGCGCGGCAAAACGCACCCTCTCAGCATCTGTGCATCCTGCAGTGGTTAACTCCCTTCCAATCCTGCGGAGCCAATCATCTGCCACTATCGGCTCGGTGCTACTGGAAAACACCGGCGGCTGCAACCTCAGAAAACGGGCTAAGTTGTCAACTGGTGGTGGTGGTGGGTTGTTGTTTCCTTGGTTCTGAACTAACAACTGCATTAGGGTATTCTGCTGCTGGATCAACTGAGTGAGCTCCGGTGGAAAGGTAAATCCGGGGTCACGTCTCCGAGGCATCTGAGGGTTTAGAGGGAAGAGAATAGAATAGAATGAGGTCTAGTGAGAAAAACACTACCCATATGCACATGAGACAAACACAATCATATCACTCAATCAATCAAGCAAGGGCATACAATCTGTCTAGAACTTATTGTTACAAAGTGCTCGGACTATACTATATACATGGTAGACTACTACTACTGTTTTGGTGGTCAACTAGAAATACTGATCGGTCAAAGACTCCATGATATCTGCTCCAGCTTCGTCTTCATAATCATCATCCCTATCGTCGGGGTCCGAGTCGGTGTCGTCGATGATGATGTAGTCCTCAGAACGAATCTCCTTGGGTTCATCATCTTCTCCTCCTGGCGCGGGGTCTCCCATGAATACTCCTAGCTTCCTTTCCAGATCGTCATTCTTCTCCACTAGTATGACGATTTCCTCCTCATAATCTTCGCGAGTTTCCTTGAGTTCTTCCTCAAGCTCCGTGATCCTTGTCATCGCCTTCTTCAGATCTATCATGCTTGCGCACATCTGGTTCTCCTGGCGACGAATGTGCTGGTTTAACTCCTGGATGAAAGCTGCAATTGATCTATCCTTCCTGGTGCTGATCATCTCCCATTGCTCATCTCGGCGCCCACAAATCTGGTAGATAGTATCCTTGAGATCCTTGTTGTAAACTTCTCCAATGCGTCCCATGGTGATGTGGGCTGCCATACTCTTTCCTAGACTCCAGGTTGGTGCATCAAAGGAAAACTCTATGGGCTCAGTGACTGGCGTAAATGTCCTTCATGGAACTTGAACTTGAATCATCCAACACTCCTCTTCTGGTAAAGTGGCGTTGTAAGTCCCGGTGAAGCTTGGTATTCCTATGTTCAGGTACCTAGTGACTTCCTTCAAGTGTCATCCAAAGGGTGTTTCTTCATCCGGTTGTGCAAACTTGTTCCTTGCGTCCACCATCCTAAAGAGTAGAAAGTGGAGAGGAGTCAGAAATCAGAAGAGAGTAGTGATCTAGGGATTTAGCTTAGTGGTCGTGTCCTACATTTAGTGTGTGCTCTGATACCATCTTGTAGCGACCAGACCTCAAATAGTCTGATCTCTGTGCATCAGTGTCATCCCTGGATCGGTAATGCTGACACGCACAGTATTTGAGGATTTATAACAGAGTAGAAATCACACACTTATTACATCAAATGTCTCAAAAGAGAACTTATTACAATAAATATGGCTTAAGGCCATCTAATATGATAACAACAGAAGGCTTGGAAGATAAAGTGAGTCCATCAACTCCAACGACATCACTGAGTGAAAGACCACGACCTAAGGCTCCTTACTCATCGTCTGAAAAGTCTGCAACATGATACGCTGCATCCCGAAAACAGGTCAGCACATGGAGTATGCTGGCAATGTAACACAAGAGAGTAATGAACAATGTAAAGCTATCACTACATGCATATATGGCTGGTGGAGGTTGTATGGTTAATAGGTTTTGCGAAAAAGCCAATTTTTCCCTACTGCAAAGGAATATATTTTATTTAGCTACAAAGTTGGTTGAAAATATTGAGAAGGTAAATCCCCTCTCAATCCCAATTAAAAGTAATCATTAACCCAATCAAATTTATATTGAAGAGTGTTGAGATCCACATGATAATCCAAGAACCAGATACTCAAGATGTCCATAACCGGGGACACGGCTAACCATGATTAGTTTGTACACTCTGCAGAGGTTTGTGCACTTTTCCCCATAAGACTTGATCTCCTCTGTTGGATTTCTCGCACTACAAGGTGTTTGAGAAACGGATGACCGAGACACAGTCTTTCAGAAGCGTTAGCACCTTACGATGGGTAGACCGGTACACCTACATCCCCTACATCTGCTAATCTACCACTGTAAGAGTTCACACGACTTAATCAACTATGCCAGAGCCCATAATGGCATGTGGCTGCACGCGGATGTTTCCAGCATGAATAATCTTATGATCTCTTTGAACCTGGGTGGCGGTCCATAGGAAAATCACACAGTACCCCGGGATTTGCAAAAAGACAGGCAATCACTGGGTTCCCCAGGTGCCTCAATCTACCCAGATGTGTATTAAAGTTGCCACCTTAAGTTGAACCATTAAGTAAACAATATCACAATCTGTCATTGAATACACTCAAACCTAATCCACGTCTACGAGCATAGCATGGCAATATAAGCATAACGTAGAAGTAACTCCTAGGGTATGATAGCAAACAGGTGAATAGGTGCTACCTCATCTACTCCCCAACCCACAATTTATTCAGATCCTAACCATGCAAGTGTTTGAGGATAGATCTAATGCAATAAAACTAGGTAGTAAAGAGGTATGATCAAAGTGTTACTTGCCTTGCTGATGATCCGTGAAACCTAGAGACTCGATGTAGCACGCTTCGCACTTTGGGTACTCTATCGCAATAAAACAAGCATACAATAAGCAATCAAGCAAGGGCACTGGTAAAACTCAAATAAGAGATCTAACCATAAATTTCAACTTAAGAACTCTGGTTTGCAAAAAGAATCAAATCAAACAGAGCAACGCAACTCAAACTGCGAAAGAAACAAGCTTCGTTTACTAATATGGACTAAAGTCAAATTTTACAGTAGCAAAAACTTGTTTAAGTTGATTAAACGGAAAGAGGGTTTCAAGACGAAACTCTAGGTGCTTGAATCGCCTGATTCCGATAAACGAGCGAAAAGTTATACTAAAACGAAAATCGGATCAGAAATCGCGATCGAAAATAATCGCGGAAAATCCGAGAAAAAGAAAAATAGACGAACCCGCTAACAAACAAACGTTCGCTGTCTGCGGCTAAACGGTGAAAACCATTTGTTAAAACGGACATAAAAACGGGCATTCACTAAATAACTAAACCGAAAATAAACCAAACCGGATCTAATAAAAAAACGGATCTAGGGTTTCGAAAAAAACAAATGGTTTTCTCACGAAAACCGAGGTGGCTACCTCGGGGCGGCTCGGCGGCGCGGCGGCTAGGGTTTCGGGGCTCGGCCTGATGGGCCTCGGGGCTTGGCCGGCGCGGCTTATAAAGCCTCCCCGGGCGGAGTCCCGCTCGGGTACGGCCCGGAGTCGGTTTGACTTTATTTTAATAATTCTAACGTGCAGAAAAAGAAAGAAAATAAATACTAAACGGACTTCAAAAATCCCGAAATAAATTTTCCCCATCCTCTAAAAATAAGCCGGACAAGGTGAACATTTATTTGGCCTAAAACACAATTTTGAAAAACGCATTATTTTCCTAATTCAAATAAAATAATGATAAAACTCCGAATAAAAATCTAATTTGATTTTAATATTAAATCTTCGATATTTCTCTATTTTGAGGAAGTCATTTTATCCTCTCTCTTTTATTTTTATAAAAGAAATATTCAGATAGAAAATAATTAAAATCAAACGATCTTCTTTTCAAAATTTGCGAGAACGCGAATATGAAAATAATGAAATCCCCAACTCTCTCCGTAGGTCCTTGAGTTGCGTAGAATTTCTAGGGTCATGCCAAAATGCAATAAAATATGATATGCAATGATGATCTAATGCATAACATTCCAAATTCAAAATTTGGGATGTTACACTTGGTCATGCTGGTTTCTATAGGAGGTTTATTGAAGACTTCTCTAAAATTTCTAGGCCTCTTACTAATCTCTTGCAAAAAGATGTTTCTTTTGTTTTTGATGATGATTGTGTAGAAGCATTTGAAATACTTAAGAAAGCCTTGATTTCTGCACCTATTGTTGAGCCACCCGATTGGAATTTACCCTTTGAAATTTTGTGCGATGCTAGCGATTATGTTGTTGGTGCTTTTCTAGGGCAAAGAGTTGATAAGAAATTAAATGTTATTCATTATGCTAGTAAAACTCTAGACAGTGCCTATATAAATTATGCTAAAGAATTGTTAGTAGTTGTATTTGCATGTGATAAGTTCAGATCTTATATTGTTGATTCCAAAGTAACTATTCACAATGACCATGCTGCTAGTAAATATCTTATGGAAAAGAAAGATGCTAAACCTAGACTTATTATATGGGTTCTCTTGTTACAAGAATTTGATTTGCATATTATTGATAGAAAGGGAGCTAAGAACCCCGTTGCTGACAACTTGTCTAGGTTAGAAAATACTCTTGATGACCCACTGCCTATTGATGATAGCTTTCCTGATGGACAATTAGCTATCATAAATGATTATCGTAATACTCCATGGTATGCTGATTATGCTAATTACTTTGTTGCTAAATTTATACCACCTAGTTTCACATACTAGAAAAAGAAAAAGTTTTTCTATGATTTAAGACATTACTTTTGGGATGACCCACACCTTTATAAAGAAGGAGTAGATTGTGTTATTAGACATTGTGTACCTGAGCATGAACAGGGACAGATCCTACGCAAGTGCCACTCTGAGTCTTACAGAGGACACCACACTGGAGATAGAATTGCACATAAGGTATTGCAATCTGGTTTTTATTGGCCTACACTCTTCAAGTATGCTCTTAAGTTTGTATTGTCTTGTGATGAATGTCAAAGAATTGGTAATATTAGTAGACGTTAGGAAATTCCTATGAATTATTCACTTGTTATTGAACCACTTGATGTTTGGGGCTTTGATTAATTATATGGGACCTTTTCCTTCCTCTAATGGGTATACACATATTTTAATTGTTTTTTATTACGTTACCAAGTGGGTACGTAGAAGCTATTTCAACTAGTAGTGTTGATTATAACACTTCTATTAAGATGCTTAAAGAAGTTATTTTTTCGAGGTTTGGAGTCCCTAGATATTTAATGACTGATGGTGGCTAGCATTTTATTCATGGTGCTTTCCGTAAATGCTTGCTAAGTATGATGTTAACCATAGAATTGCATCTCCATATCATCTCCAGTCTAGTGGTCAAGTAGAATTGAGCAATAGAGAGATTAAATTGATTTTGCAAAAGACTGTTAATAGATCTAGAAATAATTGGTCTAAGAAACTTGATGATGCATTATGGGCCTATAGAACTGCTTATAAGAACCCTATGGGTATGTCTCTGTATAAAATGGTTTATGGAGGAGCATGTCACTTACCTCTCGAACTAGAACACAAGGCATATTGGGCTATTAAAGAGCTCAACTATGATTTCAAACTTGCCGGTGAGAAGAGGTTAATTTGACATTAGCTTGCTTTATGAATGGAGAACCCAAGCCTATGAGAATGCCAAGTTGTTTAAAGAAAAAGTTAAAAGATGACATGACAAGAGGGTACAAAAGCGTGAGTTTAATGTAGGTGATCATGTTTTGCTATACAACTCTCGTGTAAGATATTTTGCAGGAAAACTTCTCTCTAAATGGGAAGGTCCTTACATTATCGAGGAGGTCTATCGTTCCGGTGCCATCAAAATCAACAACGCCGAAGGCACAAATCCGAAGGTGGTAAACGATCAAAGAATCAAACATTATATCTCAGGTACTCCTATAGATGTTGAGACCAATATTATTCACACCGTAACACCAGAGGAGTATCATAAGGGATACTTTCCAGAATGTTTCAGACTCTAAAAAGGAATAGGTATGTGGTACGGTAAGTAAAACGACTCCAAAACTGTTATAATGGCAATTTTTCTCCATTTTGGAATATTTTAAAAAATTAGGAAAACTAAAAGTAGTCAGAAAGAGACACGAGGCATCCACAAGGGTGGAGGGCGCGCCCCCTGCCTTGTGGCCACCTCGTGTGCCCTCCAGACTCCATTTTCTTGCACGATACTTCTTTTGGTCGGTAAAAAATCATTATATAATCTCCTGAAGGTTTTGACCACTGTACCACGACAAAATCCTCTATTTTTGTTTTAAGTTGTTTATGCAGCAGATTTACAGCAAGATGTCTTCGTAAGAGTCGGTCGGGGAGAGTCGGGTATCTCACTCGACACCGGGCCCAAGAGCATACAACAAAGCTGACCACTTCGGGCAATCAATGGAGGAAGATATGGAGGCTGACTTGAAAAGGGTGGATGCCATGGAGGAGGATCAAGAAGTTACCTCTCGTCTTCAAACTAGATTCATGTTGGAGGAACTTCACAGCTCAGCGATACCAAATTCGGTCATTCCTCCCAATGCTAGATTTCTCTCTTATGAAAATATGAAAAAGAGTGTTGATTTTTGTCCCGCAGCTATGAAACATCCATGGGTGAATGGAGCTCTAGCCATCATGGGTAAACTTCGCAAGGAAGTAATGCATCTTAAGCAACAAATTAATAAGCTCGAGGAAGAGAATCGCATCCCAAGGGGCATCATCGCCAAGAATATCACATCACCACCTCCGAAGAAAGAGACATAAATACATGGGTATGGGCACTACCCTTGGCAACTGCCAAGCTTGAGGGAGATGACCTGGTATCGTATCACCATCACATCTTTATCTTTATCGTTTTTCTCTTAGTTCGATCCTTTTGGTTATATCTTGATCTAGTAGAATAATTTTTTTATTATGATCTAGCTTTGAGTTTTGTTTCGATCTCTATCTATGTAATCGAGTCCTTGAGTTATATATAGTAATGAGTAGTTTTGAGTTGAGGGCTTTACTTTCTTGCTATGACCTTGAGGGAATTAAAGAAAGAATAAAAAGAAATAAAAGTATCATATATTGATCTTATGGAGAGTAATGACTTCACATATAAAGAGTATGATGAATAAAAGTTGTTGAGAGTTGACAAACATAGTCTTGGTCATTGTTGCAATTAATAGGAAGTAATAAAGAAAGAGAGGCCTCACATATAAATATACTATCTTGGACATCTTTTGTAATTGTGAGCACTCGTTAAAATATGACATGCTAAAAATTGATGTTGGACAAGGAAGACAACATAATGGGTTGTGTTTTCTTATATCCGAATAGAAGTTATATTGTCATGGATCATCCAACATGTTGAGCTTGACTTTCTCTCTCATGCTAGCCAAATTCTTTGCACCAAGTAGAGATACTACTTGTGCTTCCAAACATCCCTTAAACCAGTTTTTCCATGAGAGTCCACCATACCTACCTATGGATTGAGTAAGATCCTTCAAGTAAGTTGTCATCGGTGCAAGAAATAAAAATTTCTCTCTAAATATGTATGATCTATTAGTGTGAAGAAAACAAGCTTTATACGAACTTGTGATATGGAAGAAATAAAAGCGACAGACTGCATAATAAAGTTCTTTATCACAAGCGGCAATATAAAATGACGTTCTTTTGCATTAATATTTTGTGCATCCAACCATAAAAGCACATGACAAACTCTGCTTCCCTCTACGAAGGGCCTTTCTTTTACTTTTATCTTCTATCCTTATACAAGAGTCACGGTGATCATCACCTTTCCTCTTTACACTTTTCCTTTGGCAAGCACTATGTGTTGGAGAGATCTGGATATATATCCACTCGGATGTGGGTTATCATAAAGTATTATTATTGACATTACCCTTGAGGTAAAAGGTTGGGAGGCGAAACTATAAGCCCCTATATTTCTCTGTGTCCAATTGAAACTTTCAACCCATAAGTATCGCGTGAGTGTTAGTAATTGTGAAATATTAAATGATAGTTGAGTATGTGGACTTGCTGAAAAGCTCTTATATTGACTCTTTCCGATGTTATGATAAATTGCAATTGCTTCAATGACTGAGATCATAGTTTGTTAGTTTTCAATGAAGTTTTTGATTCATACTTTATCTTTTGAATGAATTGTTACTTTAGCATGAGAAATTATATGGCAATATATGCTGTTGTTCTAAAGATGATCATGATGCCCTCATGTCCGTATTTTATTTGTCTACCCCTCTATCTCTAAACATGCAGACATATTTTTCAATATCGGCTTTCGCTTGAGGACAAGCGAGGTCTAAGCTTGGGGGAGTTGATATGTCCATTTTGCATCATAGTTTTATATTGATATTTATTGCATTATGGGCTGTTATTACACATTATATCACAATACTTATGCCTTTTTCACTTATTTTATAAGGTTTATGTGACGCCCGGGTAATTAAGCTACAGTAATCCCCGCTAATGATGCCACGTCACCTCGGTTACTGTTGATAAACCCGCGTAGTTCGAAACCCAGTTCAAAATTCAAATTTAAAATAAAGGCAAATAATAAAAGTTTTCAAACAATGAAACCAAAATGTTCAAGGTGGGTCAGATAAATCAGGTGTAAATACGATGGAGAAACCAAACCTTGATAAAATGTTTAAGGGCTCTAAACTAATTAAAACAGTAGTGAAAACAATTAAACAAATACCTATTGGATTTTATAAAATATTAAAAATATTTTATTATGGGTTAAGAATTGATGTGACAGCAGTTTGTTTATAAATACTACTTTAGGTACCAGTGGTGATTTTTGTAAAAACTAAAGATTAAAAGAAACTAGAAATAAAACAGAAAAGAAAATACAAAAGAAATGAAAAAAAAAAGAAAACAAACCCCCCTGGGGCCATGGCCCCAACTGGGCCAACCCACCAGGCCGCCCGACCGGCCCACCCGGCCCAACCTACAGGCCGGCCCACTCCCTCTCCTTATTCCCCCACCCGGTGAGACCCACTCCGCCACCGACACCACTCCCCCGAAAATATCTCCCCCTCCCTCTTCCCCCGATTGGATCGGGATCGAGAGGAGGAGGTCGCCCGACGCCGCCCCGCGCCCGGAGCTCGCCTCGCCGGACCTCCCTCACTGGTCTTCTTCCACGCCGTCGCCAGACCCCGCCGCCCTGCCTCGTCCCCGCAGCCCCTTCCTCGACTCCTCGCTCGACTCGATCTGGACGGCGCGCCGCTCCCAGCGCCGCCACGTGCTGCTGCCCGAGGACCTCGTCGCCCGGCGCCGCTCCACCGTCGCTGCCTCGCCTCCACCTCGACGGCTCCAACGAGCCTCGCCGACCCCTCTGCTCTCCAACGCTGGTGAGGGCCGTGCCCTCCTCCTCCCTCTGCCCCGTGCGCCACGGCCTCGTCCGCGCGACCGACGTCGTGCCCGCCCACTCCGGCCGCTCGTCGCACTCGCACGCCCGCGCCGTAGCTCGCGCCGCCCGCCCTCAGTGGCCTCATCCGTCGCACGCTCCACGCCACTAGGCTCCCCTGCCACGGCCCCTGATCGCCGCTTCACCGCGGGCAGCGCACCGCTCCGGCCACGGTCTCGCCCCGGGCACCGCTCGCGCCGGCTGCGCCCCTCACCTGCGCCTCCCCGCTCGTCACCAGTGACGCTGCAGCCCTCCTCCGGCCACGCCACCGCCCTCACTAGATGCGCCTCTGCGCGCTCGTTCGAACGAGCCCAGGCGTGCGCGGATCCGTGCCCTGTGCGCAATTTCCGGCGAACTCCGGCGGGTCTGCGCCGTGCTTTTGGTCGCCGGCGGCGAGGGCCGGCCCTGCTGACCTGGCACTGCGGGTCCCACCACCTGGGCCGCTGACTGGTGGGCCCAGGGCCCCCTGTTGACCTGTTGACTGGGTCAACTGCTGACTGGGCCGCCCCTATCTCACTGACCTGTAGGCCCCACTTCAATAAACAAAATAAATAAAAAGAATAATTGGTTAACTAAATAGTTAGCTAATTAAAACCCTAATCTCTCACTAACTGCTGGGTCCCACCCTCTAATTAACCTGTTTAGTTAGTCTAAACCCCCTGTTAATGCCCCTGACAATGACATGTGGGTCCCACTGGACCCACCTGTCTGGTTTGACTGGTCAACCGACCAGTTGACCTGCTGACATCACTCTGATGTCATGCCTACGTCACCACACACTGTTTTGGATAATGTTGGACTTAAATATATAATTAAAATCAGAAAATGATTTAAATCTTTAGAAAATCATATCTTTTAATTCGTAACTCGGATGAAAATACTTTGTACATGAAAGTTGCTCAGAACGACGAGACAAATCCAGATACGCAGCCTGTTCGTCCGCCACGCGTCCCTAGCATAGTGAACCTGCAACATTTCACCTCCGGTTCGTTTGTCCGAAAACGCGAAACACTGGGGATACTTTCCCGGATGTTTCCCCCTTCATCGGTATCGCCTATCCCTACGTTAGGACACCCCTAGCACAACGTATTGCCGCGTATTGCTTTGTGTTACATTTGATTGCTCTGTTATTTATTGTGTTCCCCCTCCGTTACTCCTTTCCGGTAGACTCCGAGACCGTTGCTGCTGCCAGTTCGACTACGGAGTTGACGACCCCTCTCTCTTGCCAGAGCAACCAGGCAAGCCCCCCCCCCTTGATCACCAGATATCGCCTACTCTTCTCTATACTGCTTGCATTAGAGTAGCGTAGCATGTTACTGCTTTCCGTTAATCCTATTCTGATGCATAGCCTGTCATTGCTGCTACAGTCATTGATACCTTACCCGCAATCCTAAATGCTTAGTATAGGATGCTAGTGTTCCATCAGTGGCCCTACACTCTTGTCCGTCTGCCATGCTATACTACTGGGCTGTGATCACTTCGGGAGGTGATCACGGGCATATACTATATACTTTACACTGTTACATTACCTGTGATACTGTTCGGAGTTGGGGGCTGAAGGGGCAGGTGGCTCCATCCCGGTAGAGGTGGGCCTGGGTTCCCGACGGTCCCCGACTGTTACTTTGTGGCGGAGCGACAGGGCAGGTTGAGACCACCTAGGAGACAGGTGGGCCTGGCCTTGTTCGGCATTCGCGGATACTTAACACGCTTAACGAGATCTTGGTATTTGATCTGAGTCTGGCTACTGGCCTATATGCACTAACCATCTACGCGGGAGTAGTTATGGGTATCCCGGCGTCGTGGTATCAGCCGAAGCACTTCAGACGTCAGCGACGGGGCGGCGCGCGCTGGATTGGAACGTAAGCCTGCTCTTGTATTAAGGGGGCTAGTTCTGCTTCCGGCCGCCCACGCAACGTGCAGGTGTGCTATGGGCGATGGGCCCAGACCCCTGTGCGCTTAGGTTTAGACCGGGGTGCTGGCCTCTCTGTTTTGCCTAGGTGGGGCTGCGACGTGTTGATCTTCCGAGGCCGGGCATGACCCAGGAAAGTGTGTCCGGCCAAATGGGATCAAGCGTGTTGGGTTATGTGGTGCACCCCTGCAGGGAAGTTAATCTATTCGAATAGCCGTGATCTTCGGTAACAGGACGACTTGGAGTTGTACCTTGACCTTATGACAACTAGAACCGGATACTTAATAAAACACACCCTTCCAAGTTCCACAGACAACCCGGTGATCGCTTTTCTACAGGGCGACGAGAGGAGGATCGCCGGGTAGGGTTATGCTATGCGATGCTACTTGGAGATGCTGCTTGGAGATGCTACTTGAAGCTGCTACTTGGAGGACTTCAATCTACTCTCTCCTACATGCTGCAAGACGGAGGCTGCCAGAAGCGTAGTCTTCGACAGGATTAGCTATCCCCCTCTTATTCTGGCATTTTGTAGTTCAGTCCACTGATATGGCCTCCTTACACATATACCCATGCATATGTAGTGTAGTTCCTTGTTTGCGAGTACTTTGGATGAGTACTCACGGTTGCTTTCTCCCCCATTTTTCCCCTTTTCCTTTCTTTCTGGTTGTCACAACCAGATGCTAGAGTTCAGGAGCCAGACGCCACCGTCAACGACGACCCCTACTACACCGGAGGTGCCCCTACTACGTGCAGCCCGCTGACGACGTCCAGGAGTAGTTAGGAGGATCCCAGGCAGGAGGCCTACACCTCTTTCGATCTGTATCCCAGTTTGTGCTAGCCTTCTTAAGGCAAACTTGTTTAACTTATGTCTGTACTCAGATATTGTTGTTTCCGCTGACTCGTCTATGATCGAGCACTTGTATTCGAGCCCTCGAGGCCCCTGGCTTGTATTATGATGCTTGTATGACTTATTTTATTTGTAGAGTTGTGTTGTGATATCTTCCCGTGAGTCCCTGATCTTGATCGTACACATTTGCTTAGTGTACGATTGAATCGGGGGCGTCACAAGTTGGTATCAGAGCCGACTGCCTGTAGGAATCCCCTTTCCAACTCCTTGGCCGAAGTTGAGTCTAGCCATTGCAAAACTTTTACTAACTTGGCTGTGTGCCTTACGGGCCCACGTCGCCATTGGGTGGTATTAGGATCTTTTATTCCTCGACCTATACTCTGGGACTCTTATTTCTATTCTATTCGGGTTAAATGATTTTTGCTAAATCTAACATTAGGATCTCGTTATCACTTTCACCCGGAGAGCCCCTTATTAATGATGATCGTCTGCGGCACGTGAAGACCCTGAAGATACTCTCCGTTGTTAACCCGAGAACTTATGTTCATCGCATTTGCAATTCCCCTTCCACCGTCAACCCTTATGGATAACTACTTGCAGTTGTTATTCTTACATTCATCCCCAGTTGGTCTTGTTATTACCAGATACCTCGAAACACTCGTCGTTGTCTCGATAATCCTTTGAGCTTATCACCTTGCTGTTCCTTGTCACCTGAATACCCCTATGGATAATTCTCGCACTTATCGAGTATCCGCTCATCCCCCAGTTGTTCATGTGTTTCACAATGGTCTTCGAAATACTATTTGATCCTCCAAAAATCCTTAATAGCTTATTGCTCTGCAATACTTGTCTGCTTGCATTATGGATGCTTTCCATTGGCAATATTCGTTAGTATCCTTAGGCATCGTCATTTTGATCCTATTGATTCAGCATGTGTGCGAATGCACACAATCATCTATCAACCCTTCTAAATTATCCTTCCGGCTCAGACATCATTTTTGAACATGAGCTGGTTCTCGACCAAACTATTTGTCGTCAATTGTGCCTCTGGTATATTCAACTTATCCATCCCTACTCAGAGCATTGCTTCTGATCCTTTGTTTTGGAAATCGAAATTCCTTTATTATCTAAGCATCGAATCATTCCGATGTTCTATAATATGATGCCCGTGCATTCTTCTTCCTCTGGTTGAGTACCGATGCTCACGTCAGATCCCTTGTGGACCACCAAATCCTTTGTTGGATTTTATCTGACAACGCCCTTCATATTCAATAACCTTGTGAGCCTTTCCTCTGATACATAATGCCTTTGGTAAATTGTATCCTCTGCTTTCTTAACCATGCTCTGTCTTCGAGCTTGAGTTAATTACTTCTAAAGATTCTGGTATATGATTATAAGATGCCCCGATGGGTTGAACCTATGCCTTCCTTAATGGGTGAGAACTCGAAAGTTTTCACGAGTCATACTCTTCTGGTATTTTGCCAGATAAAATTTCAAAACTACAACTTTATTGAGTGCGAGAAGTGAATGAAAGGTTGTGCATTGGAGAAGTGGGAGTCGACCTTGAACTTTGCGTTCATGCCCATGGACACGATGTACATCTTCTCATCGAAGCTTCTTTTAAAATCAATTATTCCCTTGGTATAAGTTCATCTTATATCTGAGATCTGGCCTTTTTGCAATCGTGGTTCTGACCATGTTCTCCTTTAAATATCATGTCCTGTGCAAGTTTAAGCACTTGTCTTCTATAGAGCAATACCCCAGTTCAACTTCTAGTTTGATCTGTCGTCGAGTATTACCACCTGGTATCTCGAGATTATCTTGGAACTGCATAATTTCTTATGAGTTCTTCATCAAGTACTACATACTCACCGATTACAATTTTTCATGGGCTCGGAGTTATTGAACACTCAAAGACGCCGATAACTGAACCGAGTCCGCTCTACGGTTCAACAACTCTTCAGTAAGCTTCTATAAGTACGAGTTTGTACCCGATCACGCCATTCCTAGCCTGTTTGGCTATATCATTGTCGTGATGATTTTAACTGTGCTACCCGGTCCTTCTTCTCGGAGCACAATTTTCGACGATGAACTAACCTTACGTCGGTCCTCATCGTCATATCATTTTGCCTTGAACAACAAGCTTGGTTTCGAGTTTGTGTCGTACCCTTGGTTCCAATAACCTTTCACTTCATCATTACTTTGACTTGATGTCGTCGCCGATCGATTACATCTTCATGAACTCTCGCGACAAAGGTGTCGTGATCATCAACATTCTGAGCTCATCCATGATATCAATTGAATTCATGATGAGAAATACCATCCTTGCCCTTGATGAATTGTATTATCATCGACCACCTTATGGCCTTCCCACCAACACAAGCTTGTTCATGCTTGGTGTTGTACCTTGAGTTCCTTGCTACCCAGCATTTGATCTTCCTTACCTCGGAAGTATTACCATCTCTTTTTGTCAAGAATGTGGTGGGAATTTCACCACCTCTTAAGAATTCTTGATAACAAAATGCTTCTTGCCATCTTCGTTCATTTCTTGGTCCCCGTGTTAATTCCAACAAGTGAACGGTGTTGTTTGGATTCTTTCCTTCTAGCAACCCTAAATTTTTTTTGAAGTTAATGGTCGAAAGTTCATTCTTAGGCTATTGACTATTGAATCACCATTCTGACGTTGGTTGTGCAACCCAACCCATATTTCGGGTGCACCTTTCAACCAATGTTTAATTGTGTATGTTTTCCTCAAGCATACATCATTATACCATTTGATCTGACAAATGTTATCTCTTTGTTCACATAATTGTGGAAATCCATCTTTTGTTAATCTCGATGAATTGTCGCTGATTCCACCAGCCACCTCCTCATCCTCTCATTGGTTTACCGATGAACTCTTGTTTCGGAACTGGCTTCCATGGTTCATCTCCCGAGAATCTTCGATGTCATCTCGTCAATTTGTATCGCACCTTTTCTCCTCAAGCATCGTGAGCTTGAGGTATCATGACACCAATCGGATCTGAATCTCGGTCAGATATGATGGTAGGGACAACTTTCCAAGAGTTATGATGTTGGTCCTTTGATGACCTGGTAACATGATGTCATGCCTAGCACCCCCCCCCTGGGTGGAGGACCTATTGTTGTAGTATCCTTTTTAGCAAGTTTAGCCATTCTTCCATGAGGAAATTGTAAGACTTATTCTACAAGTTATTCCTGATGGATCCTTCGTGTTTCCAAAGTCTGATCTTCACCTGAAGACCATGTCAATGCTATCTCGAAGCATGTCAATGGTACTCCGATTCTCAACAGGAACATTTGAAGCACGATGCTAAATTTTATTTATCAATTATCCAAACACCGTTGTATGGGTAATGTCGTGAAAATTTCTCTTCCCTTTCCTAAAGGGGTTTTCTACGTTATATCCCGTCATGAATATCATGCGTTGCTTGCCCTTGGGAAGGATATACCCCCTGATATATGTGTTTAAACACATTTTCCTTTTCATTGTTCTGTTTAATCTGATAATCTTATTTTTCTTTCCATTGGTTGGTTTAACCTTTCTTGAGGTCTATATAATCTAAGCAATATTATTCTCCTGCTTATGTAAACACCTCGGTGTACAACTCTGTCAGTAAGACCCTGTTACTATTGTTGATGACATTTCAGTAACCACCGATGGACGAGAACTTTGCCTATTGGTCCGCCTCGTTTCAACGAGCAGGAAAATGGTTCTCCTTGTCCCTCGCCTTGGTACCGATGTAGTTGCTGACATATAACTGGCAGGCTAACCTCTGACATGCCTTACTTGCATGATCGTGCAAGACATCACCGCCCTCCTACTTTTAACCCACATGGTGGGCCCATAACCCACAATTCCACAGGATCGAAACCTGACTCTCCTGTACAACCTGATGTCAAAGTTATTCCTCGTGCTTGACTTTGTATATAATTCACGGGCCACTTGCCTGTTGATCTATTCTGGTATCGGACACAATACTTATTCCCGTTGCTCTGAACCCCTTTCGCACTCTGCTTCAGGCAATGAATGATTGCCTATCCGCTTGAAACTTCTTATTACACCGTCTTACTTTGCTCTCGATGTGTGTCATTTGTTCAACTCGAGAGATACTCATATGTTCATTCTTGGGATACCCCCAGATGAATTTCCCTTATAACATCCTATCATTGTAGAGCTGCCCCGTACCTATTCGTAAGTATGATGGAGTTCCCCGAAGAAAGGACGACAACTTCATCATGATGCTTTGGAATAAAGAATTGAAGACATCAACGAAAGGGATTAACTTCTTCGAGAAGATCCATTAGAATAACCAGAACTTCCCCCTTACTCCCCTCTTAAATCTCGGGACGAGATTTCTTGTAGTGGAGGAGAATTGTGACGCCCGGGTAATTAAGCTACAGTAATCCCCGCTAATGATGCCACGTCACCTCGGTTACTGTTGATAAACCCGCGTAGTTCGAAACCCAGTTCAAAATTCAAATTTAAAATAAAGGCAAATAATAAAAGTTTTCAAACAATGAAACCAAAATGTTCAAGGTGGGTCAGATAAATCAGGTGTAAATACGATGGAGAAACCAAACCTTGATAAAATGTTTAAGGGCTCTAAACTAATTAAAACAGTAGTGAAAACAATTAAACAAATACCTATTGGATTTTATAAAATATTAAAAATATTTTATTATGGGTTAAGAATTGATGTGACAGCAGTTTGTTTATAAATACTACTTTAGGTACCAGTGGTGATTTTTGTAAAAACTAAAGATTAAAAGAAACTAGAAATAAAACAAAAAAGAAAATACAAAAGAAATGAAAAAAAAAGAAAACAAACCCCCCTGGGGCCATGGCCCCAACTGGGCCAACCCACCAGGCCGCCCGACCGGCCCACCCGGCCCAACCTACAGGCCGGCCCACTCCCTCTCCTTATTCCCCCACCCGGTGAGACCCACTCCGCCACCGACACCACTCCCCCGAAAATATCTCCCCCTCCCTCTTCCCCCGATTGGATCGGGATCGAGAGGAGGAGGTCGCCCGACGCCGCCCCGCGCCCGGAGCTCGCCTCGCCGGACCTCCCTCACTGGTCTTCTTCCACGCCGTCGCCAGACCCCGCCGCCCTGCCTCGTCCCCGCAGCCCCTTCCTCGACTCCTCGCTCGACTCGATCTGGACGGCGCGCCGCTCCCAGCGCCGCCACGTGCTGCTGCCCGAGGACCTCGTCGCCCGGCACCGCTCCACCGTCGCTGCCTCGCCTCCACCTCGACGGCTCCAACGAGCCTCGCCGACCCCTCTGCTCTCCAACGCTGGTGAGGGCCGTGCCCTCCTCCTCCCTCTGCCCCGTGCGCCACGGCCTCGTCCGCGCGACCGACGTCGTGCCCGCCCACTCCGGCCGCTCGTCGCACTCGCACGCCCGCGCCGTAGCTCGCGCCGCCCGCCCTCAGTGGCCTCATCCGTCGCACGCTCCACGCCACTAGGCTCCCCTGCCACGGCCCCTGATCGCCGCTTCACCGCGGGCAGCGCACCGCTCCGGCCACGGTCTCGCCCCGGGCACCGCTCGCGCCGGCTGCGCCCCTCACCTGCGCCTCCCCGCTCGTCACCAGTGACGCTGCAGCCCTCCTCCGGCCACGCCACCGCCCTCACTAGATGCGCCTCTGCGCGCTCGTTCGAACGAGCCCAGGCGTGCGCGGATCCGTGCCCTGTGCGCAATTTCCGGCGAACTCCGGCGGGTCTGCGCCGTGCTTTTGGTCGCCGGCGGCGAGGGCCGGCCCTGCTGACCTGGCACTGCGGGTCCCACCACCTGGGCCGCTGACTGGTGGGCCCGGGGCCCCCTGTTGACCTGTTGACTGGGTCAACTGCTGACTGGGCCGCCCCTATCTCACTGACCTGTAGGCCCCACTTCAATAAACGAAATAAATAAAAAGAATAATTGGTTAACTAAATAGTTAGCTAATTAAAACCCTAATCTCTCACTAACTGCTGGGTCCCACCCTCTAATTAACCTGTTTAGTTAGTCTAAACCCCCTGTTAATGCCCCTGACAATGACATGTGGGTCCCACTGGACCCACCTGTCTGGTTTGACTGGTCAACCGACCAGTTGACCTGCTGACATCACTCTGATGTCATGCCTACGTCACCACACACTGTTTTGGATAATGTTGGACTTAAATATATAATTAAAATCAGAAAATGATTTAAATCTTTAGAAAATCATATCTTTTAATTCGTAACTCGGATGAAAATACTTTGTACATGAAAGTTGCTCAGAACGACGAGACAAATCCAGATACGCAGCCTGTTCGTCCGCCACGCGTCCCTAGCATAGTGAACCTGCAACATTTCACCTCCGGTTCGTTTGTCCGAAAACGCGAAACACTGGGGATACTTTCCCGGATGTTTCCCCCTTCACCGGTATCGCCTATCCCTACGTTAGGACACCCCTAGCACAACGTATTGCCGCGTCTTGCTTTGTGTTACATTTGATTGCTCTGTTATTTATTGTGTTCCCCCTCCGTTACTCCTTTCCGGTAGACTCCGAGACCGCTGCTGCTGCCAGTTCGACTACGGAGTTGACGACCCCTCTCTCTTGCCAGAGCAACCAGGCAAGCCCCCCCCCCTTGATCACCAGATATCGCCTACTCTTCTCTATACTGCTTGCATTAGAGTAGCGTAGCATGTTACTGCTTTCCGTTAATCCTATTCTGATGCATAGCCTGTCATTGCTGCTACAGTCATTGATACCTTACCCGCAATCCTAAATGCTTAGTATAGGATGCTAGTGTTCCATCAGTGGCCCTACACTCTTGTCCGTCTGCCATGCTATACTACTGGGCTGTGATCACTTCGGGAGGTGATCACGGGCATATACTATATACTTTACACTGTTACATTACCTGTGATACTGTTCGGAGTTGGGGGCTGAAGGGGCAGGTGGCTCCATCCCGGTAGAGGTGGGCCTGGGTTCCCGACGGTCCCCGACTGTTACTTTGTGGCGGAGCGACAGGGCAGGTTGAGACCACCTAGGAGACAGGTGGGCCTGGCCTTGTTCGGCATTCGCGGATACTTAACACGCTTAACGAGATCTTGGTATTTGATCTGAGTCTGGCTACTGGCCTATACGCACTAACCATCTACGCGGGAGTAGTTATGGGTATCCCGGCGTCGTGGTATCAGCCGAAGCACTTCAGACGTCAGCGACGGGGCGGCGCGCGCCGGATTGGAACGTAAGCCTGCTCTTGTATTAAGGGGGCTAGTTCTGCTTCCGGCCGCCCACGCAACATGCAGGTGTGCTATGGGCGATGGGCCTAGACCCCTGTGCGCTTAGGTTTAGACCGGCGTGCTGGCCTCTCTGTTTTGCCTAGGTGGGGCTGCGACGTGTTGATCTTCCGAGGCCGGGCATGACCCAGGAAAGTGTGTCCGGCCAAATGGGATCAAGCGTGTTGGGTTATGTGGTGCACCCCTGCAGGGAAGTTAATCTATTCGAATAGCCGTGATCTTCGGTAACAGGACGACTTGGAGTTGTACCTTGACCTTATGACAACTAGAACCGGATACTTAATAAAACACACCCTTCCAAGTTCCACAGACAACCCGGTGATCGCTTTTCTACAGGGCGACGAGAGGAGGATCGCCGGGTAGGGTTATGCTATGCGATGCTACTTGGAGATGCTGCTTGGAGATGCTACTTGAAGATGCTATTTGGAGGACTTCAATCTACTCTCTCCTACATGCTGCAAGACGGAGGCTGCCAGAAGCGTAGTCTTCGACAGGATTAGCTATCCCCCTCTTATTCTGGCATTCTGCAGTTCAGTCCACTGATATGGCCTCCTTACACATATACCCATGCATATGTAGTGTAGTTCCTTGTTTGCGAGTACTTTGGATGAGTACTCACGGTTGCTTTCTCCCCCATTTTTCCCCTTTTCCTTTCTTTCTGGTTGTCACAACCAGATGCTAGAGTTCAGGAGCCAGACGCCACCGTCAACGACGACCCCTACTACACCGGAGGTGCCCCTACTACGTGCAGCCCGCTGACGACGTCCAGGAGTAGTTAGGAGGATCCCAGGCAGGAGGCCTACACCTCTTTCGATCTGTATCCCAGTTTGTGCTAGCCTTCTTAAGGCAAACTTGTTTAACTTATGTCTGTACTCAGATATTGTTGTTTCCGCTGACTCGTCTATGATCGAGCACTTGTATTCGAGCCCTCGAGGCCCCTGGCTTGTATTATGATGCTTGTATGACTTATTTTATTTGTAGAGTTGTGTTGTGATATCTTCCCGTGAGTCCCTGATCTTGATCGTACACATTTGCTTAGTGTACGATTGAATCGGGGGCGTCACAGTTTACATGAAGAGGGAGAATGCCGACAGCTAGAATTCTGGACTGGAAAAGGAACAAATATTAGAGACCTATTCCGCACAACTCCAAAAGTCCTGAAACTTCACGGAGAATATTTTTGGAACATATAAAAAAATATTGGGTGAAGAAAGCACTAGAGGGGGGCCACCTGCCATCCACAAGGGTGGAGGGCGCGCCCTACCCCCTGGGGCGCCCTCCGGTCTTGTGGGCCACCTAGCAGGCCCTAGACGCCCATCTTCTGCTATATGGTGTGTTTTGACCTGGAAAAAAAATTAGAAGGAAGCTTTCGGGAGAAGCGCCGCCGTCTCGAGGCAGAACTTGGGCAGAACCAATCTAGGGCTCCGGTGGAGCTGTTCTGCCGTGGAAACTTCCCTCCGGGAGGGGGAAATCATCACCATCATCATCACCAACGATCCTCTCATCAAGAGGGGGTCAATCTCCATCAACATCTTCACCAGCACCATCTCCTCTCAAACCCTAGTTTGTCTCTTGTATCCGATCTTTGTCTCAAAACCTCAGATTGGTACCTGTGGGTTGCTAGTAGTGTGGATTACTCCTTGTAGTCGATGCTAGTTGGTTTATTCGGTGAAAGATCATATGTTCAGATCCTTAATGATAATTAACACTCTTCTGATTATGAACATGAATATGATTTGTGAGTAGTTGTGTTTGTTCCTGAGGACATGGGAGAAGTCTTGTTATAAATAATCATGTGAATTTGGTATCCGTTCGATATTTTGATGAGATGTATGTTGTCTTTTCTCTAGTGGTGTTATATGAACATGGACTACATGATACTTCACGATTGTTTGGGCCTAGGGGAAGACATTGGGAAGTAATAAGTAGATGATGGGTTGCTAGAGTGACAGAAGCATAAACCCTAGTTTATGCATTGCTTCGCAAGGGGCTAATTTGGATCCACATGTTTCATGCTATGGTTAGATTTATCTGTAACAGCCTGGATTTTTGCCTTTTCTTTTTTTCTTTGATTTTCTTGGATTTCCTGATTTGATTTGCTTTTCCGTGGCTTTGTGGTTCTGAAACATGGGAAGATCATGACTACCTAGGTTTATAGTGGCTTGTCACCTCATCATCATCCCAAGATCATTTCCATCCTTGACCTAACTCAATATTGTTTTATTGGGAATATTCCTTTTTCTATTAAAGGAATCACCCTTTATACCCTAGGTTGTGAAAGCAACCTATATTTTTGTCACTCCCAAAATTCCCAAATAATTCTCAAAAATTGTTTGGGTCATATCTTCCTCAAATATGTCAGAGCCCTTCCTTGGCATCATCAAAGATAATTCACAAATATTCCTTTTCTGATTTTGCCATAAGTGGTGGTTTGAGAAGGAAGTGTCATTTATATTTTCTTATTTGATCCCAAACTTTTTGGACATCGTTTCCTGTCCATATCATTGCCCCATGCCAAAATTCAACTCAATTTGCCCAGTAAATATTACTGAGCAATTTTTCAAAGTTCCTGTCTGAGGAAAGTGATTGTGAAGAAAGTACAAGTTAGGAATATCCAAATGAGTTGAAATTTTGCAAGGTCCTTCATATCATGAAATCATGACTCTCCACCAAATGTGAGCTCATGTAACTAATCTATGTGAGCCCAGCTCCAAATCTTGTTTTCTGGTCAGATTTTCAGTTTGTGAAGCAACTATATTTTATATTACTTCATTTAAGCTGAAATTTTTCCAGCGCATTCTCCCATCCATATAAACTCCATCCACCAAGTTTTTCCCCATAGTATCAATCCATTTGCCCTGTGCAATGTTTCCAAAATTCCGTCTAGAGAGATGCATTGTGAAGCAAGTGCTATTTTGGCACGTCCAAATGGCATGAAACTTTTTGGGCGTCTTCATTTCTTCAAATAATTCTCCATGCCCAATTTCCGCTCAACATGCATATTCATGCGAGTGCATCATCAAATCTCTAATTTTGGCCATTATAGTGGTTTCTACAGCAAGTACCATCTAAACTTCTCTCCTTGAGAAAATTTTGGTGATCAACATCATCTTAGCAGGTGATTATTACAAGACAAACCCTTTCCTTCGTTCCCAAGTTGGTGCCCCCAGTGCACAACACAAACACTTGGCTGTTGATCTGCTTTGGGGCCATTTGCAAATCTCTTCTTTGCCCCCAGGATCTTTTCTTCCTTCATTGCACCTAAGGGCACCATGGACTATCTACTAGACATGGTCGTTCCATCAAAAACGAGTCATTTGCTCCAGTGCCAGTGGTGATCATGCTTGTGTCATGGCAAACTCGCGCTCTGGCTCGTTCCGGCCACTGTGCTCATCTCCTCCCTCCTCGTCTCGACCTCAAACTTTGTCCATGAGCTTCCCCGTGAGCCTATGTGTCATCCTGTGCCCTTGCCTCGTCACCGTTCGACTTAAATGCGTCGCTAGCTCCACGCCTGTGCCGCGTCCAGCCTCTGCCCGCTAGTAAAGCTTGGTCGAGAGCTCATCCGTGAGCTCTAGAGCGTATAAGGCGAGCCCGAGTCCTTCCTCAGCTCACAGCTCTCTCTCTCCCGCCTCATTTGGTCACCGAAATCGCCCAATCTCGTCGTTCCTTCCTCGGACCACCGTGACCTCGCCGGAGTTCATCTTGTTTCCGACGAGCTCGAGCCTCCTCTCCTCCTCTAGCCACCTCCACTGCATCCCTCTCCTTCCCACGGTTCTCCCCACCCTACCAGTTCGTTGCCGGAGTCTCTCTGGTCGCACCTCCCGGAGCTTGGCCGCCGCTGTTGTTCTTTGTCCCCACCCAGACCGAGCCCTCCGGCGCTCCTTTCTCCCTCCCGTCGCCACCAGAGTCTTCCTCTCGTTCCCTTAGAGCCGCCCACCCCTCAGACCTCGCCGGAGTTGGCCGTTTTGCCAAAGATCATCACCACCACTGCCGCCTCTAGCCTCCTCTGGCGCCGCTCCTTCCTACCTCTCTACCTCCTCCCCAGTGCCCCCTTTGCCTCTAGACGGACGAGCCACGCCGCCCCGCACCCGCCGGTCGTCTCGGCCGGGCGGGAGACGGCCGGAGCAGCCCGCCCCATCGCCGGCCATCGCCCTGCCTCGCTGCTCCTCTGTCTCGCTCGGGGGAGACCGAGCAGGAGGAAGAAGACGAGGCCAGCGCCCCTGCCGCTGGGCCCCGCCTGTCTGCCGACCCCACGCGTAAGTGACACAAGCCCGGGCCCAGATGCAATAAGTGGAAACAAGTATTCCTGAAGTACGCTTACATATAAGTGAAAACATATTCTTCAAGCATACGTGTTCTTCTTCTGAAAGCGTACCCATCTCCATCTTCGCCTGGGAATGCACTTTCTCTGTTTTGAAAGCGTATTCCTCCAGAATACGCTTGTGCCTTATCCACTCAGGGATTTGTTTATGATGATATTTTTGTAGAAAAGTCCCTGATCTTCATCACCTCATAACTCTGCAACCGTAACTCCGATCGAGGTGAAACCAGCGCTCACTTCTTCATCTCGCCGAGCTCTATCTTTTGGTAACATTTTCACTAGGTGGTCCCGCAATGAAAATGACCATTTTGCCCTTGCTTCGAATCATCCCCCCTCCGAGAGAGAGCCGTCCGGCGTTTCGTTCCACATCTTGACCGCACTTCTTCCCGGAGTCTCCGTCACCCCTAGGCAAGCCACAATAGCTACTTGCATGATAGCCATGCAGTAGCCATGGTTTCTACTTGAATATTTTATAAAACTTTGCCCGTTATCTGTCTGCTTGTTTGCTACTACTGTCGTAGTTTCGGTTTTGCTCGTGGTTTCGTGTTCACCTTCATGCTATGTTCCGATGCTTCTTGTTATCTTGTACAACTTCCTAGTATCATGTTTACATGTCATGCTTGGTAGTAGTAGTACATTCTGATAGTAGCGATGTTCAGTCTGATGCATGATTATCGTCTGTTATCCAGTACCATTGATATGCATGTTCCTTTGCATTCAGTGGTTACATGCTTATCTGGTAGCATCCTTGTTATATTCTTACATGGTATTTATTTATGATACTAGTGGTCATGATATGCTCATGTTAATTTTATGCTCGTCAGCTTGCCATGTTCATTTGGTTAATGTTTCATCATGGTTATGCTCGATGATTATGATGCACTCCCATGCTTATGTTGATTCATGTTCATGCATTGTAGTTGCATCATGTTATTTTAATATGGCTCAACTTATTGCATTCAAGTTTAACCAGACTTAATGGAACTTGAACAACTCATGGCTGAGTCATGGTGCCACCATATCGAGTTGACCAGTGCAACCACACTTGCCTTTATGGGAGGATCCTAACTGGGTCTATTGTCGTGCCTCTCACCGGTGCCTCCAACGAGGGAAGGTTATGGGCGCACTCTACCCTGATCAGCTAGGCGAACATAAGCCTTGTGTGCTCGTAGTTGTTAGGCACCTTTTTGTCCCCGTTTGGGACCGTCTATGTTTTTGCCACAACGGTGGCCGTTGATGCCTTTGGTAGGCACGGGGGCACCCAGGACTGAACCGTAAGGGGGTGTTGGTCGGAGTGGCCGGGAGGGTGTCATGGCAGTAGGACGGTTTTGTTAGAACGCCGTTGGTCCACCAGAATGGGAGTGCAAGGCCATGGGTTCTGTGGTGTGGGTAAAGTGCGCTACCTTTGCAGAGTGTGTTTTAAATCTGTCGATAGCCGCACCCACGGATAAGGGCCTAGTTCGTAGTTGGTCACATTATGAGTCAACATTAATAATAATGTGCTTAATAACAACCCTGGTTCAATGATGAGAAACAAATTGGTTGTGATCGTGAGAAGATCACCATGGTACCGAGGATACCGAGTTGATGGACATTTGTGGTATTATGCGAGAGTCAAGGGTAAAGATCAAGATCCTTGTGGTCATGTAATGATTACTACGGTATTGTTAATACCAAGCTTGATCGGATCCTGAGATGATCGTGTGATGTCCGGGATGGTAAGATGATGTATGTGATGGTTACGAAGGAACCCGAGCAAAGTAAGTTGGTGCATGATATTGTCATCATGTTGCATGTAGTACCATCATGTTCATATGTTTTGGCCATGCTAAAGTTGTATCATGTTCAGTTGTGCATGCCATGTTGTTCTGTTAGTATCATGTTCATGATTGATTTAACATGCTAATGCCATGTTGTTGTTTGTCTTGACTACTTTTGGTTATTGTGAGCTTGCAAGTACATTCAATGTACCGACCTGGCGTGTCATGTCAGTTTGCAGGTCGTGCCTAGATTGCTTGCTTGTTTGGTGTGGTTCCTATGTCTGCGAGCTAGGATGAATGTTCCAGCCAGAGTCCCTGCGGATTGGAGTCCATCATCGCCGTTCATTGTTCCCTTTCCTCAAATTGTTTTGCTGCTTGCATAGAGCAACTATGGTTGATGTAGTGTCGCCGTGCCGATGCCATTCATTGTAATATCAGAGGCCTTGTATTCATATTCATGTTATAATAAAAAGCTGGTTTGGTCTATGTTAAGAAATGTCGTATTCTAGAAGACTTCACCTCGATCTCTGGGCTAGAATATGGGGCATTCCGGTTTCTCTGAGCCGGGGTGCCACAAGCTTGGTATCAGAGCAAGTCTGGCTGTAGAGTGTCCTAGTCCGTTGGAACATTAGAAAACAGTAGTATAGGGTCTGGTTGTTGCCCTTGCTTGCTGCATTTGTTTGCTGCATATAGTCTTATTTCGGTTACCCCTAACCCCTGTTTCATGAGTAGATGGCGGTCAACTTCCATGATTTTAGTGCCCTCCCCAGGGCTCCCGGTGTTGTTCCTATTGCGTTCAGTCCCACTCCTGCACCTCTCATCTTTGCCACCCTCCTTGACGACATGTGGCGTAGCATTTATCCACTCGGAGATCCACCCCAATATCAAGTATTCCAGTCTTCTGCTGGAGGGAGAAAACTGGAGTATGTTGCTCATGTCCATATGTCAGCACCGATTCCTGTTGGTAAGCGCACTTACAGTTTCCACGGTGGTTACCGCGCTACTCCTGAGCGTGCCGTTCAGCTTGCCGCAATGGCAACAATCACCAGTCTTCGTCGTCAAGAGAGCATGGTGCAAGAGAATCATGCTTACCAGTTTATCCCACAATCGCCAAGAATCCCAAGCGGAGCCAGTTTCCATCTGTCAACCCTCAAGATGACCCAGCTATCCTCGCCATGTCCCATTACATGACGGCCGAGTGTCTTCTTATTTCCGAGTTAGTCCGAGACGCCATTCGAGCCAGGAGATTGCTTGGTGTTTTCCTACCTCAGCCTCCGCCAGCTTGTCCAACCCCTCTACCTCAGCCATCCAGAGTTTCAGTGTCAGCAGTTCCACTCGCTACTCCCTTAGCTTCCTCGTCAGTTCACGAGTGTTTGCTCAAGTGTAGGGTGTAGTCCTTCGTGTAGTGCTTGTGCATCTGCTGTAGTATCATGCTTGTGTGTGCCTGTGTGGAGCAGCTTTGTAGCTTGTATGTTGTGTGCTTTGTTGCAATAAATCGTTTTCTCGCGCTTCTTTGTTTTGAATCCTCGGTGTTACCCCTTACATAAATTACTCCTCGACCGACACCGGATCAACAGAAGCCATGAGCAGTACAGATATACACCAAAGAATTCAGTTAAAAGCAATGAGATTTCTAGCTGACAGTATTGTATTGCCGACATCTGGTCTAAATACAAGTTATATTCTGATGAGACTTTCAGTAACAAGTACCCGTCAGAGATACACCTTTATCGCAGCAATGATTAAATCAGCAAGAGAACAAAATTGGATCAACAATGCATTTCAAGTCAAAGGTATGGTCTATGCACAATGATTGAATCTGCCATGAGTCAAATTTAAAACATTGCGACACCCAGAAGCTAGTCCAAATACGCAATGAATTCAGCAAGGACGGTTAGACAATTCTTGGCATACAAATAATCAGCTGCCGAACTTACAAATAATCATTCCATTCACCAAGAAAATCAGTTCCGTCCATCTCCACAATTTATTGGCGAAGTATACAAAGACAAGGTTCCCAGTCTGCATCGGTAGGGAATGAATGGATTCCCATGCAAGATATTCAGTCTTCTCAATAAAATACTGCAAAAGCTTCTGGCATAAGGTACCGAGTCTTCCCTAGCAAGTCTTTAAGGGGGGAAGCTTATGAGGTACGGTACCCTGTTTTCCTCAATAAAATATCCACCGAAGGCTTCGGGCACAAGTCATCCAGTCTTCCTCAGCACGATACCCCGGTGGTTTCCAAACGCAAGCTGCCCAATCTTCTTCAGTATGACACTAGTGCAAGACATTAAACTATGAATTGTCAACATATGACAGTGTTTTCCAAGTGGCAGATCTGCAACAGTTGGGTCTAAAACAAGAATCAGACAGAACAAAGGTATGCCTCAAGAATCAGATATTTGTTCATACAATGAGTATGCTGCCAAGTCCATGCAAGTCTCTCGCACAAGGAAGAATTCACAGTACGCATCCGACAACCACACTGGTTATTCAAGAGACAAAAAACTAGTGGGTGATGCAATAATCGACAAATCTTGAAGGAAGACAACATTAAGTCAATAGTCTTGGCAATGATTATCAAGATCAGCCCCGCACATCCGACAGGGTGATGTTATTAATCTTGTCACTGTCTAGCATAGTCAGCAACAGTAATGAGATCTATAAGCCCACGTGAACCGGATAAATATCCTAAGGCTCAAGACATGAATCAGACCAAGGTATGATTGCAAGATATTTTACATGATAGTATTCAGGGCCGCAAAAATAATCAAAGATATATAAGGCCCCGATCTTTTAGTTAAGGATCCAGAGGAAGAAAGTAATAATGAAAGAGCAAGACTAACAATACAAGTATGTCAGTTATTGTGTGAGCAATGTGGTATGTATGCCCAAGACAGACTTATTCCATATCGAACCCCGTGAAGATATGCCTAAGAGGTCTATTCCATTCTAGTAAGGACCTCATGGCAAGGCAACCAGCTCGGTCCATAGTATGCTCAAAACTGTCAGCATTGAATGCCCGAGTCTGTCAAGTCCGAACCCAGGACAGCTCAATATATTGACCTCAACATCCGCACTGGAGCATCGCACAGACTGCTATTCCCATGGAGATACCGGCAAAGATGAAGAATCAGTGTGAGAACACATACTTTGAGGATTGTTATCTCTCGCATATGGGACGCAACTAAAGAATAGCCTGTATGGATGGGATTCTTTGCCAAGATTACCGCCAATCAAGTCTGCAAATATTATCATCAAGAGATGGTGCATTTTTCTATCAATCACGTCAAGCGACAGTCAAACCTTTGGTACAACTTGGATACTCAAGACTCTGAAGCCAGTCAAGATAAGTCAGAAACTCCTGCAACATGTCAGAATCCGTTAGCAAAACATGTATGATCCACATCACTGTTTTGAACCCAGAAGGGATGCATATACTCGAGGAGCCCGATACCTAGATAGAAGAGATTCTTTGTTCCACGGGAAGATGCGTTCCCCAACTCCGTGGAATATCTCGGTACTCGGTACAAGAATAACATCTCCAGCAAGGATCAATATCGAGAAGGACACGTATGTCAGAAGATATTTCGGATCCTAGCTCACGCAACAGATATGAAAGAAAACGCGAGTCAGTATGAACATGAACATATGAGGTAAGTCCTGTCAGAATGTCAGATATGGTGAAGCAAACCACCCCAGATCAAGATAGTTAGTCAGAACCAATTCAGTGGAAATATTATATGAGAATGAATAAAAGAAACCCGAGTTGGAAACGGTTTATTGAAGTTAGAAAAATTATTTATACCTGAGAAACCAAATCTCGTGGACGAGATTTCTTTAAGGGGGAAGGTTTGTAACAGCCTGGATTTTTGTCTTTTCTTTTTCCTTTGATTTTCTTGGATTTCCTGATTTGATTTGCTTTTCCGTGGTTTTGTGGTTCTAAAACTTGGGAAGATCATGTCTTCCAAGGTTTATAGTGGCTTGTCACCTCATCATCATCGCAAGATCATTTCCATCCTTGACCTAACTCAATATTGTTTTATTGGGAATATTCCTTTTTCTATTGAAGGAATAACCCTTTAGACCCTAGGTTGTGAAGCAACCTATATTTCTGTCACTCCCAAAATTCCCAAATAATTCTCAGAAATTGTTTGGGTCATATATTCCTCAAATATGTCAAAACCCTTCCTTGGCATCATCAAAGATAATTCACAAATATTCCTTTTCTGATTCTGCCCTAAGTGGTGGTTTGAGAAGGAAGTGTCATTTATCTTTTCTTATTTGATCCCAAACTTTTTGGACATCGTTTCCTGTCCATATCATTGCCCCATGCCAAAATTCAACTCAATTTGCCTAGTAGATATTACTGAGCAATTTTTCAAAGTTCCTGTTTGAGGGAAGTGATTTTGAAGAAAGTACAAGCTAGGCATATCCAAATGAGTTGAAATTTTGCAAGGTCCTTCATATCATCAAATCATGACTCTCCACCAAATTTGAGCTCATGTAACTCATCTATGTGAGCCCAGCTCCAAATCTTGGCTTTTGGTCAGATTTTCAGTTTGTGAAGCAACTATATTTTATATTGCTTCATTTAAGCTCAAAATTTTCCAGTTCATTCTGCCATCCATATAAACTCCCTCCACCAAGTTTTGGCCCATTTCATCAATCCATTTGCCCTTTGCAATGTTTCCAAAAATCTATCCAGAGAGATGCATTGTGAAACAAGTGCTATTTTGGCACGTCCAAATGGCATGAAACTTTTTTTTGGGCATCTTACTATTTTCAAATAATTGGGCCAGGCCCAATTTTAGCTCAAATTGCATATGCATGTGAGTGCATCATCCAAATCTCTATTTCTGGCCATTATAGTGGTTTCTACAGCAAGTACCATCTAAACTCCTCCCCTTGAGCAAAGTTTTGGTGATCAACATCATCTTAGCAGGTGATCATTGCCGGACAAACCCTTTCCTTCGTTCCCAAGTTGGTGTCCCCAGTGCACAGCACAAACACTTGACTGTTGGTCTACTTTGGGGATATCTGCAAATCTCTTCTTTGCCCCCGGGATCTTTTCTTCCTTCATTGCACCTAAGGGCACCATGGAATTTCTACTAGACATGGTCGTTCCTTCCAAAACGAGTCATTTGCACCAGTGCCGGGGTGATCACGCTTGCGTCATGGCAAACTCGTGCTCTGGCTCGTTCTGGCTACTATGCTCATCTCCTCCCTCCTCATCTCGACCTCAAACTCTGTCCATGAGCTTCCCCGTGAGCCTTTGCGTCACCCTGTGCCCTTGCATCGTCGCCGTTCATTTTAAATGCGTCTCTAGCTCCACGCCCGTGCCGCATCCAGCCTTTGCTCGCCATTAAAGCTTGCTCGGGAGCTCATCCGTGAGCTCTAGATCATTCCTCCGCGACTATATAAGGCGAGACCGAGTCCTTCCATAGCTCACAGCTCTCCCCCCGCCTCATTTGGTCACCGGAATCGCCCAATCTCGTCGTTCCTTCCTCGGACCACCGTGACCTTGCCGGAGTTCGTCTTCTTTCCGATGAGCTCGAGCCTCCTCTCTTCCTCTAGCCACCTCCACTGCATCCCTCTCCTTCCCAGGTTCTCCCCACCCTACCAGTTCGTCGCCGGAGTCTCTCTGGCCGCGCCTCCCAGAGCTTGGCCGTCACCATTGTTCTCTGTCACCACCACGACCGAGCCCTCCGGCGCTCTTCTCTCCCTCCCATCGCCACCAGAGTCTTCCTCTCGTTCCCGTAGAGCCGCCCCGCACCTCAGCCCTCGCCAGAGTTGGCAGTTTTGCCAAAGATCATCACCACCACCGCCGCCTCTAGCCTCCTCTGGCGCCGCTCCTCCCCGCCTCTCCACCTCCTCCCCAGCGCCCCCTTTTCCTTTGGACGGACATGCTGCCCCGCACCCGCCGGTCGTCTCGGCCGGGCGGGAGACGGCCAGAGCAGCCCGCCCCTTCGCCGGCCATCGCCCTGCCTCGCTGCTCCTCTGTCTCGCTCGGGGGAGACCGAGCAGGAGGAAGAAGACGAGGCCAGTGCCCCTGCCGCTGGGCCCCGCCTGTCCCTGACCCCATGCTCAAGTGACACAAGCCCGGGCCTAGGTGCAATAAGTGGAAACACATTTTCTTGAAGTGCATTTTCATTTAAGTGAAAATGTATTTTCCAGGAATACGTGTTTTTGTTCTCAAAGCCTACTTTTCTCCTTCTTCGACCAAGAATGCGCTTTCTCAGTTCTGAAAGCATATTCCTCCGAAATACGCTTGTGCCTTATCCACGCAGGGACTTGTTTGTGATGATATTTTTTGCAAAAAAGTCCCTGATCTTCATCACCTCATAACTCCACAACCGTAACTCCGATCGAGGTGAAACCAGCGCTCACTTCTTCATCTCGCCGAGCTCTATCTTTTGGTAGCATTTTCACTAGGTGGTCCTGCAGTGAAAATGACCATTTTGCCCTTGCTTCGAATCAGCCCCCCTCCGAGAGAGAACCGTCCGGTGTTTCGTTCCGCGTCTTCACCGCACTTCTTCCCGGAGTCTCCGTCACCCCTAGGCAAGCCACACCAGCTACTTGCATGATAGCCATGCAGTAGCCATGGTTTCCACTTGAATATTTTATAAAAGTTTGCCTGTTATCTATCTTCTTGTTTGCTACTACTGTCATTGTTTCAGTTATGCTTGTGGTTTGATGTTCACCTTCATGCTATGTTCCGATGCTTCTTGTTATATTGTACTACTTGCTAGTATCATGTTTACATGTCATGCTTGGTAGTAGTAGTACATTCTAATAGTAGCGATGTTCAGTCTGATGCATGATTATCGTCTGTTATCCAGTACCATTGATATGCATGTTCCTTTGCATTCAGTGGTTACATGCTTATCTGGTAGCATCCTTGTTATATTCTTACATGGTATTTATTTATGATGCTAGTGGTCATGATATGCTCATGTGTAATTTTATGCTCATCAGCTTGCCATGTTCATTTGGTTAATGTTTCATTATGGTTATGCTCGATCATTATGATGCACTTCCATGCTTTTGTTGATTCATGTTCATGCATTGTAGTTGCATCATGTAATTTTAATATGGCTCAACTTTTTGCATTCAAGCTTAACCGAACTTAATTGAACTTGAACAAATGTTGGCTGAGTCATGGTGCCACCATATCGAGCTGACTAATGCAACCACACTTGCCTTTATGGGAGGGTCCTAACTGGGTCTATTGTCGTGCCTCTACCGGTGCCTCCAACGAGTGAAGGTTATGGGCGTGCGCTACCCTAATCAGGTAGGCAGACAGAAGCCTTGTGTGTCCGTAGTTGTTAGGCGCCTTTTTGTCCCCGTTTGGGACCGTTTATGTTTTTGCCACGACAGTGGCCGTTGATGCCTTTGGTAGGCACGGGGCCACCCAGGACTAAACCCTAAGGGCGTGTTGGTCGGAGTGGTCGGGAGAGTGTCATGGTAGTAGGACGGTTTTGTCGGAACGCTGTTGGTTCACCCGAATGGGAGTGCGAGGCCATGGGTTATGTGGTGTGGGTAAAGTGCGCTACCTCTGGAGAGTGTGTGTTAAATCTATCGATAGACGCGCCTATGGATAAGGGCCTAGTTCATAGTTGGTCACACTATGGGTCAACAGTAGTAATAATGTGCTTAATAACAACCCTGGTTCGATGATGAGAAAGAGATTGGTTGTGATCATGAGATGATCACCGTGGTATCGAGGATACCGAGTTGATGGATATTTGTGGTATATTATGCGAGAGTCAAGGGTAAAGATCAAGGTCCTTGTGGTCATGTAATGATTACTACGGTATTGTTAATACCAAGAATGATCGGATACTGAGATGATCATGTGATGTCCGGGATGGTAAGATGATGTATGTGGTGGTTACGAAGTAACCCGAGCAGAGTAAGTTGGTGCATGATATTGTCATCATGTTGCATGTAGTATCATCATGTTCATATGTTCTGACCATGCTAAAGTTGTATCATGTTCAGTTGTGCATGCCATGTTGTTCTGTTAGTATCATGTTCATGATTTATTTAACCTGCTAATGCCATGCTTTTGTTTGTCTTGACTGTTTTTGGTTATTGTGAGCTTGCAAGTACATTTAATGTACTGACCTAGTGTGTCATGCCAGTTTGCAGGTCGTGCCTGGATTGCTTGCTTGTTTAGTGTGGTTACTATGTTCGTGAGCTAGGATAAACGTTCCAGCCAGAGTCCCTACGGATTGGAGTCCATCATCGCCATTCGTCGTTCCGTTGTCCGTAGTTGTTCCGCTACCTCAAATTTCCTTGCTGCTTGCATAGAGCAACTGTGGTTGACGTAGTGTCGCCGTGCCGATGCCATTCAATTTAATATTGGAGGCCTTGTATTCACATTCGTGTTATAATAGAAAGCTGGTTTGTTCTATGCTAACCAGTGCCGTATTCCAGAAGACTTCTGCTCGATCTCTGGGCTGGAATACGGGGCGTTCCAGTTTCTCTGAGACGGGGTGACACATTATCTTAACTCTTCTTTCGTAGTTGCAGATGCTTATGAGTGGGGTTAATCATATGTGGGAGGCTTGTCCAAGGAAGAGTAGCACCCAAGCACCGGTCCACCCACATATCAAATTATCAAAGTAATAAACGCGAATCATATGAGCATGATGAAAACTAACTTGACAACAATTCCCATGTGTCCTCGGGAGCGCTTTGATTTATATAAGTGTTCGTCCAGGCTTGTCCTCTGCTACAAAAAGGATTGGGCCACCTTGCTGCACCTTGTTTACTTTTGTTACTTGTGACCCGTTACGAATTATCTTATCACACAACTATCTGTTACCGATAGTTTCAGTGCTTGGAGAGAATACCTTGCTGAAAACTGCTTGTCATTTGCTTCTGCTCCTCATTGGATTCAACACTCTTACTTATCGAAAGGACTACAATAGATCCCCTATACTTGTGGGTCGTTAGTCACTACCTTGTTTTAAATTTTGTATTTTTTAATCATGCCATGAGTATAATAAACATTGACAAATCTAGCTCTCATGACAAGTTTTAAATCATCCCAAGTAGTAGGTATATAATTAGGGCATAACTGGCAATTTTCACTCCACCAAACAGTAGCAGAACTAGTGAATGTACTAACCATGACCTTAACTTTTTTACGTCCAGAAAAATTATGGGAAGAAATATAGCATTTATTTCAAACTCCCATTCAATATTTAAATCAGGCTTAAAACAACCATTAAAAGGTGGCATGGAAACAAAAACCTAATTGTGCGCATTCTGATGTGTGTGCACCTCTTGTGATGGTGGTTGTATTTTCGTATGTGGTGGCACGTCTCCCACGATTGATGAAACCCAACTGAGTCTGGAACCTGCCATATTTAGTAGAAAACAAGAAACAAAATCCGATAATAATGTTCCTATGAATTACTAGGATGTGGTTGTAAAACGCCCACAGTATAAAAAATATCAAAGTCTTACAAGTTCTTACCATGCGGCAGGTGGTGACGGCAACCAATGGTGTCGAATAACTCCAAAAGATGGGTCAAGCGATTGCCAGGTGAACATATGTTTGCACGAGGTAGAAATATGTGGATCTGAGTTGGCTTTATATATGTGGAAAGAATGTTACAACCACGTTAATTAATGCAAGCTAAAAATTCGTTCAAAGTGGTTGAGTGCTGGTCCTAGGCTAGACCATGCTAGAGACACGAGCCTAAGACACAAGCGAAATTCACGCGCGGTGGTAATAGGTACTCAATATGTAACAAAAATTATGAGCAACGTAGCAACCAGAAAGTTGCATTGGTATATCTCTTCTCTTCTACTACCAGAAAACCCCTCCTTTTCTCTTCAGCCGTACCAAATTAACTCCAAACTAGAACTACTAGTATGTATGATATCTCCAAATATTTGGTAGGTGGCTGCCCTTTCTTGGTCTTTTTTTATCTCAAAGTGTTCCTCCCTCACGTGATGCACCCAACCAACTCCTCTCCCTTTTTTATCTAAAGTCCAAACATGGAAACCACCAACTCTTCTTGATAGGCATGTATATGTCTTTTTTAATATTTATCATATCCTTTACAAAAGCAAACAACCACGTGGCATTACTTCAAAAAATGCAAATCGAGCTGATATTTTTGTTTTGCAGATCAAAACTTTCCAATCGATCAATTCCTTCCTTATTAGTTCCTTCGTTTTTTCTCTCTTTGTTCCTTTTACTCCGACAACCTCTCTCCTTTTTCTTTTCCGCGATCTCCAAACTAGCACTATGAGTTGGTCAGCTGAAGGAAGGAAACACATCTCTCTTTTTTTGTCAACCAAAGAACAATGGATTTGAGAATCAAACCTGCCTTTATTTGTTTCCTTTTAGTACCAATCCAAAGTGTTCCAC
The DNA here is from genome assembly GCF_002162155.2 of Triticum dicoccoides. NCBI lineage: Eukaryota > Viridiplantae > Streptophyta > Magnoliopsida > Poales > Poaceae > Triticum > Triticum dicoccoides. Next base: position 307,847,256 of record NC_041382.1, on the reverse strand, counting down.
AAACTGCATGCAAAAGTCCTTCCAAAACTACTACAAATCGGACCAGAGGTTTTTTTATTTCCATCATTTGCCGCGGTCTCCACGTCTCCCGCAAGGATGCTGCTTTTTTATGATTCTTTCCAAACCGATCAACTCTTTTTTTCTTTCCAAACTCCAAACGTGGCATACTAGGAAAGACAAAAAAATGAATAGATTTATATTGTAAACCGAACCAGATCTCAACTTCCCTTAAAAAAATTGCCATGCAATGCTTTCCTTATATTTCTCTCTCTCCTTGAAAACTGCACAAGGAAAATAACGAACATAGTTTTCGATGATAGGAAGCAAGATCCGGTGAGATATGACTATTTATAAAAATGTAACCTATCAATACTTGATAGAGGTGAGGGTATCCTGATCTTTTGATGAGATGATAACTATCGATTTGGTGGAGTCGACTTCGACGATCTGACTACAAACATGCACGACATTGTGCCTTAGCAATCGCTACTAATCTCCCGAGGTTACTGGCGATGCTCAGAGCCAGATCAGCCTGACCACGAAGGTCTATTCGTGCACACAATCGAATAGAAAGTAAGAATATGATAATGCAATCTGAATATTGCGAATATAGATGAAGTATTGATAAATACGGGGATCCGAAAGTGGTCTTGGTCTGGTCGTTGGACACAAATGAAGTACACGAAGTTGCAATGGCTAACTTTTACCTAAATAAATCCCAAGCAAAAAGCTACTAGATGAATCTACTTATATAAGAGCAAGGGGTGGCGGCCAAGGAGGTGGGAGCACATACCAAGACAGCCTAAAACTAACCCTAGGTAGTACAAGGCCCATGGGCCCAAGTGGAGGTGATGCAACACCTTTGGACTTGTAGTTTGACTCGGATTTTTCTGTAGCATCAGATTGTTTCATAAATATCTCAACTCTCCGGACGAATTTGAAGGTGAATCCAATTGGGTTGAAAAGAGCATGATACGTCTCCAACGTATCTATAATTTTTGATTGCTCCATGCTATATTATCTACTGTTTTGGATGTTTATGGGTTTTATTATACACTTTTATATCATTTTTGGGACTAACCTATTAACCCAGAGCCCAGTGCCAGTTTCTGTTTTTACCTTGTTTTAGGGTTTCGAAGAAAAGGAAAATCAAACGGAGTCCAATTGACCCGAAACTTCACGGAACTCATTTTTGGAAGGAAAGAAGCCCAGAAGACTTGGAGTGCACGTCGGGTGACCTGTGAGGAGGCCACGAGGCAAGGGGCGCGCCCACCCCTGGGTGCGCCCTCCACCCTCGTGGGCCCCTCGTGGCTCCCCTGACGTATCTCTTTCACCCATATATACCCACGTACCCTAAAAATATCGGAGAGCACAATAGATCGGGAGTTCCGCCGCCAGAAGCCTCCGTAGCCACCGAAAACCAATCTAGACCCGTTCCGGCACCCTGCCGGAGGGGGCAATCCTTCCCCGGTGGCCATCTTCATCATCCCGGTGCTCTCCATGACGAGGAGGGAGTAGTTCTCCCTCGGGGCTGAGGGTATGTACCAGTAGCTATGTGTTTGATCCCTCTCTCTCGTGTTCTTGAGGTGATACGATCTTGATGTATCGCGAGCTTTGCTATTATAGTTGGATCCTATGATGTTTTCTCCCCCCTCTACTCTCTTGTAATGAATTGAGTTTCCCCTTTGAAGTTATATTATCGGATTGAGTCTTTAAAGATTTGAGAACACTTGATGTATGTCTGACCGTGGATATCTGTGGTGACAATGGGATATCACGTGATTCACTTGATGTATGTTTTGGTGATCAACTTGCGGGTTCCGCCCATGAACCTATGCATAGGGGTTGGCACACGTTTTCATCGTGATTCTCCGGTAGAACTTTGGGGCACTCTTTGAGGTCCTTTGTGTTGGTTGAATAGATGAATCTGAGATTGTGTGATGCATATCGTATAATCATGCCCATGGATACTTGAGGTGACATTGGAGTATCTAGGTGACATTAGGGTTTTGGTTGATTTGTATATTAAGGTGTTATTCTAGTACAAACTCTAGGGCTGTTTGTGACACTTAAAGGAATAGCCCAACATATTGATTGGAAAGAATAACTTTGAGGTGGTTTCGTATCCTACCATAATCTCTTCATTCGTTCTCCGCTATTAGTGACTTTGGAGTGACTCTTTGTTGCATGTTGAGGGATAGTTTTATGATCCAATTATGTTATTATTGTTGAGAGGACTTACACTAGTGAAAGTATGAACCCTGGGCCTTATTTCCTAGCATTGCAATACCGTTTACGCTCACTTTTATCACTTGTTACCTTGCTGTTTTTATAATTTCATATTACAAATACCTTTATCTACTATCCATATACCACTTGTATCACCATCTCTTCGCCTAACTAGTGCACCTATACAATTTACCATTGTATTGGGTGTGTTGGGGACACAAGAGACTCTTTGTTATTTGGTTGCAGGGTTGCTTGAGAGAGACCATCTTCATTCTACACCTCCTACGGATTGATAAACCTTAGGTCATCCACTTGAGAGAAATTTGCTACTGTCCTACAAACCTCTGCACTTGGAGGCCCAACAACGTCTACAAGAAGAAGGTTGTGTACTAGACATCAAGCTCTTTTCTGGCGCCATTGCCGGGGAGGTTAGTGCTTGAAGGTATATCTTTAGATCTTGCAATCGAGTCTTTTAGTTTCTTGTTTTATCACTAGTTTAGTTTATAAAAGAAAACTATAAAAAAATGGAATTGAGTTTGTCTCATACGCTTCACCTTTTTAATATCTTTCGTGAGTATGATGGAAAGGATAATTGTGCTCAAGTGCTAGAAGAAGAAATCTATAAAATGTTTGGCACTAAATATTTGAATGATGAGAATGATTGCAATGTTGTTAGTATGAATTCCTTGAACATCCATGATGCTAATGATATGCAAAGCCACAAGCTTGGGGAAGCTATGTTTGATGAAGATGATATTTTTTGTTCCCCAAGTTTTGATGAGCAAATTTATTATGATGAAAGCATGCCTCCTATCTATGATGATTATTGTGATGACACGTATGCTTTAAATAATAATGATAACCTTGAAACTTGTCATCTTGATCTTAATTTTCAATCACATGATAGTTATTTTGTTGAGTTTGCTCCCACTATTATTCATGAGAAGAATTTTGCTTGTGTGGAGAGTAGTAAATTTTCTATGCTTGTAGATCACGAAAAGAATGCTTTAGGCGCTGGTTATATTGTTGAATTCATTCATGATGCTACTGAAAATTATTATGAGGGAGGAATATATGCTTGTAGGAACTGCAATAATATCAAATTTCCTCTCTATGTGCTTAAAGTTTTGAAGTTATGCATGTTTTCCTTTCCTATGCAAGTTGATTCTTGTTCCCATAAGTTGTTTGCTCACAAAATCCCTATGCATAGGAAGTATGTTATACTTAAATGTGCTTGTCATATTCTTCATGATGCTCTCTTTATGTTTCAATTCTTATCCTTTATGTGAGCATCATTGAAATCATCATGCCTAGCTAGGGGCGTTAAACGACAACGCTTGTTGGGAGGGAACCCAATTTTATTTTTGTTCCTTGCTTTTTGTTCCTGTTTAGTAATAAATAATTAATATAGCCTCTGTTTAGATGTGGTTTTATGCTTTTAATTAATGTTTGTGCCAAGTACAACCTTTGGGAAGACTTGGGGAAAGTCTTTGCGATCTTGCTGTAAGAAAACAGAAACTTTAGCGCTCACGAGAACTGCTGCCATTTTTATTTGGAGAGTGCTATTTAGTTAATTCTTTTTTAAGATGATTAATAGATAAATTCCTCAGGTCCAGCAATTTATTTGAGAATTTTATGAGTTCCAGAAGTATACGTTTGATCCATATTACTACAGACTGTTCTGTTTTTGACAGATTCTGTTTTTCGTGTGTTGTTTGCTTATTTTGATGAATCTATGGCTAGTAAAATAGTTTACAAACCATAGAGAAGTTGAAATACAGTAGGTTTAACACCAATATAAATAAAGAATGAGTTCATTACAGTACATTGAAGTGGTGATTTATTTTCTTGTACTAACGGAGCTTACGAGTTTTCTGTTAAGTTTTGTGTTGTGAAGTTTTCAAGTTTTGGGTAAAGATTCGATGGACTATGGAATAAAGAGTGGCAAGAGACTAAGCTTAGGGATGCCCAAGGCACCCCAAGGTAATATTCAAGGACAACCAAGAGCCTAAGTTTGGGGATGCCCCGGATGGCAACCCCTCTTTCGTCTTCGTTCATCGGTAACTTTACTTGGAGCTATATTTTTATTCGCCACATGATATGTGTTTTGCTTGGAGCGTCAATTTATTTTGTTAGGATTTGATTTCTGTTATTTAGAAAAATGTTTTGCATATTTTATTCTAATAAAAGTGGCATTGATAGTCTTTACTATGCCTATTTTACAAGTCTTCATGTTGCTGTTTGAAAACAGAAAGTTTACCGCTGTTGCAATAATTCCCTAGAAAAGTCAGAATGTGATAAAATGTTGAAACCTTTTGAATATTAAGCTATGATAAATTTACTACAGTGGGAATTTTCTTTAATAATTTTTGGAGCTAGGGAAGTATGGATGTTGCTGCATTCTTTACAGACTATCCTGTTTAGGCAGATTGCTGTTATGTTTGCATTGTTTGCATATGTTTGCTTCTTTAATGATTCTATTTGAGGACACGACTATTAAATATGCAGAGGCATTTAGTATGCAATGTTTAATAATAATTTTAGTGATTTGCTACAGTAGATTATGATAAGGTTTTGGCAATGGTTTATACTAACTTATCTCACGAGTCCTTGTTGAGTTTTGTGTGGATGAAACTTTTGAGATTTAGGGAGACCTTGATATGAGAGGAATTAAGGAGACACAAAAGCTCAAGCTTGGGGATGCCCAAGGCACCCCAAGATAATATTTCAAGAAGTCTCAAGCATCTAAGCTTGGGGATGCCCTGGTTGGCATCCCACCTCTCTTCTTCAACAACTATCGGTTAGTATCGGTTGATCCTAAGTTTTTGCTTCTTCACATGATGTTTGCCATTATTGGAATGTCATTTTATTTTGCTTTGCTTGCTGCTTGAATAAAATACCAAGATCTGAAATTCTTAAATGTTAGAGAGTCTTCACATAGTTGCATAATTATTCAACTACTCATTGATCTTCACTTATATCTTTCGGAGTAGTTTGTCATTTGCTCTAGTGCTTCACTTATATCTTTTAGAGCATGGTGGTAGTTTTATTTTTAAGAAATAGATGAACTCTCATGCTTCACTTATATTATTTTGAGAGTCTTAAATATCATGGTAATTTTCTTAAATCCTAATATGCTAGGTATACAAGATTAATAATAAAATTTTCTTATGAGTGTATTGAATACTAAGAGAAGTTTGATGCTTGATGATTGTTTTGAGATATGGAGGTAATAATATCAAAGTCGTGCTAGTTGAGTAGTTGTGAAATTGAGAAATGCTTGTGTTGAAGTTTGCAAGTCCCGTAGCATGCACGTATGGTAAACGTTGTGTAACAAATTTGAAGCATGAGGTGTTATTTTATTGTCCTCCTTATGAGTGGCGGTCGGGGATGAGCGGTGGTCTTTTCCTACCAATCTATCCCCCTAGGAGCATGCGCGTAGTGCCGAGGTTTTTGTTGACTTGTAGATTTTTGCAATAAGTATGTTAGTTCTTTATGACTAATGTTGAGTCCATGGATTATACGCACTCTCACCCTTCCATCATTGCTAGCCTCTACGGTACCGTGCATTGCCCGTTCTCACATCGAGAGTTGGTGCAAACTTTGACTGTGCATCCAAACCCCATGATATGATACACTCTTTCACGCATAAACCTCCTTATATCTTCCTCAAAACAGCCACCATACCTACCTATTATGGCATTTCCATAGCCATTCTGAGATATATTTCCATGCAACTTTCCACCATCCAGTTTATCATGACACATTCATCATTGTCATATTGCTTAGCATGATCATGTAGTTGACATAGTATTTGTGGCAAAGCCACCTTTCATAATTTTTTCATACTTGTCACTCTTGATTCATTGCATATCCCGGTACACCGCCGGAGGCATCCATATAGAGTCAAACTTTGTTCTAGTATCGAGTTGTAATCATTGAGTTGTAAATAAATAGAAGTGTGATGATCATCATTCAATACAGCATTGTTCCCCAAAAAAGAGAAAGGCCAAAGAAAAAAAGAAGGCCCAAAAAAGAAAATAAATAAAAAGGGGCAATGTTACTATCCCTTTTTTCCACACTTGTGCTTCAAAGTAGCACCATGTTCTTCATATAGAGAGTCTCTTGAGTTATCACTTTCATATACTAGTGGGAATTTTCATTATAGAACTTGGCTTGTATGTTCCAACAATGGGCCTCCTCAAGTGTGACGCCCCCGATTCAATCGTACACTAATCATACACGCAAACGTGTACGATCAAGATCAGGGACTCACGGGAAGATATCACAACACAACTCTACAAATAAAATAAGTCATACAAGCATCATATTACAAGCCAGGGGCCTCGAAGGCTCGAATACAAGAGCTCGATCATAGACGAGTCAGCTGAAGCAACAATACATGAGTACAGACATAAGTTAAACAAGTTTGCCTTAAGAAGGCTAGCACAAATTGAGATACAGATCGAAAGAGGCGCAGGCCTCCTGCCTGGGATCCTCCTAAGTTACTCCCGGTCGTCGTCAGCGGGCTGCACGTAGTAGTAGGCACTTCCCGAGTAGTAGTAGTCGTCATTGACGGTGGCGTCTGTCTCCTGGACTCCAACGTCTGGTCGCAACAATCGGGTAGAAGGGAAAGGGGAAAAGAGGGAGAAAGCAATCGTGAGTACTCATCCAAAGTACTCGCAAGCAAGGAGCTACACTACATATGTATGCATTGGTATCAACTGGAATAAGGCTATCATATGTGGACTGAACTGCAGAATGCCAGAATAAGAGGGGGATAGCTGGTCCTTTCGAAGACTACACTTCTGGTAACCTCCATCTTGCAGCATGTAGAAGAGAGTAGACTGAAGTCCTCCAAGTAGCATCGCATAGCATAACCCTAACCGATGATCCTCCCCTCGTCGCCCTGTGAGAGAGCGACCACCGGTTGTATCTGGCACTTGGAAGGGTGTGTTTTATTAAGTATCTGGTTCTAGTTGTCATAAGGTCAAGGTACAACTCCAAGTCGTCCTATTACCGAAGATCACGGCTATTCGAATAGATTAACTTCCCTGCAGGGGTGCACCACATAACCCAACATGCTCGATCACATTTGACCGGACACACTTTCCTGGGTCATGCCCGGCCTCGGAAGATTAACACGTCGCAGCCCCACCTAGACCAACAGAGAGGTCAGCACGCCGGTCTATACCTAAGCGCCCAGGGGTCTGGGCCCATCGCCCTTAGCACACCTGCATGTTGTGTGGGCGGCCGGAAGCAGACCGAGCCTAGCAGGCGTTCCAGTCCAATCCGGCGCGCGCCGCTCCTTTGCTGACGTCATGAAGGCTTTGGCTGATACCACGACGTCGAGTGCCCATAACTGTCCCCGCGTAGATGGTTAGTGCGTATAGGCCAGTAGCCAGACTCAGATCAAATACCAAGATCTCGTTAAACATGTTATTTTGAAATAATCGCGAACGCCAACTAGGGCCAGGCCCACCTCTCTCCTAGGTGGTCTCAACCTGCCCTGTCGCTTCGCCACAAAGATCCACATAGATGGCTATCGGGAAAGTATGTCCTTCCAGCCCCCAATTCGTGAATCAACCGTGGGTACTCCTCGAGCCAACCCAGCTTTAGCCATCACATGTATCATGTATAAAGTATATAGTATATACCCGTGATCACCTCCCGAGTGATCACGACCCGATAGTATAGCATGGCAGACGGACAAGAATGTATGGCCACTGATGATAAACTAGCATCCTATACTAAGCATTAGGATTGCAGGTAAAGGTAACAACAGTAGTAGCAAGGACAGGCTATGCAGCAGAGTAGGATTATCGGAAAGCAGTAACATGCTACACTACTCTAATGCAAGCATATAGGGAAGAGTAG